>NC_084648.1:27149661-27490286 GCF_019802595.1 Syngnathoides biaculeatus | reverse complement strand
ATCTCTGCTCTTCTTCCCATGGATGTAATTAAGCTTATTTGAAATCATTCACAGTTGTATTCATTTTTATGCACACCTCCCAGTGGGAAAATGTTCCTGAGGATTCAAGGGGGGAAGGGTCGTGGGGCCAGCGTTAAACCATTCTTATATAATTTGGAGGTAGGACTGTCCATGTTCCAAAGTTAAAAATTAAATTAAATTAATTAAATTAAACCTGGACTATATATTAAGATAAGGATAACTGAGCCCGAAATTTCTTTATCACTTGTCATTGTAAACACGTCTCAAATAGCCAAATGTCAAATTTCCCCAAATTCATGATCCATTCTTCCAACGACAGTATGGCATACCCTAGACCAACCTTTATATAACAACAGAACAAAGTTAAGTTCAGTCCCACTTAAATGTGAAAGGCTTCCTAGAATATGAGTGAGACAGGCTCATTGTTTTTGTGAAAAGGTGTTGAGACTAATTTCATACACCCGTGTCAAGTGAAGTAGGGAGAACTAAAACAAACACCAATCACCATGACTTTGCCGACGTCACAGTTTAGCCAGCTAAACATGATTCGGAATTTGTGCCAATGGATGATGCATTTTCCTTCTCTTGGGACAATATTGTCAACGCTGTTAAGACTATCGCCCCAGAAAAGTTAAGCAGACTGACGGGCCTGTTTCAGTACAGAAAGTTAAAAGTGCCAGTATTCCATCAATAGTATTTTCTTATCATCACCCAACCTAAGAGTTTGGTTGCAAGATTCCCATTTGGAGCTGGGCGAGGACATTCCGACAAGTGCTTGAATGTTGGCCCAGCAGTGGGTTCCAATATGTATCTTGTGGCAGTGCCTCACTGTCTGACTTGTGTGCACTTTCTTGAGCAGTGATTTGCTACTAATGAGCTTGACTTAAAAGAGAAAAGAATTAGGAGGAAGTTGGAGCTCCAAGCTGCAGCCGAGTACCTATTGTCATTCTTCAATCAATCCCTCAGTGCTCCACAACCCCCTGTCTGCTGCCTCTGAAAGCTGCAGCTGCGTTTGTTTGGTCGGATAAAATGCCACTCCTCTTTTAAGTTTCATGCAGGCTGTCTAGGGAAGAAGGTGGGAAGGAAGACATTGGTGGGTGTTTTGAGTGGGTGTTGTTGAGTTTGATCTGAACACACTGGCCTCTCTCTCCTTTCAGATGCCCTGTTTCCCATTGACATCTCCTCAGTCACCAGGGACCACGACTTCCTAGATCGGGATGCCATTGAGGCTCTCTGCAGGTGAAACTCATTGCAACACAAATACCCTCTTCTTCCTCTCATCTTATGCACTGTTCTTCTTTCTCCTCCATTGCCTCTTTTCTGTAGTTCTCTCTTGATGCCACCCAAATTAAACCGTGAGTGTATGACTTCAAAAGCAAGCACAGTTTGGAGAGTTATTGAGGGGGATGAAAGAATGACATGATAAGCATGTTGCAGTTATATACTCTCCCTTATGTTTGATTCTAAGATGCTTCAAAGCACAAGGCTCAAATTCAAGGCTCGGGAACCCAGAGGCTACCCCCTGAATCCCTTTATGTTGCCCAATAAAGCAATTAAAATGTGTCTGCTTCATTTTTCTTGATAGCTGTTTGTTTTAATCTTACCAGAAAATAAATACCACAACTTGACTTTTCTTCAATTTTAACAGATATTATAATGTTTTTCTTACCCAAATACCTTCCTAACATAAACTGAACAATAGTTATTTGCTTACATTGAGGTGAATATACATGAATGTGGTTTTCACAGTCATATCGGGCCTGTAAGGGAGACCATAACTGTGGTTATGCACGGCTGCTTTCGAAGAAAGCGCAGAACTCATGGCTGGCTGCTTTGTCAGACAACGTTCTTTACATTAAATTGAATCCAGTCTTTTAAGTTGTTGAACAATATCTAAATGTGACTCGGACATAACCAATATGGGAAATTGATTCATTGCTTTGGATAAGATAGCCAGTTTTGTGCCCATGAAAGTAAAAAATTAACAATGGTCACTTGTATCGTGTCATTGCTATAATTAGCATAAGGGCTGTGACGAGATGACGGAGGCTAACGGCCTTTTAATGAAGTTGGCTTCATCAAATTCCAGCTTTCAGTAATAAAGGACAGCAGTTGTGCCTTCGTGCATCTGGAAACTATCATATCAATGACTTATCCCTCAGTGGCTGCCACCCCAACTCCTCCGGCCAAGCTATTCCTCAGTTTCCATCCCTTCATCTCTCCATTGTTACGTAATCTCCTCTAAAAGCTCTCCAGAGGAACCACGCCACTTTTGCTCCCCTTCAACAGGTGGCTGAAAGGATAAGCTTTCTGTCCCCTTCTTAAGATTTCGTAGCCACTTCAGCAGGTTATGTTCTCTCCCTTTTGCTGTCTCCATCTCAATCTCTTTCCGCTCATGTGGGGATTATCCTTTAGCACTTCATTAGGCAACTTGAGAGGACACTATCCTTTGCCTTTTTCCTTATATTCCCTCCTTTTTTCTATTTTACACCTGTGTCTTTGGGGTCAATTTTACATATAATGTATTATATATATATGTTTCTTTGCAGGAGGCTCAACACCCTCAACAAGTGTGCTCTAATGAGACTGGAGATATCACCTCAAAGAAAAAGGGTGAGTATAAAGTTCACCATCAGTCATTCTCTGGACATTCTCTGATCAACCACATTTGCACTCCATCCCCTCAGTAAGATGTCTAACCTGGGTTTTCTCCCATCCTATTGGATGAGCAGTAATTTGTGTCTAAATCAAGAGAACTGTGAGGGGTCCCAAAGGTATGGAGAGGAAAAAAGCTTTTCATATGTTAATAATGATGTGGCAGATTTCACCTTAAAAAATTGTGCACTTCACTACATACAACAAGTTTTGGTCTGTGTTTCAAGTAATATAGAACCTGACATGGATAGCCACTATAAAACAAGAATTGCTGTCTTTTAAGATAATCAACCTTAATTCCCTAATGGTCTTAAGCGTTACACAGTAACACCCTTGTCCTCTGTGTGGTACTATTCATTGGGATGACCCTCTGTGTGTCACTTTTTATTTTGGAGCAGGGCAGTCAAAGAGGTCATTTGCCTTCCTAGTGGGATGACAACCAGCTTCTGATACAGCGTAGGAATGCATTGATCTCTCCATCGCTCTCTTAAATTCTTGCTACTCACTCTGTGTTACGGCAATAATAGTTTTCATTCCGCACAGTGATATTCACACACGTTGCAGAGAATGCTTTGATGTATTGATAAGATATCTGCAGAATGTTGACAAATGTTTGAAGGTGTAGTTGGCCCATCAGCTGCTGTCTATTGTTATCTCACATTCCAACCAACATAACATCAGAAAAAAACCTCTGTGGAATGTGATTAAGACATCCCCATAAACCTTGTTGTTGTCCTTAAATCACTGTTGAGTAAAAGTTAAGGTTTTACATTGAGCTGAATCATTGTTGACTTTTATTTGGAATTTGGCTATAGAAATACATGTTTTGTGGACTTGATCTGTGCAACTAGATGTTAACTTCTAATTTCAAGGCTTCTGTCTCTTCAAAGGGCTTGTGATCATTATAGGTTAAAGGTCAACTGAGTTATTGTCTTATTTAGTGTCCACAGGGAGGTGAGATGGGGTCATCTGTGGAATCTGGGCGAATAGACTCCAAGTGTTGAATGACAGAGGTGGTATCAGTAAGGTCGTCTGACACAGCTAAAATACAGACAGATTGTCTCAAGACTGGAGACGAGTGACCTGAGTTTGTATGGCTGTATTGTGATCTATGGGGTCATAATGGAATTTCCTGAAATCCCTCTAGGGCCTGAGATAGATTAACAAGGCTGAGAAAGGTATGCACATTTAGGGAAGATGCATATGTGGCTTCTTTATTCTCTTGTATGGAAATATCCTCCATAGAGTAGGAACTGTTGGAAGATGTTTTCTGGTCGATCGTGAAAAAAATTCCCGTAAGTTACTAATCAGATGGTCAAGGTGCTTGGGTTTCTTGAGATTTATGAGAATTTTGCCATGCATTGATGTGTATGAGTCCATGTAATGATGACAAATATACATGCCTTCAATGTTTTGTTTAGCTTCTGTATAAGAGAACAAATCGTTTACTCTCTCGCTCTGTCTCATCTAGAGTGAAGACTCAGATGACGATGAACCCTGTGCTATCAGTGGCCGCTGGACCTTTCAGAGAGACAGCAAGCGCTGGTCCCGGATGGAGGAACTGGACGTTTTCTCCTCATTGTGCACAGATAGCGCGCAAGCACCTCCAACAAAGGACCAAGTATCCAAAAAAAACAAGCTGGCCCTATGTGAGGGAAACAGTTCAGAGAGTGTTCTGACGGATCTCAGTGAGCAGCCTGAAGTGGGTTCCATCCATAGCAGTGGTAGTGGCGGAAGAGCAGAGGAGAAAAGCCGTGATGCCACCCTCTATTTACCAAACGAAACCATTCCCATTGGAGCCACGCGTGCGAGCTCTGTTGTAAGCGTGTGTTCATCCTCAGGTACAGGCGGGTCAGTATGTGCTAATGAGGACTCACTGTCTGATGGGTTGCCTCCATCACCTTTGGAGATGCTCGGACAGTTCACCTTCGATCTGAAAATGGGAGAACTTGGAGGAAGCCTGGACCGTGGTGGTGGCAGTGGTAAAAGCACATGTTCACGAGCCAAGAGCTTTCTAAAGAGGATGGAAAGTCTACGTCTCCGCACTGGAACCACTTCTAGGAGAAAGAAGAAACCGAGCATCAGTGGTGGGAAGATTGAGATCAGCGGCCCTGTGATCAAAGAGGGTCTTGATGATGACAAGTTGCGGAGTCTCAACTGTGTGGATATTCCAAGTCTCAACCTAAACCAGAACCTTAATCACCAACACCTCTCAACTCAGACGATGACGCTTAGCAGGAATCGTTCTGTATCCTATTCTACTCAGACTAGCAATGGTAGCACTGGAAGCACTGGGAGCAGCCAATCAGAAGCCAGCAGTGGCAGTGCAGTTAGCACTCCAAGCCCAGTGACTCGCACTCGTAGTCACAGCACCGCAGCAGGCTCCGGTAAGAGAGGGGGGATGTACTTGGAAGGTTTTGATCCGTTCAGTATTCTCCAGCAAGCAGCTGATCGGCAACCATCACCAACACCCAAATCATCCCCACCTATCCCATGTCAACCAAATATTATGAGCATTGACGAGCAGAACCAAAGAAACAACCACAGAATTCAGGAGAATGGCAGCCAAGTAGAGCAAGAAGACAATGAAGGCAGGCTCTTTTTCTATTTACCAGAAGGTCACAAGCCAGGCACTTTCCCCAAAGCGTTGCAAGATGGGGGTTCACACAATAACAATGGTAATGACAATGGGAACTCTGTGATCCTGAGAGGACGGCAAAGTAGACACCTGCGTCGGGTTTCTTCTGGCTCAGTGGACAGTCGCCTCAGTTTTTATGACAATGTCCCATACATAGAGCGAGATGAGGCTGTGGAGGGGGATGAACGAAAACTGGAGGAAGTGTTACAACATGTGAGCGGGCTGCAACACTTTGTGAACGCCTGGTCTGAGGATGTGGTGGCCGGTGAGGAGGAAGAAGAAGAAGATGAGGAGGAAGAGGAAGGAGACTCTGATTCAGCATTGGATTCGGCCTCACCATGCCCATCCTCTCCTCTACAGAACCGTCTAGAAGAGACCGAGAATGGAAGTGACCAAGACAGCACAGGGAACCCGCTGGGGGAGGGGGAGGAAGGGATGAGGGAGAGGAGTGATTCTGGTGTTGGAGCATCACTAACAAGAACCAGCAGGTTAGTCAACAACCTAGAATGTGACTTAGCATTGATGTTTGTTCAAATTACTAATGGTTCAGTGACAATTTTATGGTGGGGGTGATTGCATTTTGAATTTCTACAGACCTCGGGTTCTGTAAATCTGCAGTGAAACTCAACATCATTATTTATGAATGGAAAAACAACATTGACCAATAGAAAGAGAAAGTCGACCAACACAAAGCGTATTTTATAGCCAGTGACAGCAAAGTATAAACAGGAGACACACTTAGACTGCTCTCCTTATGTAATTCTCTGGAATGTTGCTTGGTCACCATGGGGATTGTTCCTGCTTTTGTAGGAATCCACCAACAGCCTTACATTTGTTGGGGGGGGGGGGGGTGTCAACAAACCCTTGATTGATGTATACACAAATCCCTCTCATCCTTAAAACTGATCACTTTCTTGATAATGCTGCAAGATGTGTGTGTATATGTGTGGCTGTCAGTCATGGCCTTAGTTTGAATGCAAAACAACCAGCATTATTGCTTTTTTTTTTTTTTTTTCACAGCCAACATTATTCTTAACATCTGCCGTTTGTCTCTTCTCTCTTCCCCCCCGGCCTTCCTGTGCTCCAGGCCACAGAAACTCCGCTGGTTGAGCTTCCATAACTCCCATCGGCCAAGTTTGGCCTCTGCCCAGTTCCAGATTAGCTGCCAGTCTGTACTGCAGATGAATCTTCTTCAGAAACTGTCACTGCTGCAGCTCACCGCTCTTCTGGAGAGGCACACCCCAACAAACAAACATGGCTTTAGCTGGTGAGTCATCTGAATGAAACCTTACAAAGTGAAGGTCACAATACATCGAAGTGATGTAGAGTGAAGGCAGGCACGTAATGAAAATTGTATAGTTCAGGTCTCAATCAATGCTTTCGTCTTCCGACCCCGTCTCAGTTTCCTCCATCTGCGGGTCATTGTAAATTGTGGTGAAGGCTGTCGTCATAGGTTGGGTTTCACATTCTTTTCCTAGATCTGTAATTGCTGGGAAGGGGCTTACATTGTGTTTTTCTCTCAGGGGTAATCATTGCCATTCACACGCGTAGTGTTACAAGAGCTGGAGTTTGGAAAGAGCTGTCATTTACAATTGTCATCCATGTTTCCAACTCAATGGACTTAATTCTACTCACAATTGTTTGATTTTCTAGTACACCATGCAGCTCTTCTCTCGTCATCTACATAGTTTATTTTTTTCTTTTTTTACATAAATGCACTCGTGACTTACACCGCAATTTCAGGGAGAAATCCACACATGACCTATATTCACGGGACTTAAAAAAATGGGAAAAAAATTAAGTAAAGCAAAAGCAGAAAAATCATATACTTGACTTCGATTAGAATTTCCAGTTTTAGAAACTACTGTTTTGTGTTATTGTGTGTTGATTTTTTTTCTATCTTGAAATCATTTTTGAGGACAGGAATAGAACTTCTGGGCTTTGCTCAAAGACGGGGGCTAGTTTTTGGCAGCTGGAACCCTGCAAATATTCAGAATTCCAAGTCTAGTCAATATCATAATTTGCTCCTTTTGCTTTGTACTCCCAAAATGTGGTTCTCAGAGTCAGTCTGAGGCTTCAGGGCATCAACTCTGACAAAGATGTGCTTGTTCCAATTCACACATTACAGTGGTATCGCAAACACTTAACAACATTCTCAAAAAGATGTACAATTCATAAATATGTCGGGGTACTCTGATGATACTTTTCAGTGCTAGTGCTAAACCCAAGTCCAAGGACACACCCAAGAGAACAAACACAGACATAAATGGGTACAAATAGTGTAAAGGGGTGGAATCATCCCCTTTTGTCACAGTACAATACACCACATCACTTCCCCAAAATCTACCAACCCCAGTCTTTCTCACCTTGTTTATCAACCTCTCTCGTAAACCCGGAGACAGGATTCTGCAGCCACTTGTCTTGCTGCACACTTTGGAAGCCGGAGGTGTAGTCAAGCATTATCACATGTTGATGCAGAGGATGTCTTTAAAATGTAAACAGATAAAAACACAAATGAATCGATGTCACTAAAGAACAACAAAATTCATTGAAGAGTGCATTCAAGATAATCTCTTCTTCTATTTGAAGATCATTTAAACGTTTTGTGAATAGAAACGATCTGATGGTCGTTGTGTACACTGGAGGGGCTTATTTTGGTTGAATTCCAAAATGTACAACCTCGAGCACTCATTTGCCTGTCCAAGATTCATCAGTGTAAATACTGATCAGCTATTATGTGGTGTCTTCGCGTTGCAGGGCTGTTCCAAAATTTATGAAGCGGATAAAGGTGCGTGACTACAAAGGCAGGAATGTGTTCGGGGTTCCACTGCAAGTCATCGTCCAGCGCACTGGTCAGCCCCTCCCTCAAGGCATCCAACAAGCTATGCGCTACTTGCGAAACCAGTGCTTAGACCAGGTAATGTGTCACAAACTTAACATGCATGAGATTCTTTGAACAATGTAGTCTGGTAGCTCCACTGTTGTTTTCGTTTGTTTGTTTGTTTGTTTGTTTGTTTGCTTTAAAACAATTTCTTCAGGAAGAAGAGTTACATAATGCACTGACTTTTGGGATCTTCTTTTTCTTTTTTTTTCAAAGTGACATCAAGTGTGTTTCCAAACGTGTCCATGTTTTTTCATTCTGTCATACACTTGCTGAGACGAAGGGGCCCAGGGAAAGTCAGCTCATAGAAGTTACATCACCACAAGCTTTCTGTTTAACTCCAAAACAAAACGAAAGATTAAGACTGTGCGTGGATTCAAAAATAGAGGATAAGGGTCAAAGAATGTTTAATGTGATCATGTGCAAGTAATTGTCTTAAGCTTGTACTGGACATTTTCCATCAAGTTTTATAGTTTACTGCTGAATTTCTTTACAGCTAACAGTTTCATGGGCACTTTTATGAAATAGATTTAACAAAACTCACTGGTCGTACGCTTGAGATGTGTGTGATATATAGGACCTTGTATTAGCCAACAGACAAACAGTACCTAAAAGAATGTTTTTCTGTTTGCTTTCTTTGTTGCCCAGATCATTGTTGATATGCACTTCTTTTCCTGTCAGCTTGTCCCGTGAAGGGTCACCACAGCACATCATCTTTTTCCATGTGCACCTATCTCCTGGATCTTTCTCTCTTTCACAGGCTGCCCTCATGTCTTCCCTCACAACAGCCATCAACCTTCTCTTTGGTCTTCCTCTCCCTCTTTTGCCTGGGAGCACCATCTTCACCACCCTTCTACCAATATGCTCACCCTTTCACCTCTGGATATGTCCGAACAATCGAAGTCTGCTCTCTTGAACTCTGAACCCTCAAAGTTCCTTTACTGGATGCCATACTTACCCATCACTTCCTCATTGCCCCCGTTTCCTTCACCAACATGGCCATTACAATCCGCACCAATCACAACTCTCTGTCTGGGATGCTCAGAACTACTTCATCTAGTTCCTTCCAGAATTTCTCTTTCAACTCTAGGTCACATCCTACCTGTGGGGCATAGCCGCTAATCACGTTGTACATCCATCCATCCATTTTGTTAGCTACTTATCCTCACAAGGATCACGGGAGTGCTACAGCCTATCCCAGCTGTCGACGGGCAGGAGGCGGGGTACACCCTGAACTGGTGAACTTGTTGCCAGCCAATCGCAGGGCACATAGAGACAAACAGCCGCACTCACAATCAAACCTAGGGGCAATTTAGAGTGTCCAATTAATGTTGCATGTTTTTGGGATGTGGGAGGAAGCCCACGCAAGCACGGGGAGAACATGCAAACTCCACACAGGCGGGTCTGGGATTGAACCTGGGACCTCAGAACTGTGAGGCCAATGCTTTCCAGCTGCGCCACCGTGCCGCCCAGATTGTACATAACACCCACAATTTCAAGTGTCAGCCTCATCACTAAATCTGATACTCTTTTCACCTCCAAGACATTCTTAGCCAACATTTCCTTTAAAATAACCTCGATGCCATTTCTCTTCCCATTTACTCTGGGGGAAAATAATTTAAACGCTCCCCCTAAACTTCTAGCCTTAGTGCCTTTTCACCTACTTACTCTCTTGGATGTATACTACATCAACCTTTTTCCTAATCATGATGTCAACCAACTCCTGAACCTTTCTTGTCATAGTCCCAACATTCAAAGTCCCTACACTCAGTTGTAGGCTCTGTGCATTCCTCTTCTTCTTTTGCCCACGAATCCATTTTCATCCTCTTCTTTGTCTTTGACCCATAGTAGCTGAATTTCCACTGACGCCCTGCGGGTTAACAGTGCCGAAGGCGGGCATTATTTACCCGGGCCACGACCGATATGTATGACCAGTATGAGATTCTTTAGATGAACGGTCATATTTGTTTACCAAAGTTTGAAGCCAGATATGAGCTTCCTGCCACAACCCTTTGCATTCATCCATGCTTGGGACCGGCCTACAGATAGCACTGGCTTGTGCCCCCATAGGACTGCCTGCACTACATGGACTAATATAGGGATTAGGCTTCAAAACCAAGGGTGTACATTCCATACGATGCATGACATAACTGTTCCTGTATCCTTCTATGTCCAGGTGGGTCTTTTCAGAAAGTCGGGAGTGAAGTCACGTATCCAGGCTCTGCGTCAGATGAACGAGGCCAATGGGGCCGATGGAGGTGGACTCAGCTATGAGGGTCAATCTGCTTACGACGTTGCTGACATGCTCAAACAGTACTTCCGGGATTTGCCCGAACCCCTGCTCACCAGCAAACTGTCGGAGACATTTCTTCAGATCTATCAGTGTAAGTATACTGTACACACATTTGTCCCAGCAGATGTGTGTGTTGGGGGAAGGCGTGTGTGTGTGTGTGTGTGGGGGGGGGGGTGTTTGTTTACCTTAATTTCTCGAAAGTAATGCGCAATTTTTTCCCTAAATATTTTCAAAAATAGAGCACATTATATTTAGGTATGGATGAAAAATACAAAAAATACAATCACATTGTATTGTCGTATACAGGTACACACAGTGGTTAAAAAAAAGTATAGGTATACATTTCGATACGATATTCAATGTCTTATATTACACATTTATATAAATTACAGTAATTTGTGCCAGCAACCTGAGCTCTCTTACCTCCTTGGTGGAGCTTTACGATCATTAGCGTACAATATTTGTTGCTACTGCACCAAAGATCAGAAACGACTGTCCGTGAGTTTGATTTAACTTAAATTTAAGATAAAAAAAAATGTCTACTACACCGACTAGTTTATCCAGCTGCTTTTAAAAACAAATTTGTCATCGCTGACGCGAGCAACCCAGAAGCAGTCAAAACAACGAGAGCTCAATGGCTTCAGGTCATTATCAAAACAATGTGAGGTCAAACTATGTACTGAGGGCATAATGAGTATATTAAAAAAAAAAAAACAGGAGACCACACACAATTGAAATAGTCGCTTTTTTTAAAATGTGAGCATTACGCTTGTCTCTACGTAGTTAGAGCTGACGTTGTTTTCATAGCCGCTAGACGCCGTAGGAAGGCTGCTATAAAGATTGATGCCGGATGGAGGTGGAGAGGCTGCGCTGCGCAACCCAAACTCTTGAGATCCAAAACATATTTTCTCACAAACGCCATGGCTGGCACAAAGGATGACATGCTGTGGGAGCAAGGTGAGATGTTCATGATGGAGGCAGGAGGCACCAGAAGTGAACCAAGTCATCAATGATGAGTTTGACAGTGATGCACCAAAGATACCTACCGTGGATATTTTTCAGATTGGAGATGAGTCAGATGCTTCTTTTGAAATCTTGGCCAAGGATGTGTAATGTAGAGGATAAACTGCACGATGCACAAACGTGTTATGCACAAATATTTAATGCAAAAAAAAGGTTTACGTTAAACACTGTTAAATAGTTTATTTATTCAGGACTGTTAAATGTGTTATCAACAGTATTAATAAAATGTTATGCCATCATTGAGCATTTATTTTAGCCGGCTGAGGGATTCTGTTCTGACAATAACAGGGACCAGGACAAGCGTGTCCTGTGGTCTTTCCCGAGATTATATTCCCGCTACATCAGCACATGCACAATGATTATCATTAATGATTGTTGTACAGACAGTTTTTGAAAAACAACGCAAGTACAAACCTAACAAAATATAAGTACAGATAATGCCTAATATTTTCAGCATATAAGTAGCAGCAAATTGGTTTTGCGCATGGTAGAAGTGTCACGACCCAACGGAACGAAAATAGGACCCAAATGCAGGAGTACACAGGAGACGCAGATGTAAATCGGGAAAAACGTTTATTAATCCAAGGTCGGGGATCGGGCAGGCAGTCAGGTATAGCAGCGGTGGTTAGAGCAGGTCAGCGGGCAGGCAGGAGTCGGTACACAGGAGAACGATCAAAGCAGGGAGGAGTATCAAGGGAGTCAGGTTTACGGGGTCGGTCAGAGAACAGGCGAAGGTCGGTACACACGGGTTGACGATCAGGGATACGGAAGTGCTGAAACAGGGCATGAACCTCAACGATCTGGCAGAGGACCGGTCGTCATCGGGTCCTATAAGTACCCGTAATCAGCCGAAACAAGGTGCGGGTGTGTGCCGACTAATTGGTTGGCCACGCCCAGCCTGGGCAGGATGCCAGGAGCATGACAAGAAGGGTTTTCCTGTTTTTTTTTTTTTTTTTTAGGTCAACTTTGGGGGTGTGCATTATATTTCAGGATGCATTATACTTGAGAAATGATGGTAATGTTCCCTTTATTATTCTCATTTTGATCTGCTGTTGTTTGTAATGGATACTACACAGGGAACTACAGTAGATCACACACATACAGGCATGCCGCAAAAGATCAGAACAAAAAAACACACAAGGAATTTGCCTCCCGTTGTTGGAGCCGCTTTGCTTCGACAACAGACAGGCACTGTGGAAAAAAAATATTTTGAGACATAAAAATACACTTCTAAGAGTCATTGAGCAATAAAAGGTTACCGGTGATGTGCTAATGGTGTACAATGACAATTGTGCAAATGATGGAAAGTTCTCAACCGATTTAGAGTAGTTTGATAACTAATAGAGCAATACTCTGGTACAGACACAATTGCGCAAAAGGGGGACGTACTTCTCAAGCACACTTGTGTCCATTCTTGGGCAACAACAGATAAGCAAATACTACAGAGTGACAAGAGTACTACAGTGAGTGTACAAATACTGTAGTAGTGTCTCAACAGGAATGTGCAAAATTAGCAGCATGCTACGCTGGAATTGTAATTTGACTGCTGGAATGTCTGCTGGTTTTGGTTTGCATTGTTAAATGGAGCCTACCTATGATGAAGAGCTAGAGAGGTTGTGACTAGGATGTGGAGGGTCAGAATGAGAGGGGCGCACAAACAGTACTCCACCATTGGTGAGGTGGGGCTTGCTCACCTTAACAGTAGTCCGGAAGCAGAATGGAATCCATTTTTTTCATTCTCGAAACTTGAACTGTGACAGTCTGGTTCTTAACCCTAAATTCTTACAGATGGGTTACTCCCACCCCCAAAAGTACAGTTCCTCTTTTCTTTTTTTTTCTTCAGTGCTCCAGGGCAATGATTTCAACATTTAAAAACCAAACAAACAAGAACAGAGAAAGAAATACCTATGGGATGACATGCACTTTTACAAAATAGGTTCATGGCCCCTTCACTCTGAAGTCTTGTTACATCATGATCATGATTGCAGTGATGGGAACTGTTTGCATAAGGTGGAAGAAAACATGAAGCCATACATAATTACAAGTGGGCGCACACACACAAACACACACACGCTTACATAAGCCACATATTCTCTCATGTACCACTTAAACATGTTCCGTCCTCCTCCTGTTCCCAGGCACATGAAGTAGATAACGAAAGTTGACAGACATTATTGGTGACATCTTTCTCTGCAGACATGCCCAAAGAGCTTCGCCTCCATGCTGCCCGCGCAGCTGTACTGCTGCTCCCCGATGAGCATCGCGAGGCACTGCGGACACTGCTGTGCCTGCTGAGTGATGTGACAGCCAGCGTGAGGGAGAACCAGATGACACCCACCAACCTGGCTGTCTGCCTGGCGCCATCTGTATTCCATCTCAACACCCTGAAGCGCAAGGAGAGCTCCTCTCCAAGGTGTGTGTGTGTGTGTGTGTGTCCCATCAGTTATTTTATTTAGTTAGTGGCAGCTCACAGAAAGTGTTTGTTATACCATACACAAACAGGAAAAAGTCATACTAAAGAAACAAAAGGACAGGATACTGTGCAGTAGATGGAGGGGCAAGAAAAGATAGCGCAGCTTGAGAGAGACATATCTGCCGGAGAAGTTACATAAATGTCTTGATCTCATTAAGAAACAATTTGTTCAGGAGGCGTATCCAGCCTTTTTTTCCCTTTCATTTATTCTGTTTTCTAATTTCACAGTGTGTGCCTCTTCCTTCTCTCTGTTATCCCATTGCTCTTCCTCTCAGGGTGATGAACAGAAAGCAGACTTTGGGAAAGCCAGACCAGAGAGACCTGAACGAGAACCTAGCCGCGACCCACGGTCTCACGCACATGATCCAAGAGTGCAGAAAACTTTTCTGGGTCAGTATCGATTAACAGCCGAGCCTAAATTTAGTGTTTGAGAGGATATCCCGTCAAAAAGTACAGTGTTCGATTTATAAGTATCTGACACATTCCCTCCTGAAAAATGTATAATTGCCTAGAAGTGCCCCAGAATGTCAACAAAGCACTACTGTTGTCTAGATCAAGCTCCTCACCGAATGTCAAACAAGTTCCTTGGTACCAAGATGGAATACTGGATGATGGTGCCTCGGGTGGATCTGTTGAAAGCTCGTTGCCTCTTGCTGAAGCAGCAATGTTGTTTGCAAGCAGCTGCTAACCTGCTGTTTGAACTATCAACAAACATTTGGTTACATAACCATTTGATTCAAACCATGCCGTCTTTGACATTAGCATTGCTATGGTAACGCAAAATAAATATTCCCAAAACGGTGCACTAAAGGAATAAGCAGAAATATCTCCGCCAATGTTGTTGACTGTCCACAAGGAGAGAGCTATCGCGGATCAAGGGGAAATAATTAGCCTGCTACATGATTACTAATCCAATTTCAATCCCAAACCATGGCACAGTCGCTGCCCGCTGACACGCAACAGCACACGCTAAAGGGGCAACATGCTGTGTGTCATTAGGGGTGAGTGCCTAATCAAATTATGGGAAAGCTTCCTGTCATGGTTGCATCCCACAGTTACTAATAGAGTTACCTTGGCAATAATTGGTCTTTCATTTAATTTCTGTTTGCCAGTCAAGCCTCATAAAAAAGACAATTTGTTTTCAATTCTGCTAAGCCTTTGTTTGGGAATAAATAATACTGTCAGTTAATCTTGAAAAATGTCAAACTGCGAAGGGAATATGAAGTGATGAGATGAAACAAAAAGAACATGACATGTTTTCAATTTATTCTATTATTCATTCAGTATTGTTATCGTTTGATATGCTTTATTCCATTTCCCAGGACAAAAGTAAAGTGCTGTTGTCTGGGGAGGCTTGGCTTCTCATCTGTAACCGTAAATTTGTAATCTACCAGACCATGAGAATCTGAAAACATTAATTTACCTATTAGTAAAGGTCTAAAAATGTATTGCCTTTTGGCAAGATTTGCAGGTAAAGATCACATTTGCAACATTTGGTTACGTAATCTCTAACATATCCTTCATCTGGCAGGCCATAATTTTACTGAATGCTACCTCAGTGATGAGTGTTTCTCAACTCTCGTAAATCAGTGAGTGTGCATGAGCTCTGGTTTAACCCATGTTCTCGGGAATGAAAATGAAATGTCTGCACTGTTTTGTACTGGAAGAATTAAATTAGGAAATTTTGGAAATGCCAAATATAAAATAGTACACATACAGTCATCCGTTTTCTGGAGCTCTTGTCCTCATTAGGAATCTGGAGCCTGTCTCGGCAGACTTTAGGCAAGAGTTGGGGTACAGCCTAGACTGGTCGCCAGACAACTGGAAGGACAAATGACTATTCAGACTCATATGCATGCCCATAGACAATTTAGTCTTTAATTAAGATAACATTCACATTTTTGGAATGGGAGAGGAAGATGGAGTATCCCCAGAAAAACCACACCAGCATGGCAATATTATACAAACACTCAAGAATGTCAGAACCAAGATTTGAACCCCGAACCTGAAAACTGTGCTGCAATACAATATGCAATCAAATACTATTATGCAATGAGTTCCCACAATAGTATTTCATTTAGTGCCCTACACAGTCCGGGTCAAGCAAAGAAATCATGTGCACCACTGTGAAGATCACATGCTATGAATGTAAATTCCCTCCTGTCCTCCTGCAGATCCCCGAGGAGATGAGACGCTGTAGGAACTCATATGTGGAACAGGCCTTGCTACCGCGACCCTTGGAGGAACTGTCGGGTAGCGATGGTGGAGGAGGAGGATACCGCTCCTATCTGCGTGACGGTCTTGACACTCTCCTCAAGGAAGCCAAGGACAAGTTTAAAGGTTACGACAGTTTCTCTACCACCGAGCAAGCTGAACTGGCCTATCGGAAGGTAATTCATCATGTCAATCGCTTTGCTCATACTCATATAAGTATACATCATGTGGGAATGGCTCCAACCGTCACAAACTTTAGATGAATGACCTATTAAAAAAAGACTGGTGGTCAGTAAGCATGTCTCCTGAGTGTAAACAGTCCATCAAAGTGTCGTCTCTGCTGTCTCTGTTTCCTGTCCAGCTGTCCCCTTTGTCCTTGTTCTGTAAATATCTTGTGGAAAAGCCACAGTTAAAGTTTCCTGTATTGAGAAACTCATCCGTGTGAAACTAGCCTGGCCCTTGGCTTCTCATTCCCCTCTCCAGCACTGGACCGTGTCTCACTATGACATCAGCTTGTCTCTCACACACACACACACACACACACACACACACCACACACACACACACACACACACACACATTCCATTCTCCCTGGGTCACATTTCCCATGTTTAGTGTGTCGGGTCTCTATAAGAGGGGTTATCTCAAAGTCACAAGGCTTCAGGATTGAAAGTGCCATCTCTGTCATCTGATGGAAGGAGGAAACAGCTTACTTGGCTGGAGGGCGCCCGGAACACAAACAGGTCGTTGTGCCTGAACGCATGACTCAATAAATCAATAAATCACTATGATGGATGACACCGCATTCACATGCAAAAGACAGTAAAACGTACAACAGAAAGCTTATATTTTTTTCAAGTTTTTCAAGCACATCTGCTTCACAGTTCTGATGACCCGGATTCAAATAGCCTTCCCTGTGTGAAGTTTGCTTGTTTGCCCCATGCCTCCTTTGTGGATTTTCTCCTGGTATTCCAGTTTCGTGCCACATTCCAAAAACGTGAATGGGAGGTTCACTGAAGACTCTAAATTGTCCGTAGGTGTGAATACTGTATGAGGGTGAATGGTTGTTTGTCTACGTGTGCCCTGCAATTAGTTGGCGACGAGTTCATTGTGTACCCTCCCTTCTCACCCAGAGTCAGCTGGGAAAGGCCCCAGCTTGCACGCGACCCATGAGAATAAGCAGTATGGAAAATGGATGGATGGCTGTATATTCTTAAAGATACACCTCTTAATCAATGAATTCATCAACCAAGAGAAATCAGGACCTTTGCATAGTTGGCAGATTTTGAGGTGGAAGAATCTTATTTAACATGTTTGGGATAGACATGAGCCGATATTGGGAAGCAGAAGGCCCACTCGGAGGTCCAAAATCATGTTGTTCTGGATGAATGGGCAAAAATTCCCACAGACTGACTCCAACATCTTGTCGAAATTCTTTCCAGAGTGGGTTTCTTGATTACTTTGATCTGTCTTTCACATTTCGTTCAGTTTGTTTTTATTTGTAAACCCCCAACTCACTTCACAGTTTCTGTTAGCTGTTCATTTTGTGGTCACAGCATTTTTCAGCACAAGCAAGATTAAGAAATATAATGAAATTCCCTAATAGTGCCTTCTACTCTGTGTAAAAGTCAGTGTTAAAAATGAGAATTCAACAATCTGTTTTGTGTCTGCCTCTGTCCAGTGTGCTTTGGTTCTTGCCATTTCTATATTTCATATTCTAATCTATTCATTTCATGTTATTATTTTAAATCTGATGTGGCATACAAGATCATGTCAGTAATATTTAATATTGTGGAAAACATCATGTACTGTATTTCAGTAATTCAAAAAATTTGTTAGTTACACAGATTCCGTAGAGTATAATCTTTCATTGTTCAATTATTTTATCGTTGTGAAGTGTATAGAATTTGTAAATTGTGTTTTCTTCCTATATAAACTATTAGAATATTAGATAGAGAAAACAATCTGAGATATTGAAGTATTTTATAATTAGTCTGTGATAAATTTAGTTTTTGACTTGACCTTCTGAAATCAACTTTTCCACAATATTCCAATGAATTCAGATGCACCTGCAATTAGGATGATTATTTGTTGACAAAATGATCCATGAGCCATCCCTCAAAATTGCAAAATGAGTTTCTTTGGAAGTGATCACTTGTTGTTGTTTCCTTCAGGTACACGACGGCTTCCCACTGAGGCTGTGGAAGGTGACCGTGGAGGTGCCTGCAGTTCCTGAGGAGGTACTGACCCGGTTGCTGAGGGAGCAGGCGCGCTGGGATGAGGACCTATACGAGAGTCGTGTGGTGGAAAGCTTGGACGAGAGGACTGAGGTGTATCAGTATGTCCGGAACACCATGGCTCCCCATCCCATGAGGGACCACCTGGTGCTCCGGTAAATATCTCTCAATCTTAACGTCCTCACAGTTGTGACACTTGTTGTCTAAACCTTGTTTGCTTTCCACCAGAACATGGATAACAGATTTGCCAAAGGGGGCATGTGCCCTGGTGTCTACATCAGTGGATCACGCTGCGGCACCCGTGGTGGGTGTGCGCGTCAATGTTCTCCTCTCACGCTACTTAATCGAACCCTGGGGAGCCAACAAGTCCCGACTCACGCACATTTCCAGAATTGACTGCAGGTCAGTGTTCTTTTTGTTTTACTTGGATGTTGAAATTAGTCTCTGGCATTGATCACACAACAAGCTCTAAATATTTTTCTTTTTTTATAGCCCACTTGGTTTTATAATGTATGAACAGTATAAATCACACGGAAAACAATTTTTCCAAGACATCTAAATCTCGCGGAAGTGGTCTCTCAAAGCAGGTCTAAGAGCAGAGACACAACCTGTGAGAACTAAAACGTAGTATATTGTACACAGCTATTTTTGACAGCTTAGCCCATTTCATAGTGTGTGACCAGCACAGCACACATAGTGTACCTGCCTCCATATCCTTATCCCTTATCGCAAGTTTACGTCCTAACCAGAGTACAGTACACTCTTGCCAATTCGCCGTTCTCCACGCTGCATATTCACAGATTTTCCTCATAATGTACCATCTTTTCAAAGTGATAAGTTTGGCTTAAAAGTCCTCAATTTTCTCCTAAACAGGCACCTTATAATGTCCACACCAAATTGTGAAATCTTTAAGTTTTATTATTTGACTACTCCAATGAAGTACAATGTAACACATGCATTTCACATTAGTGTGCACAAGTCAGTCAAACCAGTGTGCAAAAAAGCTACCATATGATGGCCCTCATGAGACAGTGAGGAACACTTGAAATTTCTCAACACTGCGAAGTGTAGGCTGATCACTATTCAATATGTTGTTCAAACTCCCGGTGTCACATCTAAACTAAAATTATCACACCATAGGAAAATGAATAACATTACAAGAAAATAATAAAACATATAAAACAATGACTGAAGAAATAATTGACATAAAACATGCACTTTAAACTTGATTTACATCTTTGTGCCTAGTGCCACAACGCATGCTGGGAGCAGTCAAACCATGCTGGGTGTGGAAGATAATCTTTCAGGGACATCTGATAATCAGCCCTTTGCTGAATGTAATTAGAATCTGGGATCTGTTGCTGCTATGTTTATGGCTGCCTAAAAGGATGGCTATTTGGTAATTGGATATTGAATGGGATAAAAGCTCCTGTTTCCATGGCGTTGTTTTGAGCAGATAATTGCTGCCAGGAGGATTTGCAATACATGTACTATAGTATAGATGGATCTCAACTTTCCACACATGACCTCATGTTGTTGCAGCCAAGTAGTGTACTGTACTACATTTTGTCTTTAATTATTTAAAACTAATATAACTACTCAGAACAATATACACAATTCTTAACCATGAATTAATCAATCAACTGAATATTTGTTTTTAAGATTGACTAACAGGGGTTATCTTCTTTTTGCACTTGTTTGACAGTTCAGAATGATGAAATGTATTTATTTTAATTGACTACAGAGTTTAAAAAAGCTTTTAATGATTGAAATGAGGATATTTTATAAGTCTAGCAGCATTTTGGAACAGGTTCAGTTCAAATGTTCATGTATTTTACTTTGACTTCCTTCTTCACCCCTTTGTCGTGACCTCATGCAGATTTATAATGTGAGACATGATTAATCTTTTGCGACCACTTGCAAATGACAGTACCGCGTCAGCGTCAGATTTGGGAAACGATCACAAGAAACTGTGGAGTGCATGTGTTGACACTGTGTTGTCTGGTTCCACAGGGGTCGCTTCCCGGAGTGGTACAACAAACTTCACGGACACTTGTGTGCTGCTGAGGTGACGCGGATTCGTGATTCCTTCATGTTGTCCATGGAGAAACGAGACTGACTTCTCAATGTCGATCCAAGAGTAAGGAAGACCTTCCATAAACACAAAAACAAGGAAGAACTTTGGCTCCTGGATTTGAAGGACTTTTTTTTAAAACCATATTCTTGATGTTACTATACAAAATGCCCCCTCGTCCTGCCATCCAAATATGTGGGCCAAAGAACATTGAGTAGATGCTATGTGTGGCTTCATCCAAAGAGTGCTATTGCTTCTGAGAAGCAAAGGTGATTGCATGTCTCATGAATGCAACTAACATACTGCAGTGTACAGTGCTGTGAAAAACACTTCTTAAATTTGTATAGTGTTACATAGTTTAACCACTTTAAGATCATCAAACAAATGCCAATATAAGACATATAATCTAAGTGAACTTACACTGTTGTTTGTGAATGGAGATTTCACCTGTTGAAGGAAAAAGAGCTATTCAAAGTTAGCTGGTCCTGTGTAGGAAAAGTAATGGTGCCCGAAACCTTATAAATGGTTGGGCCATTCTCAACAGCAACCCCTGAAATAAAGCCTTTTCTATCATCTCTGTGGAGATATTTTGACCCAGTCACAGTTGCACATTTCTAGGAATTCATAAAAAATGGAGGGTTCTCCAGCACAAACCGCCTTTTCAAGGTCATCTTACTGCTTCTCAATCGGATTCAAATTTAACTCTGAGCAGGCCACCTTAGAACCTTTTTTTTTTTTTTTTAAAGCCATTCAGAAGTTGACTTGCTGAGGTGTTTTTGATCATTATCCTACTGCAGAACCCAAATACACTTCAACCTGAGGGCACAAACTGATGGCTGAACATTCTCCTTCAGGATTTTCTGTTAAAGAGCAGAATTCACGGTTCCCTCAAGAACAGCAAGACCTAACCCTAACCCTTATGCAGGTCCTGAAAGAGCAAAGCAGCCCAAAACAATGCATTACACCACCATGTGTGAATGTTCTTTTCCAGAAATGCTGTGCAGACTTAAGACACACACCTTCCAAAGAGCTCAACTTTCACCTCGTCAGTCCATATAATACTCTCCAGAAATTCTGGGGAATCATTTAGATGTTGTTGTTTTTCCCCCAAAAGGAAGCCCTTTTTGTTCTTTTTAGTCAGCAGTGGTTTTCGCCTCAGAACTCGGAACATGGATGCCATTTTTGCCAGCCTCTTCTTTATTGTCATCTCATGAACACGGACCTTAATTGAGCCAAGTGAGGCCTGTTCCTTTAGAAGTTGTCCTGAGTTCCTTTGTGGCTTCCTGGAAGAGTTTTTGCTGTTCTCTTGGGGTGGTAATATGTGTAGGCCGGCTACTCCTGGGAAGCTTCATTACTTTTCCGTGTTTTCTCATGTGATGATAATACCTCTCTCCCTATGGATCACTGAAATCCTAAAACTTTATAAATGGCTTTTGTCTATTTGTCAATGATTTTATTTCATGACTGTTCTCAAATTGCTTTGGATTTTGTTATTTTGTTGCAGCTTTTTTCACTCTCTTGTCTGACTTGTTTTTGTCACGACAGGTTCTGTTTGATTTACCAGTTCTGGAAATAATCAAGCTTGAGTGTGATCAGTGAAAACGAATCAAAACCTGTGATTAGCCATGATTCATTACAAATTTAACAAGTAGGAGTAATTACATTTTCACACAAAGCCAGGAAACTGGATAGTTTGGATTTTTTTTTTAATGAATGAACTCACCATTTTATCATGACCTTTTAAGTTCACTTGTGTTATAGTTGTCTGATATTGACATTTGTTGGATGATCGTAACCAAGGTGGGGAAACAATGGGAAAATATGAATTTGAGAAAGGGGCCAATACACTTTCATGGCACCACGTATACGTGAACTACTCTTTCCACACCTAATATCAATGCTGTCTGTTTGTCTTGTCTTATGACCGTCCCTTTTTTTTTTTTTTTTTTTTCTCTGCAACAACCCGTGGGAGGAAGTGCATACTATATTTATGATGTTGCACAGATTGATGAGTGCATAGCTGAAGAAAGACCTGAATGTACTGGCCCAGGGACAGAATGATATGTGGGATGGAGAGGAGAGAATACAAAATGGTGGCCGGCTCACCAAAAGCAGCGGGAGAGCACCATGACATCTTCCTGAACATTCCATTTCAATGAATGATTAGTGTTGAAGACTTTAATAGATACAAACAGACCAAATCCAAGAAAAAGCACCCTTGATCTTTCCAGGTTTTTCCACAGCAGAAACTGTGTACTTTGCACACCAACACATGTCATTTCTAAGAATTGTGACTGTCAAACTGCATGAAAACACAACACGTTCATTGTAGAAAAGAAATGGCGACAGAAAAGGTCCTTTTATAAAGGTGGAGATTTTACAGGTTTTACTGTAAAGATGAGGGCAGATTGCATGTTTGTGTGCTTTTTAAAAAAAGAAAGAAAAACAAGCTTCTCTCCGTGTAGTTGTTCACTTGCTTTAACACCGCTGTCTGCATTCTTCACTTAAACCAATGTCAATATCTTTACTGTAACCATGTCGCTATACCAAATAATAACACGACAATGAACGTTAATTTAAAGCAAATATATTTATATCTCAGATATGTTTGTTTTGTATGGTTTTGTTGTAATGTAAATGTTACGCTCTGTTATTGAAATGGAAAAAATAATCCTTTATCTTTTTTATTAATGTTATTTCTGTACAGTTTAATCAGAGTGCACTATTAAATATATTAAAATACATATTTTGGTCATATTTCTGATATTATATCAGGTGTACTGGGAGGCCACACTCCAAATAATTCTTCATAAACACTTCACTAATTCGTTTGCTTGTTGTGATCCGGAAGTGGATTACGGTTATCGCCAAAATCCCAACTATGGTAGTTAAGCCTCAATTGGGCCAGCAAGGAACTGAGGCGAGTCTGGTACCGGCCACTTCCTAACTCGATACTGTTCTCACTTGTTTCTTACATAACATCTTGTCACAGTAAGTTCATATTGCACTAGACAATAGGGTCCCTTGTAATACAGTTGTTCCAAAGCCAGCTGCCTGGAAGACGGGTATACGGAACAACACTTGGTGGACTGCAGACCTCCACCAATACTGAATTGTCCTAATTTGGACCGGCACCAAATTGTTAACATTAAAAGATGTGCTGCTTTTGCCTTAATCTGGTCATTTAGAGTCAAAGGTGTTGCAGTTAAAAAAAAAAAAAAAAAGTTTGACAAATATCAGTAGTTATAGATGTAAAAAAAAAAAAAAAGATCATGAATATGACATCAACCAGCTACTTACTGCATACGTCCACCATGGAGATCAAATGGACCTGCCCAAATAGAAAATGCTAAGTTCTGTGACTGGATGAGTTCCAAGAAGTTCTGCTCGATGCCCTATTCCAAAAAAAAACCACCCAAGACATGTTTTTATACCCTTTATTGTACGTTTTTACAACTTAATACAAATATACTGTATATTGAGAGAACAATGCAGCCCTATGGGGGCACAAACCAGTGCAATCTGTAGCCCGGTCCCAAGCCCGGATAAATGCAGAGGGTTGCGTCAGGAAGGGCATCCGGCGTGAAAACTGTGCCAAACAAATATGAGGGTTCATCTAAAGAGTCCCATACCGGATCGGTCGTGGCCCGGGTTAACAACGCCCGGCCCCGGCACTGCTAACCTGCAGGGCATCGGTGGAAATTCAGCTACTGTGGGTCAAAGACAAAGAAGAGGAGGAAACCGGATCCATCGTCAGAAGGAAAAGAGGAATGCACAGAGCCTACAACTGAGTGTAGGGACTTTGAATGTTGGGTGTACGACAGGAAAAGCTCAGGAGTTGGTTGACATGATGATTAGGAGAAAGGTTGATATTCTGTGCATCCAAGAGAGCAGGTGGAAAGGTAGTAAGGCTATGTGTTTAGGAGCATTGTTTAAATTATTTTACCGTGGGGTAGATGGGAAAAAAAATGGAGTAGGGGTTATTTTAAAAGGAAGAGCTGGTTAAAATGTCTTGGAGGTGAAAAGAGTATCAGATCGAGTGATGAGACTAAAATTTGAAATTGAAGGTGTTATGTATAATGTGGTTAGCGGCTATGACCCACAGGTAGGATATGACCTAGAATTGAAAGAGAAATTCTGGAAGGAACTAGATGAAGTAGTTCTGAGAATCCCAGACAGCGAGAGAGTTGTGATTGGTGCAGATTGTAATGGACATATTGGTAAAGGAAACAGGGGCGATGAAGAAGTGATGGGTTAGTACGGCATCCAGGAAAGGAACTTTGAGGGACAGATGGTGGTGGACTTTGCAAAAAGGATGGAGATGGCTGTAGTGAACACTTATTTCCAGAAGAGGGAGGAACATATAGTGACCTACAAGAGCGGAGGTAGAAGCACGTGGTGGAAGCTGAGAAAGGAAGATTGTTGTGCGGCCTTTCGGAAAGAGGTAAGACAGGCTCTCGATGGACAGCAGAAGCTCCCGGAAGACTGGACAACGACAGCCAAGGTAATCAGAGAGACAGGCAGGAGAGTACTTGGTGTGTCTTTTGGTAGGAAAGGGGAGAAGGAGACTTGGTGGTGGAACCCCAAAATACAGGGAGTCATACAAGGAAAGAGATTAGCGAAGAAGAAGTGGGGTACATCGAGATGCGATGTAGGGCAAAACTAGAGGTGGCAAAGGCTAAACAAGAGGCATATGAAGACATGTACACCAGGTTGGACATGAAAGAAGGAGAAAAGGATCTCTACAGGTTGGCCAGACAGAGGGATAGAGTTGGGAAGGATGTGCAGCAGGTCAGGGTGATTAAGGATAGAGATGGAAATGTGTTGACTGGTGCCAGTAGTGTGCAAAATAGTTGGAAAGAATACTTTGAGAAGTTGATGAATGAAGAAAATGAGAGAGAAGGAAGAGTTGAAGAGGCAAGTGTGAAGGACCAGGAAGTGACAATGATTACTAAGGGGGAAGTCAGAAAGGGACTACAAAGGATGAAAAATGGAAAGGCAGCTGGTCCTGATGACATACCGGTAGAGGTATGGAAGCAATTTGGAGAGATGGCTGTGGAGTTTTTGACCAACTTATTCAACAGAATATTAGCGGGGGAAAAGATGCCTGAAGAATGGAGGAAAAGTGTTCTAGTTCCCATTTTTAAGAACAAAGGCAATGTTCAGAGCTGTGGGAATTATAGTGGAATAAAGTTGATGAGCCACACAATGAAGTTATGGGAAACAGTAGTGGAGGCTAGACTCAGGACAGAAGTAAGTATCTGCGAGCAACAGTATGGTTTCATCCCTAGAAAGAGTACCACGGATGCAATATTTGCCTTGAGGATGCTAGTGGAAAAGTACAGAGAAGGTCAGAAGGAGCTACATTGTGTCTTTGTGGATCTAGAGAAAGCCTATGACAGAGTACCAAGAGAGGAACTGTGGTACTGCCTGCGTAAGTCTGGTGTGGCAGAGAAGTATGTTAAAATAGTACAGGACATGTATGATGGCAGCAGAACAATGGTGAGGTGTGCCTTAGGTGTGACAGAGGAATTTAAGGTGGAGGTGGGACTGCATCAGGGATCAGCTCTGAGCCCCTTCCTGTTTGCAGTGGTAATGGACAGGCTGACAGATGAGGTTAGACTGGAATCCCCTTGGACCATGATGTTCGCAGATGATATTGTGATATGCAGTGAGAGCAGGGAGCATGCAGAGGAACAATTGGGAAGATGGAGACATGCACTGGAAAGGAGAGGAATGAAGATTAGCCGAAGTAAAACAGAATATATGTGCGTGAATGAGAAAAGTGGAGGGGGAAGAGTGAGGTTACAGGGAGAAGAGATAGCGAGGGTGGACAACTTCAAATATTTAGGGTCAACAATCCAGAGCAATGGTGAGTGTGGTAAGGAAGTGAAGAAACGGGTCTAAGCAGGTTGGAACAGCTGGCGAAAGGTGTCTGGTGTGTTATGTGACAGAAGAGTCTCTGCTAGGATGAAGGGCAAAGTTTACAAAACAGTGGTGAGGCCGGCCATGATGTATGAATTAGAGACGGTGGCGCTGAAGAAACAACAGGAAGCAGAACTGGAGGTGGCAGAAATGAAGATGTTGAGGTTCTCGCTTGGAGTGAACAGGTTGGATAGGATAAGAAATGAGCTCATTAGAGGGACAGCCAAAGTTGGATGTTTTGCTGACAAGGTTCGAGAGAGCAGACTTCGATGGTTTGGACATGTTCAGAGGCGAGAGAGTGAGTATATTGATGGAAGGGTGCTGAGGATGGAGCTGCCAGGCAAAAGAGCGAGAGGAAGACCAAAGAGGTTTATGGATGTGGTGAGGGAAGACATGACGGCAGTTGGGGTTAGAGAGGAAGATGCGGGAGATAGGCTAAGATGGCAAAAGATGACACGCTGTGGTGACCCCTAATGGGACAAGCCGAAAGGAAAAGAAGAAGAAGAATACTGTATATTGAGAGAACGCAAGAGTCATGGCTAACAAAAACACACGATTAAAAAAAAAACATACTGCATGTATAAAGTGATATGAACCACTGTATAATACTGTAGATCTAAGTCTCCATCCATCCATTTTCTTAGCCGCTTATCCTCACAAGGGTCACGGGAATGCTGGAGCCTATCCCAGCTGTTAACGGGCAGGAAGCACGGTACACCCTAAACTGGTTGCCTGCCAATTGCAGGGCACATCGAGACAAACAGCCGCACTCACAATCACACCGGCGCAATTTAGGGTGTACAATTAATGTTGCATGTTTTTGGGACGTGGGAGGAAACCGGAATGCCCGGAGGAAACCCACGCAGGCACGGGGAAAACATGCAAAGTCCACACAGGCGGGGCCAGGATCGAACCCTGGACCTCAGAACTGTGAGGCCAACACTTTTCAGCTGCTCCACCGTCCCGCCTTTATCTATGCCTATATCTAAGTATGTGAAATGTGAAAATAAATTATTGTAAAATGACATTGGTGACATGTCAAACTTGTTTACTGCGATAATATTCACATATTGGAATTTTATATGTAATTCTGCCTCGTGGTTCTGAGGTTGAGGGTTCAAACCTATACTCTGGCCTTCCTGTGAGTATTTTACATGTTCTCTCCGTGTTTATGTAAGTTTTCTCTAGGTAATCCTGTTGCCTTCCCAAAACATGCATGTGAGGCAAATAAAGGACTAGATTTTTCATTGGTAAGTTGGTTTCCAATTATTCACTATACAATTATACAATTATTCCCATATGTAATATTTTTATAGAAATGGTGTTGTGGTAAACATTTGCCTGACTTAAATATAGGCAGTGGGGATTCTGTTCCTACTCAGTGTGTGTGCCCTGTGTCTGGTTTGATGACCAGATCAGGGTGTCGTCTGCCTCTTGCCCGCAAGCTGGAATAAGCTCCAGCACCTGTGACCTAGAAAAGAATAAGTGGTGAAGACAATGGATGGATGGATGTTACTGGTTCAACAAACCTGCAGTGTTTTCTTTTGGGGTCCTGAAAAGTGAGATTTAGAGAAATGCCGATTCTGCCCAATGCCAGCGATAGATATGTGCATCCGGTCCATGCATGATGTTCCCTGCATCTTCACTCAGCAGGGAAAGGCTCTCGCTCACTGGTGACACTAATAAGATGAATAGATTAATAGAATAGATAAATGTTTGGGTGAAAAATAAAATCAAACCATTGTATAATACAACGAAAATAAAATAAAACTACTCATCCAAATAATCTGCTAATGAAGCTACATGGGTATTGCCACCTCATTATATTAAGTTAATTGCAATTTCATCATATTTGCATTCCTATGCCAAATGTCCAATCTGGTTCTATGTTGTTTTTTGTTTGTTTGTTTTTATTGCCACCACCAAAATAGAATCAGAAAAAAGCCACCCTACAGCTATTACATTTTTCTTTTTTGTTGTTGTTTTTGTTTGTAATTATTAAAGAAGAAATGTTTATCCTGTGAACATTGAGTACCAAGGTGTCAGGTGCCATTTGTTGTTATCCCTTTAAGTGGGATTGGAACGAGGATCAACACACGATCCAAGGTTATGCGTCACAAGTGTGAGAGCTTGTAGCAAGTGGCAACTTGAATGCGAGAACTACGCATTTGGGTTACATGCCGGAACTCCCTTGCTCACACTTCCTTTGGCTACGAGGACCTGGCGAGGAACCAGAGCCCCCAGAAGGCTTGCAGTTTTTGAGTGTTCTTTAATGTATCCGATTAATAACTAGCGCTGCCAGCCTTGCCTCATCTTGAAATGCGCATGCTCCCTCAAAGTATTGGTATGTTGGGAGATGTGCATTTTTTACTGGGAACCCAAACATGCCAGAAAGATTATGCAGGCCCGGATAAGGCTGATCCAGAGTCAGCAAGCATTCCTGCACACTGAGATTCAGTCACAGGAGGGTTCCCACATTGATAGTGTACTCTTGAATGTGATTGTACGTTTCTAGCCATACGTCATATCCATCCATCCATTATCTGAGCCACTTCTCGTCACAAGGTTCGGGGGAGTGCTGCACCTTATCCCAGCTATCTTCAAGCAGGAGGTGGGGTACAGCCTGAATTGCTTCCCAGCCAATCGCAGGGCACATACAAACAAACCATTTGCACTCACATTCTCAAGTCTATGGGAATTTTAGGGTGTTCAATTAACCTAGTATGCATGTTTTTGGGATGTGGGAGGAAGAAATAGAAATGGAAGGAATGCACGGAGAAAATCCACGCAGGCACAAAGAGAAGATGCAAACTCTCACACAGGCGAGGCCGGGATTTGAACCCCAGTCTTCAGAACTGTGACGCAGATGGTCGAACCAGCCGACATTCGTCAAATCACACTGCCTAAACATTGATAAGTTATTAATGAATTAATTTATAATTCTCAACCACTTATTTACATACCATATGTACTGTATACAATTTGAGGCCGAACAAACATCCATTCATCCATCCATTTTCTTAGCCGCTTATCATGACGAGAATTGCGGGAGTGCTGGAGCCAATCCCAGCTGTCATCGAGCAGGAGGCAGGGGACACCATGAACTGATAGAGCACATGAAGACAGACAACAGTCGCACTCACAAACACACATAGGGACAATTTAGAGTCTTCAATTAATGTTGCATGGTTATTGGATGTGGGAGGAAACTGTAATGTCCGGAGAAAGCCCACACAGGCACGGCGAGACCATGCAAACTCCACACAGGTGAGACCGGGATTAAACCCAGGTCCTCAAAACTGTGAGGCCAAGGCTTTCCAGCTGCGTCACCGTGCCACCCATAACAAATACTCATGACCAGTTACAATGGAACCCCTAAAGTCCAAGTGGTACAATTTTGAGTTCAATAGAGATGTGGAAAAAAGTTTTTTCATTTTATTTTATTTTATTTTTTTAAGAATGGCATAGATAAGTGATCCCAGCCTTTTTTATGTTTCGCTCTCTTGACATATAGACAGTGAAGAAAATGAGTATTTGAACACCCTGCTATATTGCAATTCTCCCGCTTAGAAATCATGGAGGGGTCTGAAATTTTCATCGTAGGTGCATGTCCACTGTGAGAGAGATAATCTAAAAACAAAAATCCCGAAATCACAATGTATAATTTTTTTTTCACGATTTATTTGTGTGATACAGCTGCAAATAAGTATTTGAACACCTGAGAAAACCAATGGTAATATTTAGTTCAGTAGCCTTTGTTTGCAATTACAGAGGTCAAACGTTTTCTGTAGTTCTTCACCAGGTTTGCACACACTGCAGGAGGGATTTTGGCCCACTCCACCACACAGATCTTCTCTAGATCAGACAGGTTTCTGGGATGTCGCTGAGAAACACAGAGTTTCAGCTCCCTCCAAAGATTTTCTATTGGGTTTAGGTCTGGAGACTGGCTAGGCCACGCCAGAACCTTGATAGGCTTCTTACGGAGCCACTCCTTGGTTTTCCTGGCTGTGTGCTTTGGGTCATTATCATGTTGAAAGACCCAGCCACGACCCATCTTGAATGCTCTGACTGAGGAAAAGAGGTTGTTCCCCAAATCTCACAATACATAGCCACAGTGATCCTTTCCTTAATACAGTGCAGTCGTCCTGTCCTTTGTGCAGAAAAACACCCCCAAAGCATTATGCTACCACCCCCATGTTTCACAGTAGGGATGGTGTTCTTGGGTTGGAAATCAACATTCGTCTTCCTCCACACACGGTTAGTGGAATTATGACCAAAAAGTTCCATTTTGGTCTCATCTGACCACAAAACTTTCTCCCATGACTCCTCTGTATCATCCAAATGGTCATTGGCAAACTCAAGATGAGCCTTGACATGTGCTGATTTAAGCAGGGGAACCTTCTGTGCCATATATGATTTCAAACCATGACGTGTATGTGTATGTTTATGTGTATGTGTATTACCAATAGTCACCATGGAAATGGTGGTCCCAGCTCTTTCCATTTCCTTGACCAAGTCCTGTCATGTAGTCCTGGGCTGTGTCACGACCCATCGAGACAGAGGTAGGACCCAAATGCAGGAGTCGGGAGATGGAAAGTAGTTCGCAAAAAACGTTTATTATTCAATGGTTGGGGATTGGGCAGGCAGTCAGGTGCAACAGCGGTAGTTGGGATGTCGGGCGTAGAGTGCGGGTCAGCGGGCAGGCAGGAGTCGGTACACGGGAGATCGATCAAGGAAGACAGAAGTGTCAAAGGAGTCAGGCTTACGGGGTCAGTCGGAGAACAGGCGGAGGTCGGTACACACAGGAATACGATCGGAGATACAGGGGTGCTCAAACGGAGCATGAACCTCAACGAACTGCCGCCGGACCAGGCGTCCCCCCTGGACCTATATACACCGGGGTCAATCAGCCTGCATGAGGCGCAGGTGTTTACCTCCCAATTAGCGTGACCGCACAGCCCGGGCTGGAGCGGCAGGATCATGACAGGCTGATTCCTCACCTTTCTAAGGATCATTGAGACCCCACGAGGTGATATCTTGCATGGGGCTAAACTCCGATTGAGATTGACCGTCATGTTTAGCTTCTTCCATTTTGTAATGATTGCTCCAACAGTGGACCTTTTTTCACCAAGCTGCTTGGCAATTTCTCCGTAGCCCTTTCTCGCCGTGTGGCATTGTACAATTTTGTCTCTGGTGTCTTTGGACAGCTCTTTGGTCTTGGCCATGTTACAAGTTTGAGTCTTGCTGATTGTATGGGGTGGACTGGTATCTTTATGCAGCTAACGACCTCACACAGGTGCATCTGATTCAGGATAATACACGGAGTGGAGGTGGACTTTTAAAGGCAGACTGACAGGTCTTTGAAGGTCAGAATTGTAGCTGATAGACAGGTGTTCAAATACTTATTCTGCAGCTGTATCACACAAATAAACCGCTAAAAAAATTTACATTGTGATTTCTGGATTTTTCTTTTTAGATTATCTGTCTCACAGTGGACATTCACCTACGATGAAAATTTCAGAACCATCCATGATTTCTAAGTGAGAGAACTTGAAATACAGCAGGGTGTTCAAATACTTATTTTCTTCACTGTTCATATAATACAGTATATACATACAAATACATATATACTCTCGTGATCTATAACGTATTTACAAACATATACTGTATACATATATACTGAATTGGCCTTGTCCATTCAGGGTTCACCTTGCGCGGCCCTGCATATTTATGGATTTTGCTCTCAATTTTCTTTTCATAATGTACAATTATTTTCACAAGGACAAGGTATACCAAGAAGTCTTAAATTTTCTCCTAAATAGACAAGGCACATTATAGTGTGGCACTCCTTATGTACACGGTGAGTTCCAAAAACAAAATCTATGTTGTTCTGTGACTCGCCCAACGAAGTACGCACACCTGAACACACGGTTTACACTGATGCCGTCCATGCTCGCATGTGTTTAAGAGTGTATGTAAACTACCAAATGAGGGTGCTCATGAGGCAGTGAGGAACAATAGGAGCATGTAAATCGTGCTTAAAGTGCGTGTTTTGTGTCAATTATTCCTTCAGTCATTGTTTCATTTTTACTTTATTTATTACCATCTATCAGGCAGGATGGTGGGGTAGCTGTAAAGCGTTGGCCTCACAGTTCTGAGGACCAGGGTTCGATCCCGACCCCAGCTTTGTGGAGCTTGCATGTTTTTCCTGTACCTGCGTGGGTTTTCTCCAGGCACTCCGGTCTCCTCCCATATCCCCAAAAATATGCATAGATTGGACACTCTATTGCCCCGAGTTGTGATTGTGAGTGCGACTGTTGTCCGTCTCTTTGTGCTCTGTGATTGGCTGGCAACCAGTCCAGGGTGTACCCTCCCTCCTGCCTGATGACAGCTGGGATTGGCTGTGGCACTCTGCTCACCCTTCTGAGGATAAGTGGCAAAGAAAATGGATGGATGGATGGATGGATGGATGGATGGATGGATGGATGGATGGATGGATGGATGGATGGATGGATAGAACTCTAAGTCACACCACCTGTGTAGCAAAGCCTCAAATCACATTATAGATACATAACACCCTCAATTTTAACTTTCAGCCCCATCACTCAATCTGACATTGTCATGAGCCAGGCTGGACCACGACCAGGAGGGGCATGGCCGCTGCCCTAGCCGGTGACACCTGTCACCGCTCTCAGCTGTTTAGCATTGGCACTGTGATTAGATTATGTATTTTAGTTGGAGTTTTGTCACTGGCATTTGCCAGATCGTTGCTTAATGTCTCGTTCCCGCACTCTCCCTTTCCTGTTCCTGATCTCCCGTGTACCGATCCCTGCTTGCCCGCTGACCTGCCTTCTACGCCTGACATCCTGGTTATTGCTGCTCCCGTTTACTGTCTGCCTGATCCCCGACCTAGGAACGAATAAACACTTTGGCCCAAAATGCCTCTGCGGCTCCGGAGTCCTGCATTTGGCTCCTCCCCCGCACCGATGGGTCGTGACAATATTCTTTTCACCTCCACAACTTTCTTAGCCAGCGCTTGCTTTAAAATAACCCTTTGTACATTTCTCTTACGATCTACTCCATGGTAAAATAATTTAAAACCCTCCTTCGAAACTTGTAGCCTTACTTGTTGTCCACCTCCTCTCTTGGATGCACAATGTATCATCCTTTCTCCTCATCATCATGTCAACCAACTCTTGGGCTTTTCCTGTCATAGTCCAAACATTCAACGCTGTAGTGTAAGTGTGACTGTGGATTGTCTCTACAGAATGTGCCCCATAATTGGCTGGCAACTAGTTCAAAGTGTACCCCACGTCCTGCTCAAAGTTAGTTGAGATAGGTTACAGGACTCCCACAACCCTTGTGGGGATAGGCATCACGTACAATGGATTAATATAAATACATACACAGTCCTCTCCAGAAGTATTTGAATGGCAAGCTCAATCGCTGTGCTATATTTTGAAGATATTTGTATTTCAGACCAAAAGATGAATATGGGACAAAAGTTCAGAATTTCAGCTTTTATTTCATGGTATTTACATTAGATGTGTTGAACAACTCAGGACAGAGCACCTTTTTTGTTGGAACCCACCAACTGTTCAAGTGAACAAAGGTATTGGAACATGTGACTCATGGATATTTCTCAGTGCAAAGGTGTTGACTTTTTGATTGATTGCTTCCACATTAGATAGCACTGGTTTTTGGCTGTGGGTTTCACCTGTAAAAACTGTATTTGCTGTTAAGTAGACATAAAGACTGGAGCACATTCTACAGCAGAAAAGCAAGCCATTCTGAGCTATTGCAAAATCAATGACCATTGACAATTTTTCTATTTTAAAATGAATAAAATCAGCAGTAATTTTTCCATGAGGAATATTCGTCTCCAAACATATGCAATTACCATCTTGGCTGATGAAGCCTTTGCGATATGGATATTTGTACCAAATGTACTTTTATTTACACTCCAAAAATAGGGGAACAAAAATTTATTTGTGATTTTCTTACAGCTTATTAGGCCTGAATATACTGGTCTGGCTCAATTGACGTCAAACTAGGTTGAATATGGGCCGCAAACTAAAATGACTTTGACGCCCCAGTTTTAGACTGAAACAGATGGTTTACAGTCAGCAACCACTTTAAGTCTGCATAGTTTGTGTATGTGCTCATGCAGATGATCATACTCTACATAGCATTCCATAATGCTGTGCGGGGAGAGCAGAGTTTGCCATTTGGCTTTTTTTAACCACTTTAAACAGTTGACTAGCTGTCTTGGGGGAGAAGGAATCTGGCATGCATGCCAGCTATCTGATATACTGTAGGTCACATAGCTGCTTAGTGCTGCGCTTGTGCTTCTGTTGTGGCAACACTAGTGAAGCATATCATCATGATAGCACATTGGATCTGAAGTAGAGCCAACACATTCAGTTATGAACCTTTTTCTACTCCTATGTCTTCGCAAGTGTCCATCAGAATAGAGATGTTCTCAATCAGTCTCCCCAAATTTTAAGTAAAGGCACATTCATATTACAACATTAACATGAAAAAACATACTAAAATGTCACAATCTTATACTGTACATTCTTGTAAAAACGTATTGGCACCCTTCTCAAATTCTTATTTTTTTCATAGTTTCCCCCACTTTAAAGTTCACCCACACAAGACAAAAAAGGGAAAATTTGACACATCACAGAGTTATGCTAGAAGCCTGACAGTGAATGAAACAAAAACCATTGTAAAGTACAATCGTCTAGAATTGAGACATCCATCTATCCATTTTCTTAGCTGCTTATCCTCACACTGTCACAGGAGTGGTGGAGCCTATCCCTTCTGTCAATGGACAGGAGGCTGGCTACACCCTGAACTGGTTGCCAGCCAAATGCAGGGTAGATAAAGACAAACAGCCGCACTCACAATCACACCTAGGGACAATTTAGAGTGTCCAATTAATGTTGCACGGTTTTGGAATGTGGGAGGAAACCAGAGTGCCCAGAGAAAACCCACCCAGGGACGAGGAGAACATGCAAACTCCACACAGGCGAGTCTGGAATTGAACCTGGGACCTCAGAATTGTGAGGCCAACGCTTTACAGCTGCTCCAACGTGGCACCCAGAATTGAGACATTTTTTCAAATAGCAGATGCTGTGGGAATGCCAGTGATTCTAAAAATCTCACCTGTCTTCGTGACTCATGTACAAAAGGTGCAAAGGCACCAACGGGTGGCATGCGTTCTTTTTAACACAAAAGTTCTGATGTACTCGTATCAAGAGCAAAATGACAGTGAAAATGTTGTTGTGCCTCACGCCAATTTCATGGCTGGCGGACATACGTTTCTGCACCTTTAGGTACTTTGGTGCCACTTAGAGGTGATGCTGGGAAACTTCTATAATAAATCTGCACATTAGGCATGAACAATTCACACTGATTTTGATTTCAACAATGTAATAAAGGCAAGGACTCAGAATACGGAAACATATTGCTCTCACACTCTCAAAAAATCCTGCTTTTCTGAGTAATTTTTTTGAGAGCTTTGTTTTTTGAACATTTTTTTTCTGTTGTTCAAGCTATTTTCCCTATTTTTCAGACTCATTTTCCCCCATTTTTTGGGCTACAATATTTTTTCTGAGTTATCGGGACACATTGAACTCAGGCAAGAACCTATGAACAACAAGTGACTCTTGCTGGACTCCGTAATAAGGAACATGACCATCTTATTTATTCTTTCATTCATTTTCTTAGCCGCTAATCCTCATGAGGGTCACGAAAGTGCTGGAGCCTATCCCTGCTGTCAACGGGCAGGAGGCGGGGTACACCCTGAAATGGATGCCAGTCCAATCGCAGGGCACATAGAGACAAACGACTCCATTCACAATCACAGCGAGGGGCAATTTAGAGTGTCCAATTAGTCCCAGAGAAAAACCACGCAGGCACTGGAAAAACATGCAAACTCCACATAGGCAGGGCCGGGATCGAACCCTGGACCTCAGAACTGTGAGGCCAACACTTTACAGCTGCCCCACCGTGCCGCCCCATTGTATTTACTTTGATCACATTTTATTTTTATATGGGAGATACTCCTGTCTTTGAGTCACATAGATGGTATCGTTATTAGCTTGTTGACTTTACGCAGGCACCTGTGGACTTTGCATTTGTTCAGGAGGAAAGCCAATTCAGATCTGCTCAATGCAGATCTGTCCAGAATCAGTTGGACAGATATGGCATGCTCCATGGATACAAGATGATCCATTTAAAATGCATACAGGCTGGCTACGTGGTGACTCAAGAGACGATTAGAAGACTGGTGAAAATACTGGAACCGCATGATGTGCAACTGAGGCACTGTAATCGGCTTCGTGCGGGGTATGTACCAGAATCCCTTGCCCGAACTTTTTGTGGCATATAGACTCTTGTGACAAACTTAAACCATATGGGCTCTGCATCCATGGTGCAATAGATGGGTTTTCACACATGGTGATATGGCTATATGCTTACAAGACAAGCAGTAATCCCAAGATAATTGCTGGATACTTTATTGATGAGGTGTCGTCAAGGAATTCGTTCGGACCTTGGCACCGGGAACTGTTTCATTGAGAAAATGCAGAGGTTCTTGAGCCACGACCATCTGGACAACTTTTTCATCTGGAATCTACACGTTGTGCCTCGTGTATCTGTTCTGTTCCGTAAAAGTAAACTTCCAATGTGTCCATCAAAAAACATATAACATCTTGGGTGCATTGTTTATTATTTATAGTCAAAACTTTCTAATACATTGTGTCTGGGGTTGTGTAATGGTTATTATCATAATACTGTGTACACTTTATATCAAATGTAGCTCTTACACCATCTGCTGGTACTGAGCAGTGAAACCTTTTTCAGTTTTGATACATAGTTTTTGATACCTTCCTAATTTTGAGTGGGCGGAGTTCTCCTGTTAATTGGCTGTCTGTGTAATTTGCAGCAAAACAATTATAGACATAGCAAAATTTGGTGAATATTAGTATTTTCTTATGTAATTTCTCTACCAAATATATCAGGTCAACTACTGTATTTGCACTGCAAGTATTTGAATGCTATGTCACTCTACATTAATGTTAAAACGTAGTTGTCATCAAACTTTCAGCAAATGAAGCACACTTATGAATCTTTTAATATGGCAAGTTCTTTACTGGAGTTTGTACATATTAGATACCTGTAACATTACACAATGCAAGCATACAAAAAGGACCATGTCAAATTTGAGGTTTGCAGCTGGAAACATTGTGTCTCACAGTCTTGAGCCACACGACTAAACAGTTGACACACAATCTGTTTGCCAAACAAAAAACCTAACCCTCCCATACCACCTTGTACCAGACTCACAAACACTGTCATATTAACATTTAACATGAGGTAGAAATTTAATCCCATTATAATCTAACAGTAAAAACACAATGGTGTTTCTAATATACAAACATTCCCATCCTAGACTAATAACAAAAGTTAATATGTAACTGTTGATAGGGTAGACAAAAATGTTCACAATCAACCTATGCTTGTGTGATTTTTTTCTTGCACTACTTATACAGTACCTACACTAAGAAAATCTGCTATGGCCCACATTCACAGTCTAAACAACTATCACTGGCTGAATGGGGAAGAGAAAAGTCTTATGCTATGTCCATTGTATAAGTGTTGCTGAACAATATAGGCTCCATTTCAGCTCGAAGCTCAGGAAACCTCCTTTAAATTGATGGCAGCTCCACAGTTGGGTGACAAGTATGGGCAATTGTCTGCCATGCTAACCCTTCCAAAGATGTAAAAGTGACTTGAACACAGATAACATCTGACCCAATCAGAAATCTCATCAGCTTCCGAAGACGTATTTCATCCAATCCCCTTATGTACTGATGTAAAAAACTGCAAACTTTGGTTCTCTGCTGAACTAGCTGTTAAAGCTGTCATCATCTTAATCACCTTTGGTGTTGTTGGTTTAATGTCCTCATACAGCTTCTTAATAAACTCTACATTGGGGAAAATCTTCCTGAGTACTAGTCCTGCAACCTCTTCAATATTATCCAATGCATATTTTGGATGCTGGATGGTTTGCTTGTGAGCAACCTGGATAAGTACAGCTCTCAAGTTATCTTCTGTTAGAAACGTTCTTACTCTGATGCGATCCATAAGATCAAGAAACTCTTCCTCATCATTAACAGCTTCTTGCAAAGCAAAACAAAAGATGATGCTTAAATTGACTAAGATACATCAGGGAGTCAAACAGTAAATCAAATGAAACAGTGTTTATCAAATATGATGACTGCTGTAAAGGCTTGTGCAAAATGGAAAATATCCATGGTCGTTCAGTCCCTTGGCTAATATCTTGCCAGCCAATTTCCATTCTTCCTCTTGCCATTTTGGGGAGAGTAAAGGCGCAGCTGCACCTTCTGCTGTACAGTCTAGGAATTCTGTCCAGAAGGCAGCGTATACATCTCTCGAGACACTGTCAGCATCTGCACCCACTTCATCAATAAAGCTATGCAGTATTTCACAGACTTTGTCATCACTGCTTCATCTATGAATTGAACAGTCTATCTAAGAGATTAACTTGGTGAAGTTTCAGATTCCCATGCAAAAGTTCAAAAGCCGGACTTGGTGGTCCACTAAAAGCTGTCTCAGCATCAGTCGGAGTTGAGGTGTGAGTGGGGATGTTTAGTTGTTCATCTTCGATTGCAAGGTTTGGCCCATGTTTTGAGTGTATCATCAAGAACATCTAAAATTTACCCCCTGTCAAAGGACCAAAAGTGACCTCTGATGTATTGAAGATGGAAGATCAATAATTTGAACAGCTGAGGTTCTCAGCTCATCATCTTCCATTGTGTATATCTGATTTTAGCTGCTACATCTTTTCCATGTCAGCTTCTCCACCTTTTCCATTGTTAATTTCTTCTGTCCATAGCCTGTGCAGTTTTCCCCTCGTCAAGCCTTCACTTTATCATGTTGGAGGGGTTTGTGTGTCCCGATGATCCTAGGATCTAAGTTGTCAGGGGCTTCATGCCCCTGGTAGGGTCACCCATGGCAAAAAGGTCCTAGGTTAAGGATCAAACAAAGTACGACCCCAAAAAAGCCCTATGACGAATACTTGGACATGGGTCACCCGGGCCCCTCTCTGGAGCCAGGCCTGGGGGTGGGGTTCAAAGGCGAGCGCCTGTTAGCCAGGCCTGCACCCATGGGGCTTGGCCGGGCACAGCATGAAAGGGTAATATGGGTCCCCCTTCCCATTGGCTCACCACATGTGAGTGGGGCCATAGGGGTAAGGTGCGATGTCAGTTAGGCAGTGGCGAGGACCTTGGCAATCTGATCCCTGGCTACAGAAACTAACTCAAGGGACATGGAATGTCAACTCTTTGGCAGGGAAGGAGCCCGAGTTGGTGCGTGAAGTTGAGAAGTTCTGAATAGATATCGTTGGACTCACCCCGACGCACCGCTTGGGCTCTGGTACCAGTCCTTTTGAGAGGGGTTGGACTCTGTTCCACTCTGGAGTTGCCCACAGTGAGAGGTGCCGAGCAGGTGTGGGTATACTTATCGCCGGCTCGGGGACCTGTACGTTGGGGTTTAGCCTTGTTGATGTTTAGCCCCGTTGATGAGAGGGTAGCCTCCCTCTGTCTTCAAGTAGGGGGACGGGTCTGGCCTGTGGGACTCCCAAGGCAACTGATAGGTACCAGCTGGACATGAGGAATGCAGCTTCAGTGGTCATTGAGGCAAAAACCCGAGTGTGGGAGGAGTTTGGTGAGGCCATGGAAAATAACTTCAACTTTGAGGAGATTCTGCTCTACCGTCCGGCGTCTCAGGAGAGGGGAGCAGTTTACTGTCAACATTGTGTATAGTGGGGATAGGGCACTGCTGACCTCAACTCAGGATGTTGTGAGTCGGTGGGGGGAATACTTCGAAGACCTCCTCAATACCATCAACACGCCTTCCCATGAGGAAACTGAGTCTGCGTGCTCTGAAGCAGGCTCTTCTATCTCTGAAATTAAGGTCACCGAGGTGGTTAAAAAGCTCCTTGGTGGCAGGGCCCCGGGGGTGGATGTGATTCGCCTGGAGTTCCGAAAGGCTCTGGATGTTATCCTGGTTAACACACCTCTGCAACATTGTGTGGACTTTGGGGAAACTTAATCTGGATACGTATGTGACAGAAATGACATGTACAGTATGTCGTTTACAGCATACATTCATATTCATTGGTTAAAATTCAGTTGGCCATTTCAGGATATATTTTTCCAAGTTAATGTGCAATTTTAGGACATTTTTCAGAATTGTAGCTTAAGTACTTTCTCTTTCTTTTTCTGGTAAAACAAGAAATGTAAATGGTCATTCGAAACATTGAATTGATTTTTGTATAGTTTTTCTGTATTACCAGGGCCTTGTTTAAAGTGACTCATTGTCTTGGACAATTTGCAAATGCATCATTAAACACAGTATTATCAAGCCTAAGAGTGATAGGTGGCTCTTTGCAGGATGTGAACAATAAAAGGCCTGTTGAAATCAGAGTTGTCTTGCTGCAGCTATTTGTTCCAATGTTGGTTACTTTTTGTAGAATTCCACATTCATCAGCTGCAGAGAGAAAATATTCTGCAGTGTCTGTGATTGTCTTCTGTACAGCCAGGGCAAAAGACTGTAGATGCTGTGTACAGTGACACCGACCCAACTTATATTACAAACAAACTTCCAAAGTACTTCAGTAAGAGTCACTTGTTGAGTCTTTTGCAATGCATCCAATTTTGACTGCTTTTTGGTGTCATGAATTTGTTCAATTTTTCTAGAAATAGATTTTCTGCATGGGAGTGTAAAACTTAGATCACGTGTCGCTATCTAGCACATTTCCAAACCCTTTGCATTCTACTACTTATATTGATCTACAGTCCAGAGCACTTCACTTTGTGAGTGGATTTGTGATTTTCTCAAATGTTGACTGACTACTTTTGGCCCTGAATCCAGTGACTTAAATCCTCGAAACAAAAAAAGTTTGTACAAAATATTTATTATAATATTTATATAATTTTGAGTTTGTAAAGTCAATGGAAGACGTTTTTTTTTAAACACACCTTAAGAGTGTGTATATCATGAATGCTGGATCTTGTTGTTTTTCTGAGAATGGACTGCACCTACTGGTAACTTTTTTGACGTTGCAAATAAGTATATATTGAAAATGTGGATTTATCTGGTTATTCACATTGGACTGTTATTATTTTGAACATTACTGTAAAAAAATTTAAGTGTCACACAAGATAATAATAAAGAGCTACATTGTTTCTAGGACAACACCAACAAAAAATGGCAGAAATCGATGAAGCCTACCTTCCTTACCCTTGCCCCAAAGTTAGGTGGGTAGGGAGTAAAGGATTCTCTTCCAGAAAGTAGGATCAGAGGATGGTTTTCAATCAAAATCATTAAAACATATTTCCAGCTTCTTCATTGTTTATGTAGTTTCCAGTGATGGTGACTTTTGGATTTTGGTTTGGTGTCAGGTCATCATTAAAATTATGCATCCATAAATATTTATAATGTATGTCATATACTTGACTGTATTTCTCTTTATTATTACAACAAGACTTTTCTGTACTGATTTAGTATGGTGTTGAGTATTTCATTTTTATGAGGATTTGACGAGTGTTTGTGAGAGGGTTTGAGTAGTGTTTATGAGAAACTCATCCTTATGAAAGGATTTGAATAATATTTATGAAGAGGTTTGAGTAGTGCTTATGAGAGCATTTGAGCAGTGTTTATCAGAACTTTTCAGTCGTTTAGGTGTGAAATCATTTTAATATTTCAGTGGTTGGACAAGCACAACTGAATCATTTATGACCAGCCTGTAACCAAGCTACACGCTTCACGAACAGTATAAACAGCCCCCCCCCCCCCCCCCCCCCCAGCGGCTATGAACAATGCTGACAATGGCGCACTCAGCCACGTGCAACGACAATGCCGTAAAGCAGCCTGGCTCGGCTTTGTGATGAGCCACCCCGGCCGAGGCGCCGCGTCCGGCGGGCACAGTTTCGGCGAAGGCTGCGCGTCGGCCTCGCGAACGGCGTCGGCCTTGCGAACGGTAGCGGCCGACAACGCTGCCGACAATGCTGCACTCAGCCGCGTGCGGCGACAACACCGTAAAGCACCCCGGCTCAGCGGTGTTGTTCATCGCGGACGGCGGTTGCTATGAACAATGCTGAAAAGCCGCCCGGCTCGGCGTCATGATAAGCCACCTCAGCACCGAAAATGAGCCAACCCGGCCGGCTGGACGAGCCACCCTGGCCATGGGCCTTGTTGGTCTGCGTGGCTCGTCGCAGCCAGCCGCCGGCTTTGTCTGCCGGGGTGGCTTGTCGTTGCGCCGGGCCGCGATGGCTCATCTTCGCCGCGGAAGTGGATCGGACACGGAGGCGGTTTGGCCGTGATCGCATGTCATCTGAATATGGCTCGAAACAATAGGGTAATATTGCCTCAGTAACTTCACTCAGTTGTGTGATTTGAGATGTGTTGCCGTCCGACGCGCACATCGACACATGTAGCATGCCTGTCATACGTACGCAGATGTTTTGTTACATTATAATCTACCGTAATTTACTGAGGTATCTATTTTCAATCCATTAATGAAAGCTAGCAGTAGATGATATATATCTTCCTAAAGCATGTAGAGGGGAAAAGTTATCAATTTCACGATAACGCGTACCACGGGGAAAATGACCATTCACATTTAGATATATGGACAGACTAATCTAACGTTAGAACTTAGATCAAGTCAAAGTAAATCACAATCTCATACTTATTATCGTTAGATACTCAAACATATATATATAAAATACTGTATATAGATCCAAAATATTAGCCCCTGCCCCATTACAATATCCATTTTAGAATGCTTACAGAGATGACACTTGACCTTTAAGGACATCTTTACAATGTTATGCCTGCTGAAGCCATGTTCTACGTCAACTACTCCTTTGCAGTCTGCTGATGCTTCACGAAGTCATCCAACTTCGGTGCCACCAATGATTTTCAGCATTTCAGAAGATTTTTTTCTTCCACTGTCAATACACCATTGGCAGAAAAAAATTGAGTCCCTGAATTTGAGCCACTTGAATTTAGAAAACCAATCCTGGTGAATCTTTTGCCTCTGCCCTGCACGGAGGGTGGATTTTCCGACAGCAAAGTTGTGTTGGGTGTCTTTCCCGTGTAATGGGCATCCGTCAAAGTTGGCAGCTGACAAGCCGCACTTATACCACTGCCATTCTTTGTTTTTTGGAAGATAATCTCAAAGGCTTATAAATTTTCCGTAGCATCCATAGGTAGCATGAACCGATGGCGAGAAAGCGTGGGTTTGACGCGGAAACTGGATGTAGTTGTCTCCGATGTAAACAATTATTAGCTCAAATTCCAGTATAGGTTCCGACGAAACTTTCATCACACTAAAGCTAGGAATCAAAAACGAATTCTTGTGGAATCGTATGCTAGGATAAACAGCCAATTTACATGTTTTCCAATTTTGTTCGCCATTTTAAAACTTTACTCACCAGACTCAGCATGTGTTTGCATATGGCGAGGGCCCTGTAACTTCCGAACATGCTCAGTATGGTTAACTTGCATTTCCTCTTTCCAGGTGAATGCTGATTGTTTAGGAGGAGGCATGTTTTTTAAACGTTTATGAAATAAACACGTAAATTAATGTCAAGACTACACAAAATAAGTGACGTCTTTCAATATCTATTTTTTTTCTACTCTACAAAAACGCGCGTGATTTGTCGTGCTCAAATGTGCAGATTTGCAGCGTGATGGCGCACTTCAAATGTGAGTGACTGTCATTGTATTCTGTTTTTATTCACGTTAAACATAATATCCTAACTTCATTAGAATTGGGTTTGTACTTCTGCAATAAACATTGGTTTTTTTTTCGTTTTTTTTTTTTTTTTTTAACATATGGCCAATTTTAGAGGGGGTGCACGGTAAAGCGACTGGTTAGAGTGTTAACGTCAGAGCTCTGAGGACCAGGGTTCAAAACCCAGCCCCGTCTGTGTGGAGTTTGCAGATTCTCCCCGTGCCTGCCTGGGTTTTCTCCTGGCACTCCGGTTTACTCCCACATCCCAAAGACATGCATTAATTGGAGACACTAAATTGCCCTAAGGTGTGATTGTGATTGTTCATGGTCGTTTGTTTCTATGTGCTCCGCGATCAGCTGGCAACCAGTTCGGTGTCTATCACACCTCCTGCCTGAAGACAGCTGGGATAGGCCCCTGCGGTCCCTGACCCTTGTGAGGATAAGCAGCTCAGAAAATATATGGATGGATGGATTTTAAAACCGTTTGAAGTGCTCATGTTTTTTTTTAGAAAATTCATGAAAATGGTGACCCCTTGTCAGCTTGCTCATAAAGACTGTGAGGTAAAATAAACCTCACTTTTCAACTGGAGGGTTCAGAGGGTCAGCAGGGAGGATGTTGTCGTCCTCGCATGCTTCAAAGAGATGGGGATAGAGACACTCATTAAAAAGCTTTTTTAATGTTCGGAATTCAAAGCACAATGTTTCCTGTATTCGGTCCCATTTGTTGAGGGCTGTCATACATGTTTTCACCTCAATGTTATAGTTGACTTCTCTGTTGTGGGAGGGGGTTTTGGGCCACAGAATTTGGATATCGTTGTCCTAAAAATAATGTTCTTTGGCATGCAAATAAGCTACTACTTTTGGACCCAAAGAAACTACTTTCCTATTTTTTGGGTTACTGCCATGAATTTTTGCAGTCTACATGCCACAGCACGGCATTAAAAACGCAGTAGTTTCTTCCTTGGGATTTTGTCTTCAGGGTGACCCATCTTTTGTCTGAAAGTGTTAGTTGACTTGAAATGCATCTGCGTGTAGCGCTTCTCTAGTATAAAATACTTCGACGAGGTAGCCACCTGAGTTCTTTTCTTACTCCAAAGTCCGAAACTAATAAATTAATTCAATGTTAATTACTCTAAATGTTTATTACAATTTTACTCTTTACTTGTGCATTTAATTCTCTATCAAAAGTCTCTGAAATAATATTTCCCCTTATGAGTTAACATTATTCTAACTTAAATAATCAAGCTACCAAATAAACTCACCACTATTTTAACTGTCTTGCTGATAGTCAAATAATAAACCTGGTTATGTAACAAAAAGTGTGAACATTTAATAACAAAATAAAAGATGGAAAAATCAAACATGTATACACAACAGTCAAATAAACAAAGTCAATTTAACAGGTACCCAATACACACATGCTGAGGGCCCAGACAAATATGAATATAGCCGGCAACCAAACAAAATTCAAACCCAAACGTCACTGCGGTGCTTCCCAAGGCAGGAGTGAAGAAAGGTGAAGGTGGTTTTTCCTCTGTCCGGCGTCCTCATTGTCCTTGTCCCTTTTTCTTCCTTGAAGTCCAAACACAGCCTCGCTAGCCGCGTTAGCTCTACGCTAGCGCCCTTGTCCTCTCCTTCGTGGTCCAACACACAGGCCTTGCTAGCTATCATTAGTTGGTTGCTAGCGCCCAAGCCAAGTCCCATATTTAGATTATATACATTGTATATGTAGCGTACTCAGCCCCGAGCAATCACAACGCCGCGGCTCGGGTGCGACGAGCCGATCACCGCTTCGCCTGCGGTGGCACCTAGGTGGCTCATCGCAGCGCCGAGCTGGGGTGGTTCATCAGGGCGCCTAGCTGGGCCGCTTTGCGGCGTTGTCGTCGCTTATGGCTGAGTGCACCATAAACAATTGTTTATCGCTGCTGCCATCGGCGGTGTTGTTCATCGTGGACAACGGCGGCGGCTATGAACAACCCTACCGGCAATGGTGCACTCTTCCGCGTGCGATGACAACACCGTAAAGCTGCCCGCTCGGCACTGTGATAAGCCACATCGGCGCCGAAGATGAGCCACCCCAGCCGAAGCGGTGATCGGCGGACGCGGCACCGAAGCCGGCGAAGGCTGCCACATCATGCCTAGCGGATGAGCACGGCTTCGGCCAGGCTGGCTCATACATACTGCCGCGGCGGCGATAGACTCCCAGAGAGTATGTATGAGCCAGCCTGGCCAAAGCCATGCTCAGTCACGAGGCATGATGTGGCAGCTTTCACGGGCAAGCCGACACGGCAGCCGTCACGGGTGAGCCCGACGCGGAAGCCGTCCGACGCGCACAGTGACACATTTAGCACCCCTGTCATACGTACGCGGATCTTTTGTTACATTGAGAGACTGGATACGTGGTCAGTCCCAAACTATTATTTTTTTTAGTAGCTGTATACACACCTACCTGTCATTTGGAACCCACAAAGCTCTCATACTCTGCACCCGTGAAATCCATTTTTCATGATGAACCGGGTCTCTTGGAAACTTATGAAGGGTAAATCCATCCTCCCGAGTGTTCAAGCAATGTCCAGCAATGGAACAGCCAGCATTTTGGCTAACACGAAGGAAGAACAAGCTACCTTCCCAGAGGTAAAACTAATAGAAACAAATGAGTCCACTTGAGGGCGGTCCTGCCATGTACGTCACTTCCTGCTTCTTCTCAAAAACAAATCCCTCCAGAGGATTTTCATGGCAGGAGTTAAGAAAAGCTGTATACGTCAAAATCATATTTTGTGGTGAAAAAAACGCATGGGTCGATGTCGGCTGCCATTTTTTCATTAATAACATACTAAAAATCATGCATTTCATTACAGTGGCCCTTTAAGTTTTCAGCCGACTGGGAAGGGATGCAGTAGCACCATAGCAAATTCATTTTCATCAGAGTCAGCTCTCCTACGGGAGAAGTTGGAAATTGTCAGATTCAAAGTCTTATCCTTTAGTTTCCTTGACATTGCTTGCTGTGATGTGTTTGGCCGACTTCTTATGACTTTGCAACGCACCTTCTCCCATGTTAGGTATGTTAATGAGTTTACCGGAGTACATTTCACTGTAGGAATGTCGCAAGGTCCCAGACACCTCCGATACAACTCATTTTCTAACCCTGTGTCGTTAAATCGGGCCTTTCCCGGCATAAGTAACTGCAAGCTTTGTTTGTTTCACCGAGCTCAGGTGCACACTACCTCCACGCTTGGATGAACTGAACTAAATAATGTCACCTCAAGAAATTTTGAGAAACCGGAAATGCGCAAGAGTTATCGGTCTACACTTGACAGATTTATTGTTATAATGAAAACACATGATAAACAATATTTAGAGCTACAACAACAAAATCCGATGGCATTCCCTGACCCAAGCCAAATATTTTTTATTTATCGGTCTTTCCAAGATCTGAAAAATGCAATGTTTCGTCCAATGATAATCCCGAAATTCCCTGACCCGTACGAACCCTGATAGTGGTTCATTTACAACAAAACAATTACAACATAACGATTCAGTGGCTGAAAATCAATTCTAAACCTTTTTTGTTAAAAATTCATCCAGTATGACTGTAAAATAAATACCTGAATACTGGAGAGTGCAGTTGAAATCAGGCCTGCCAAATGTTGTGGAATGTCTGTATAATGGAAATCACTAAATGCTGAATCATTTAGGCCATAAGACCAAATGTTCAAGAAATTGGGGAGTTGTAAGCCAGCATCCAGCATGACTGGACAGTATGGCAATGTGTAGAATGTCTGTATAATGGAAATCACTAAATGCTGACTCATTAAGGCCGTAACACCAAATCTTCAAGAAATTGGGGAGTTGGAAACCAGCATCCAGCATAACTGGACAGTATGTCAATGTGTTTGTGATAAAAAAAATTCATCAATGGATTTGATTTGGCTCTTGCTCTGCTTGCTTTGCCTCTGTTGGCATTTTTTTTTTTTTTTTTTGCTGATAAGCTCATTTTCCTTTTAAAATATGGTTTTTAGAAGCAGCGACTCCTGCATACTTTTAAATTTGTGGGACTGTTTTTTTCGTGTTTGTGGATAATCAGTTTTTTCATCCTTATGTGATCGTGGCCTGCTAATTAGCACAAGCCTAGTGTTACCAACAAGACCGGCCGTTAAGATGCCTCCCTTCTCTACTGAGGACTATCATGGACTACTGCAGAGGGTGTCAATTCTGGAATCGAAAATCTGCCGTCTTGAAGTTTATGTAGATGTAAATGTACGGTCCCGGAATGAAACCACTGTACAGATGTCTCAAAATGGTGAGCAGAGGTGTGCTAACAGACAGCCACAAAGCTCAACAACGAGGACTGATATGAACTGTGAAAAGGATAACGGACACCCCAGCAGTTCTCCCTGGAATTTACTGGGAGCAAAGCCCAAACATATGGGACATTTAAAAAGGAAGATACAACAGTACCAGGAGATTACCGAAGAATACCGAAGAATCTGGCTGGCCTGCGTTACGGGCGGCCTCAACACCAAGTGAGTGGACGGTCATTACAGCGAAGAGCAAGTAAAAAGAATGTGATTCAGTGCAAAATATTGACGTCAAACTTACAAAAAGATTTAAGGCACTCTTAGAAGCCCTAGGCCAAGAATGCTCATCCTCCACCACCACTGAAAGGTATGAAATTAAATCATCCAAGAAAAAATTGGGAGCCCAAACATTAATAGTTGGTGATGGAGCCATCAAGGATGTGAAACGCTTTTGCAGTGAGAAGAACACCAAAGTACTGTGTTTTACTAATGACACTCTGATATCTCTTGTTGGAATTTTATATTTCTAAATCATCATGAACTTAAATTAGTAATCTGACTCCAATTTGTGAATTTACCCAACTGCCACTCATCCAACAATATGCGCGCTCGTTCTACAATAGAAAGGTATCAGGAAGCCTGAATTTTCACACACGAGTGGATTTATTCCTTCAACACACACCTGGGTCTCGGATCCTTCTCATTACAACCCTGTACGTCTCTGTTGCCACCAGCAGACGTACTCTACATCCAAGTTTCCCAGAACAATTTTAAAGTACAATCTACTGATTCACTATTGGTTCTGTGTCTCCTTCAGGTATCCTTGGCGCTCTCTCATTGGTCTCCTTTGGTCCGCCAGATGTTGGCCCGACTCCTCCCCTGCAGACTCGCGTGCTGGCTCCTCCTGGTGGTGGTTTCCTGACAGTAGTTTTTCCACCAACTGCCTCTGAGTCCTGTCGTCTCCGCATCCTCCTTGCAGTTAGCACCGTCTGTTCTAAAACATTCCATTCTTGCACCACATACCCTGTTTCGTTCCACCAGTCACACGCTCAGCACTTGACAGTCTCACACTTTCATACACAGGATGTAGCAACATCTAATGAACTACTTTAAGCTCAAACTCTTATATTCCTTTACTCTCAAAAAATCCTGGAGATCACTGATCAGCACCCAACTCTGAAATCTGTCACTCTACACATAGGGGCCCTGGATGTTCTCAAGCAGCAATCAGAGGTACTGAAGCAAGATTTCATAGATCTCGTAACAAAAGTCCAAGGGAAAGATTCTGAGGTTTTTATAAGCGGACATCTCCCACATGTACGATATGGAGATAAACAATTCTCGAGGCTCCATCAATTGAATAGGTGGTTAGGCAAGGTGTGCACTGCACTATCCCTGAGTTTCATTGACAATTTTGTTTAATTGATAATTTCTGCCTTTTTTGGGAGCGTAAAAATCTTTACAAAGCAGATGGTTTCTGTATAAATGGACAAGGCGTTAAGTTATTAGCTGCCAACATTTTCTACTGTGTACGTCATTCACTGGCCTGTAAAGAAAATGTTTACAAAAAGGGTTAGGGTTAGCCCTTAACCCTAACCTAACCCCTCAGAACCTCCCCTATATGTCTACAACAACGATACAATCCGCAGTAGATGTTGGCTTCCCCTCTTCCAGCCTGAATGCAATGTTGGGTCTGATGGATAGGATGAAGACTATTGTCAACGATGGAGTCCAGCCCATACCACGCCAAGATCTTCCCCCCACCCCCCCTTGCCTGAAACCACCGTCCACTAAGAAGCGAAAGGCCCCTCTTCCACCCATGAAGACTATCTGTAAACATGACTGATATTTACTGGGTCTTTCCCAGAATAACTCTATGGTGATCAGGCTTTTTTCATCCCTGTAATTACAATGGACAGAAAGTTGGTCAAAAAGATATGGCACCAAAAAAGTACAACTTCCAACTTAGTGAGGATAAAATGTGAGTCTATCAAACCATTCTCTCCAGCCATCTCTGCAAAACTAGTTCTTTTTAATATCAGGTCACTAGGTAACAAATCAATGTTGATCAATGACATCATTATTAGTTGTTATTGATTATTATTATCATCATTATTATTACCATTTATTTAAATGAGGCAACACCAGCAGATTTTAACTATTTGAACAAGTGTCGTACAGGGAAAAAAGGTGGTGGTATTGCTGTTATTTTTAAATCATTTTAATGTAAAGAAATTATATGGGGTGATTTCAACTCTTTTGAATATATGTGTTTTTTAGTTACGGGTGAACCAAAGGTTATCATTTTAATCATTTATAGACCTCCAAGATACAATGGAAAATTTATGGAGGATTTTTCAGAACTGATGTCAGTTATTTGTACTGAGTACAACTATTTTATCATAACAGGGGACTTAAACATTCCTGTTGACAATAACATGGAAAAAACATCCAAAGAACTTTCTGCAATACTAGACACATTTGACCTCTCTCAACATGTTAACTGTCCAACTCACACTCAAGGTCACATCTTAGACCTGCTCATATCTAAGGATGTTAAAATCCTATCAATTGATATTAAGGATATGGCTATTTCTGACCATTTTTGTGTATTTTTTTTAATTACAGATTCTTCAAAAGTTCAGACAACCTCTATCTCTATTAGGAAAAGATACATAAATGAGAGTACTGCCACTAAGTTTACGGAGACTGGCTGTGTCACAGACTGTGAATGCTGAGACAGTTGATGAACTTTTGGACAATTTCAACTTGAAAATCACAAATGCTATGAATGTTGTCACTCCTGTTAAAACTAAGACCATCCTGAGGAGACCAAGAACCCGGTGGAGGAGCACACTGATGGTCAAGAAATCTAAATCGGAGTGTAGGAAAGCAGAATGCAAGTGGAGAAAAACTAAACTCCAAATTGACTATGACCTCCACAGACAGTGTCTTTGTAATTTTAACCAAGAGTTACTTAAACCAAGACAGCAACACTTTTCTGAAATCATCAGTAAGAACCTCAACAATACTCGTGCTCTCGTTGCTGTGGTTGACAAGCTTACAACCCCCACTACCACATGAGTTTGCCTGTTATTTTAGTGTATAAATACAAACCATCAGGTCAAATGTCAGCACAAATCTGTAAAAAGATAGAATGATCTCACATCTGAAGCCACCCAGAGAAAACTCTATTAACCTGTCAGAATTTGATACAATTGACCAAAAAACGGTAGAGAAAACTGTTCAGCAGTTGAAACCATCAACGAGCTGTCTCGACTCCATAATATATGACTTTTTCAAAACTATTGTGAAGTCAGTGCTACCTGTTTTGCACCAAATAATCAATTGCTCACTTAAGTCTGGCGAGTTTCCCAAAGCTCTTAAAGTAGCTGCTGTTAAGCCTCTTCTAAAAAAAAAAAAAAAAAAAACAGAGCACTGAACGATTCCATGTTAGCAAGCTATAGACCCATCTCAAATCTCCGAAAGTCATTTTAAATCAACTCAGCAATTTCTTGAATTTAAATGGACTTCTTGACAAATTTCAATCAGGTTTCCGAAATCATCACATTACAGAATCTGCTCTAATCAAAGTGCTAAATGATAGAAAGTTGAATACTGACTCAGGAAAGGTGTCAATTTTGGTCTTGTTGGATCTCAGCACGGCTTTTGATACGGTAGAGCACAATATACTGCTAAACAGGTTGGAAACGTGGGTAGGACTAAATGGAACGGTCCTTAAATGGTTTAGGTCCTACCTGGAGGAAAGGAGCGACTTTGTGACCATTGGAGGTGCTCGGTCTCAGGAATGGCAATGACTTATGGGTTCCCTCAAGGGTCAGTTCTTGGACCTCTCCTGTTCAGCCTGTATATGCTATCCTTGGGTCCAATTCTTCAAAACTTTAATTTTGACTACCATCGCTATGCAGATGACACACAGTTATATTTAGCAGTGTCTCCAGATGACTACAGTTCAATTGAGGTATTATGCCACTGTCTAAATCAGATAAATAACTGGATGAGCCAAAATTTTCTTCAACTAAATCACAACAAAACTGGGACGATTGTTTTTGGCAATAAAGAAAAGAGAATTGCTGTTAGTAAACACCTGGACTCTCTATCTTTAAAAACCAAAGACCAAGTCCGAAACCTTGGTGTTGTGATTGATTCTGATCTGACTTTCAACAATCATATCAACTCAATCTCAAAAACTCCCTTCTACCATCTGCAGAACATATCTAGAGTGAACTCTGGCATGTGTCAAGCAGACCAGAAAAAGCTCATCCATGCTTTTATCTCAAGCAGACTTGACTACTGTAATGGTCTTCTGACTAGACTCCCAAAAAACGAGTATTAAACAGCTGCAGCTCATTCAAAATGCTGCACCTCCTGTTCTGACCAAAACAAAGCGGTCAGGGCATATAACTCCAATCCTAGAGTCCTTGCACTGGCTTCCAGTCATCTTTAGAATAGATTTCAAAGTTCTGCTACTGGTCTATAAAACACTAAAGGATTCAGGTCCTGAATACATGAAAGAAATGCTTACGGAATGCAAACCCAGTAGAGCTCTGAGATTGACTGACTCGGGTCAAATACTGGAGCGCAGAATCCAAAGCAAACATGGTGAAGCAGGATTTAGGTATTATGCTGCACACAAATGGAATAAGTTGCCAACAGAGGTGACGTCAGCCCCAAGTGTGAATGTTTTTAAATACAGGTTGAAAACTCTTTGTATCTCATGCTTTTTAGAATATATCCACTTTTTGGCCATATTACCTGCACTGTATGCGGTTTTAATTGTCATTTTTTAAAATAGTGTTTGTCATTTTTATTGTTTTTATACTGTTTTAAATTTTTATCTCTTTGTTTTCAAATGCCTTTAATCATGTAAAGCACATTGAGGTACCTTATGTATGAAATGCACTATACAAATAAATTTGCTTTGCTAAATAAACACTGTACTGAACGGGCAGCACGGTGGATCAGTTGTGCAGTGTGGGTTTCACAGTTCTGAGCATCAGGGTTCGAATCCTGGCCCTGCCAGTGTGGAGTTTGCATGTTATCCCCATGCCTGCGTGGGTTTTCTCCATACACTCCGGTTTCCTCCCTTATCCCAAAAACATGCATTAAATGGAGACGCTAAATTGCCCCTCGGTATGATTTGGAGTGCGGCTGTTTGTCTCTATGTGCCATGTGATTGGCTGGCAACCAGTTCAGGGTGTACCCCGCCTCCTGCCCGATGACAGCTGGGATAGGCTCCAGCAATCCCGGGACCCCCGTGAGGATAAGCAGCTCAGAAAATGGATGGATGAACTGAACGCTGAATTATTTGTATCCTATTCCATGATATACTGACAGGAATAACTGTTTGTTCTGTTCTTGGCAACAACAAACAATGTAATTTGGAAATTCAGACAAATTTGGCCAAATTGTTCTGCAAGTGAATTTCTATTGGTTGGCATCTCTGCTGAATTTCTTGTTGTTTTCTGTAAGAGAAACTTGTAAACATTGATTATAGTCGTTAAATATATGATTAATATTAGCCTCATAAAACCTCCTTTCTTTGTCTCATTGTGTACCGTCGTGTATCTTTTCCAATAATCATCCTTATGAAAGGTGTTTGTCTTGCTTTTCAATTAAACAAAGGGGAAAACAGCAACTTGGTGATTTATGTTGTCATGATTATTGAAGTCTTATTCCTGAAAAAGTTCTGTTTTGACCTACCTGTTCTGTCCAGTAGAGAGCAATGTCTGTTCTCGAAATTGAGAAATGCGCGGCTTGGCAGATTTATATTCTGCCTATCCTGTTCACGGGTAGATGGTGGAAAAACAAAATAAAACATTAATAGTTTTGCTGTCATATGTTTTAATTTTAAACTTGAAACATTAAGAGGCTTCGTACTTCAAAGACCCGTGACTCAAATGTGGACAACGGTTATTGAATATTGAAAGATCTTTTCAAACTTTCGAATGAAGATTGACTATTGTGTCATTCATCAAACTCCTTACGTGACTTTGTAAACTTGCATGTACGTTTCCAAGTTTCAATAAAGGTTTGTGATGAAACAGCCAATAGGAGACGTGTTACGTCATTTCCGTCAAGTACTGATGCATTTCCGATAATCGCAACACGGCGCCACCAGAGCAACTTGTTTTGGCCGAATTTCTTTGTTTTCCGCGGTTTTCAAAACAAGCTTAAGCACCACCATGGTCGATAAAATGAGCATGTCTCTGGACGACATTATCAAGCTGAGCAACAAAGGAAGCCATGGCGGAGGTTCGTCCCGCGCGAGTGAACGTTCAGCTGTCGCCGGTAGCTCCTCGAGGTCGATGCGGAGTCGAACGAATAATTTCAACCGCGAGAGAGGCAACAGGCCTACACCCTACACCAGAGTAAGAACAAGTTTTAATACTTTAATTGAGCTGTTTATAAGTCTTGTGTACGGAGTGGCCTATGTGACATGGAAGTAAAACTAATATAAGGGTAGAAAAGTAAATGCAAGATCAGGCAAAAATATCCATACGTGTTTGTGCTTCCGGGTCAATTTCGGAATAAAAAAAAAAGTATCTTTCGACGTGTCAACAGCCCTTTCAGATAAAATGTTAAGAACATTTTCAGGGCTTGAGACGTGTCCATTTGCTATTTAAGAATTTCACGCGGGAGCGTTCCTGTGAGTGCATACTTTTTAATCCTCCTTCCAACACAGGCAAAATATTAAAGCTCAAGTGTCATCCCTATAAACATTCTAAAATATGTATTGTAATGAAAAATACATATAACATTATTCACTTAAATGTCTATACAAAAAAATAAAGTCATGAGCGGAGAGCGCGTCATCCATGCGCAAAGTTGCGGAAGTGTCATTCGACATCCAAGCGGTCACCATGTTGGCTGCATCTCCTTCCCGCAATGTCACCCTGGACATTTGTCATTAAAAACAGGCTGTGGCCCTTAGTGCGGGAGACGGACACGCCCCTACTGACACGGAAGCTCTTTTCGAAGAAGATATACCACAACTGAGTGGCGTTACCGGGGCAGTATTACCCATCTTGGTGTAGTTGGAAACCTATCCATTATTTCGAGCCATATTTAAATGATATGCGGATCACGGCCAAAGCATCTCCCTCCCCGATCCACCCTCGCAGGGCGGTGATTAAAAAAAAAAAAAAAACAATGTTGCACCCAAACTGTCTCCCCCGTCCAATTCACGGCGATGAGCCACTGTGGCTAGGCCCCGCGACGAGGTGACAAGGCCAGTAGGCGGATCGGCCTTGTTGACAAGGCCGTTGCGATTCACAAGGCCCGCGGATGCTGTCCTTCAGCGGCTGCTGCACGGAAGCCATCCGATGCACACATCGACACATTTAGCACCCCTGATTTACGGATTACACCCCTCCCTCACACGCACCATTGTTTTGTTTTTTTTTTTTTTTTTAGTAGCTGTATACACACCTACCTGTCATTTGAAACCCACAAAGCTCTTGTCCTTTGCACCTGTGCAATCCATTTTTCACAGCGAATCGGATCTTTTGGAAAAGTATGAAGAGCGAATCCATCCTCCTGAGTGTTCGAGTAATATCGAGCAATGCAACGAGCCAACATTTTGGCTAACATGAAGGAATAACAAGCTATCTTCCCGCAGGTAAAACTAATACAAAGGAACGAGTCTACTTGAGCGCACTACTGCCTCCGTCACTTCCTGCTTGTTTTCGAAAACAAATCCCTTGAGAGGAATTTCATGGCGGGAGTGACAAAAAGCTATATCAGGTTTCGCACGCGGCCCTGAAAGTCCCAAAAAAAACCAAAATTTTCGAAGGTGCATTTAGGGGCTACTAAAAGTCTAATCTAGAGGTCTGTGTGGAGGAGTGGGCAGTGTGTGCAAACCTGGTGAGCAAGTACAGGAAATGTTTGACCTCTGTATTTGCAAACAAAGGCTACTGTACCAAATTAACATTAGTTTTCTCGGGTGTTCAAATACTTATTTGCAGCTGTATCACACAAATATATCATTTAAAAAATCATACTTTGTGATTGCTGTAGTTTTCTTTTTAGATTATCTCTCACAGTGGGCATGCACCTATGATGAAAAATTTCAGCCCCCGCCATGATTTCTGTGGGAGAACTTATAATATAGCAGGGTGTTAAAATACTTATTTTCATCACTGTACAGGGTTCGCACGCGGCCCTAAAAGTCCCTAAATTTTCGATTGTGCATTTAGGGGCTCCTAAAAGTCCTTAAAATCCGCGAAAACCGGTCAAGCCCCTAAAAAGGTCTTAAATTAAAAAAAAATCAAAGGGTGGACCTCTACAGCCAAAATTCTCCCTAAAAAAATAAATTAATCTATTATTTAAAAAAAAAAAATAGCGATCCGTCTGGCGTCCAAATCAGCCGGAAATTGTCGACGGAAGTCACCGTGTTGACAACAAGTCGCCATCTTGTCGATATTGCATTGTTTGTTTCTGTAAGTAGGCATTTCACTTCGTCTTTGTTCCGACGTAGCGTAGTTCTTTCATCGATCCAACTTGTATCACGGGGAAGTGCATTATTCAAGAAGGTTGGGTTGAAAGTAAGGAGTTTGGGAACTGGGTTCGTCCAGATCCAAAAGATCGGCACATGTTTTACTGCCATCTGTGCAAGCAGAGTTACCAGCTTGAAAAGATGGGCGTCAAAGCGCTGGAGTCGCACCGGAAAAACAGGAGACACGCTGATTTGGCGAAGACTCTCATCTTCCGTTGGTATGAATCTGTTTCTAAAATATCAAGATAGTGAAGCATCAACTTCAGGCAGTGGTACTAGCAGTGGATGCGCAGTAGGGATTGCAAAAAACCGCTTACTTTTATAACCTGTTTTAACCGAACAGCTGTAGCAAAAAAAATGATTAACCGGTTTTAAAACCGGTACCATTGTGGTGTTTACATAATTCACCCACGGGACCTCGAGACGGACTGTTTTTGTTGTTGCTCTTCCGGAGTGACGAGTTCACAGAGTTCCCCCCGTTATGCGGGCAATGTTTTGATATCTGCCAATAAAACAAGTTTACTCCCATACTTTGGAGTGTTTCCTCGATGCCATGATTGATGTTTCTTTGATTTAACTGAATGTTCTTAAACAACGGAACCGGAAGAAATGATTGGAAATTTTAACCGATTTCGAAAGTCCGATTACGATTTAGTTTTAAAAAAAAAAAAAAAAAACGAAAACCGGTTATAACCTGTTATTTGTAGCCGGTTGCGATCCCTAATGTGCACCTACAGTTGTCCAGCCAGAAGTCAGGTTTTATGAACGTAGTTCAATACACAAAGACGAACTCGTTAAAGGCAGAGATCATGTGGACTTTAAAAGTGATCTGCAGCCATTACAGTTACAAATCTTGTGACAATAATTCGAAAGTGTTTGCAGTCATGTTCCCAGACAGTGACATTGCTAAAAACTACCACTGTGGGGAAAGGAAGACTTCGTACCTGGCTGCATTTGGCATCGCTGCCCACTTTTCATCTCTACTGCCTCAAAGCCAAAAAAGCCAGAATAGAGACTGACATATCAACGCTTATTGAGAAGGCAGAAGAAAAGAGGAATCTGAGGTTTATCACCGAGGCCCATGCACTCAGAGGCAGAGCAAAGGACAAGAGAGCCACTTTGGCACCTCTGCAGCAACAAATAGAAGAGGCACTGGGTCGGCTCAAGGAGCTAGAGTGGGGGTGCTGAAACAGACGTCAGTAGAAGACATTTGTGTATATAGTTGCAATTGTAGTTAGAATCTGTTTTTCTGTATACTGTTATGTGAAGACGTTGACAATGGTCATATCAATGAAAACTACCACAAGGGGCGACAGGTGATCACTGTCACACGTACTGAGGTACTGGAACATTTGATGAACCAAGAACTGTTGATGACACCATTGGGTGAGTCTTTTTTTCCTTACTCTTGATTTCCCACGATGGCCCTAAATTTTTCGTGTCAGCCCCTAAGAATGCCCCTAAAAAGCCCTTAAATTTTTTGGGTCAGACTGAGTATGAACCCTGTCTCATAACGTAGCAAAAAATCCGCGTATGAAATGTGTTAATGTGCGCATACAGCTGCTAAAAAAATAATAGTTTGGGGCGGACCACGTAATCAGTCTCTCTCATAACGTAACAAAAGATCCACGTATGAAACGTGTAGATGTGCACGTCACCCAGCAACAATCTCTCAATAGTGTTCATCGCGTACTGCGGCGACTTTGAACATACGCCTAAAAGAAACATAGCTCGGGCGCCGAAACTCAGCCACACTGGCTGAGGCGGCGCGTTCGGTGGTCACAGCTTCTGTGAAGGCTGCGCGTTGGGCTTTGCGACGGGGGCGGCTCTGAAGAACCCAACCGAGAATGCGTTACTCACTCGCGTGTGCGCATAAAGCGCCCCGGCTTGACTGTGGCTAAAACAGTACAGCTCGGCTCTGTCATAAGCCACACGGGCCGGCTGCGATGAGCCGCGATGGCTCATCTCCGCCGCGGGAGTGGATCGGACGGGATGCGGTTTTGCTCGAAACAATAGTGTAATATTGCCCCGGTAACTTCACTCGGTTGTGGTGTGTTGTCCTTTTCGAAAAGAGCTTCAGTGTCAGAAGAAGCGTCGGAAAGATGCAAATATCTCTGTTGTTTGGCTTCCATAGTAGCAGGCACTGCACGTTTTCAACGGCGGAAGTGACAATGACATCAAGGACAGAGGACGCGACTAATATGGCGACCACTTGGATGTCGAGGGACACTCAATTGCGCAACTTTGTGCATGGATGACGCGTTCTCCGCTTACTTTTTTTTTCTTTCGTATATACATTGGAGTGAATACTGTTATGTGTTTTTCATTAAAATATCTATTTTAGAATGTTTATAGGGATGTCAGTCCCACTTTAAGCTTCGAAAAATCCTGTGACTACAAAGACTGACACCAAAGGTTTCTTAAACTTAGGGAAAGGTTACAACTTTATGGCAAGGTCCACAACTTGCTTTAGTTCTTAATTTCAAGGGAAATCCACAGCTGACTGTTGGCCACTAGATGAAAATCACCAAATGTCAGTACTGTCACTGGTCAGTCATTTCAAAATGGTTTTTAAACACTTGTGTATTCAGGAAACATGGTCCTTGTCCATCCTCTGACATAAGTCATCACTGGTAGCTGGTTCTGGAGCTGTATCCTAAAAAAAAAAAAATGTTAATATAGCCATACTAAGTTGTTTCATTTCTTTTGTAAATACTAGTACAAACCATTCTGTACAATGTATTAAAAATATGCATAACTGCATAAAACACAATTACCAATTACTCGGGCAAGTGCATGATGTAAAAAAAAAAAAAGGATGGAACTTTCACTGTTACATTCACACCTTCTTGATCACTTGCAGTAAATCTTTAGCAATACTCTCACCTTAAACACTCAACATGCCGATCCAACAGCATTCAACATATCTGAAACCAACCTGGGAACAAGAAACATACATAAACATCTGCACTTGTCACCCAACGGTGTTGCATTTTATCAAGTCCAGTGACAGGTTGAGAAATAACAGAATTATAATTCATGCAGAAATCAATATAATATCAGTCACTCACCCTTGAAAAATGTATGGCTGTGGTCAGTCATGCCGACAGATATAAAGTTACAGGTGTGATTAGGGATGGAATCTCAAGACCTTAAAATAGCTGGATTAATATAAGATACTGCAAATTAAAAATATAATAAACAAATACATAACTACAATAGAAAAAAATTTCAAACTCAGAAATGATAATGTCCAATTTCAACTGATATAAAGTCGTATTTAACATTTTTCATCAGTAAAATTTTTGATCTGGCAAACTTAAGTTAAATGCACTGGCCTATCAAGGAAAAAAAATGAACGGTTTATACCCGCAATGTAATAAAGATGCTGAAAGTTTAGTTTAACATAATCAGCTTAAGTGGCAACAAGCTAGCGGTACATTGTAACAAACATTCCTGTTGGCAATCGTGATGTATTTTTGTGGGGCTTGGGGGAGCACGCACCGCGGGACTACCATAAATAGGAGGCCGGGTTGCTAGAACACACCATTATGTGGGTGCGCCCGACGTATTGGCCACACCTGAATCAAGCGACGAAGTGGATGATAGTCTTAACGTCTTTTTTTGTGGGGGGCTCGCCGTCACACTGAGCACCCCTGGTGTAACTGAATTTCATTTGACATGGCTTCATTATGTTGATGACTTTCGACGTAAATGCGCCCGCAGTACGTGAAGCAGCTCTGAACATCCACTTTCGGCCTAACTTCCGTACATGCTCAGTACGGTTAACTTGCATTTCCTGTTTCCGGGTGAATACTGGTTGTTTAGATGCAGGCTTGTTTTGTTAACGTTTATGAAATAAAGACCTAAATTAATGTCAAGACTACAAAAATTAAGTGACGTCTTCCAATAGCTATTTTTTTTCTACTCGTAACAAATTTTACACGCGTGATGTTTTTGTGCTTGACTGTGCAGATTTGAACACGCTCCTCAAATGTAAGTGACTGAATATATATATATATATATATATATATATATATATATATATATATATATATATATATATATATATATAGTAGACCGCACAATTCGTCACTATAAATTGCTCCCTTTGCACAACTGACACTGTAACACACTTATTTGTATAGATTTTACATCTTGCACATCTTATAAGGAATAGTCCCTATAAACAGAAATGTCCCTTATTCTTTGTTCTTGTTGCTATGTTGTTCCTTGTTCTGCATGTTGTACCAGGGCAGCACCGACTGCTGGAGAAAAATTTCCCGTGTGTTTTTACACACTTGACCATTAAATCTGATTAAATCAGAAATTTATGACAGATTCACTGATCAGAAAACAGTGTTCTTTGAAACTTGCCGAGATGGAAAGACTACTTACATTACGGATCAAGGATTAGACTCAACACAGTCTTAACATCAGCCTAATGCTCAAACGGCACAGTGTATTTTCCAAACTTTGGAAGAGCAGAAATGCAAGGACACTGAAAAGGAGGAATTTACATTTATTTATTTTTTTAATTTACCACTAATGCGTGGAATGAGGTGAAGCAGAGCAAGATGAACAGTGTGTGCAAAAGTGCCCAATTAGTGAGCGACTTCCCCGGTTTTGAGGAGACTCATAAGCCTGATCGATGCAGTTACACTGGGCGGTTGGATCTTGAGTTGGGTGAGGATGACATCATGGAACGTCTGGATTCCCAAGGAGAAGTCCTATCAATGGAGGATCCAATTGAATTGAAGAAGCAGATGATGCAAGAAGATGAATCCCTGGAAGAAAGGCATTTCACAACCAAGGGCTTAGCTTAGGCATTTTCACTTCTAGAACAAGTCATGGCGCGATTTGAGGGAGAGGATCCCAATATGGAACGATTTTCAAAGGTTTCAAGGGGAGTGATGGACAATGTATGGTGCTACCGTGAGATCTGGGAAGAAGAAAGGAAGATTTCAGACCAGATATACATGTGCACGTACTTGACCTGCACATGCTTCCTCAGCAATAATGATATGATAAAATATATGTTATTGTTATTGAAGTGGGGCGGCACGGTGCTGTGTGGAGTTTGCATCTTCTCCACGTACCTGCATCGGTTTTCTCCTGCACTCCGGTTTCCTCCCACATGCCAAAAACCCCGAGGTGTGATTGCGAGTGCGGGTGTCTGTCTCTATGTGGCCTCCAATTGGCTGGCAACCGGTTCAAGGTGTACCCTGCCTCCTGCCCGTTGACAGCTGGGATAGGCTCCAGCACTCCCGCGACCCTTGTGAGGATCAGCGGCTAACACAGTGGATGGATGGATTTAAAACAGTCAGGTAAATGAGTACTTTTAGTAATGTGGCGTTTAATGCAGGGTTAGAAAGTCTTTTTTTCTTTTTTTGTTTAAACCCACAATATCGTGCAGCGCTAAACATGACAGTGATGGAGGAAGAAACTCACAGGCCTCATTTATCAGTGTGGAAGAAAACATTGACAGTTTCAATAGGAACACAAGTGTAATATTCACCTGTCATGTATTTTGAGGATGCTGACCCTAAGTGAACATCAATATCTGTATCTCACATGCACACATGAAGGTTTTTTGCAAAAATGTTTTTTTGCATGTCCCTTTTAAGGCCTCCATACCTGTGAATTGCGCTTGTTCATAAATTATATTGGTGTTCTGTAATCAGAGCGGTTAGTGTGATTGAATAGTCGGTTAAAACCCTGCCGTTGTCTCCGATGTACTCTTTATGGCCACCACCTTTATCTCACCGAGACTCAACCTGCCCAACGCAACAGGTCTCGTGCCCGTGTCGCCACTATTTGATGTTCATTGTTCAATAAAGATGGCTGCTCCATGGTGCTCTTCAGTTGAGAGGTTGTTGGTGAGGAAAGCTCTCTGTTGTTGCCTTACATCAATTTACTCCAAAGAATCAGGCCAGCTCCAAGGGTGACCCTTCCAGGTATACATTAACTGCACTGTCCAGTTCTGCTTGTTCATCCACTGACTGCAGTGAGGGTTTTATGTGATGTCTAAACTGTTCACGCTTCCTATTCCAGCCCAGAGAGTTGCCAGACAAATGGCAGCACGACATGTTTGAACAGCATGCTGATGAACGCAGAGGACAGAGCTCGGGAACAGACAGAAGTACAGAAAATAGTGCCAAACTATTAATTTCCAACCTGGATTTTGGAGTGTCCGACACAGACATCAAAGTAATATTCACAATAAATAAACTCCACAGTGTTGCATCAAATTGACAATGACTGATGCTTCACTCCTCCCTGCAGGAGCTGTTTGAAGACTTTGGTTCTCTGAGGAAAGTATTGGTCCACTATGACCGCTCTGGTCGCAGCAAAGGAAGCGCAGATATTTGCTTTGAAAATACAGCAGATGCAATTGCAGCCATGAAGCATTATAATGGAGTCCCTCTAGATGGTGAGGATTTGGCTCTCAGAAAGAAACCATATGACAATGCCAACTTCTATATTTTGTAAATGTCTTGTCATTCTGACTCTTTGAGGTCGCCCTATGAAGATCGTACAAGTGACAACAGATGTCGACTCAGAAAGTAGAACATATGCACAGAGGTAAGTAATGGCCACACTCATAAAATCATCACTTGGATCTTGAATTGTGTTTTCCTGTTCCCTTCTTCTAGCTGATTTATGGTCTCTCCACAGCTCCTACAGAGGCTTTGATAGGAGCAGGCTCGGTCAGCCCACGTTTGATAGGAGTGATAGATATGAAAGGAGTGAATGGAGTGAAAGAAAGGAAGGCGGCAACAGTGGAGGTGCAAGGAGTTGGGGAAGTGGGAGAGGAAGAGGGAGGGGAAACAGACCCCAGCTATCAGCTGAAGAGTTGGATGCCCAGTTGGATGCTTACAATGCTATGGTATGCAATGGGTTTTATTCTTGCTTTTATTTGTTCAGATCCACTCTCATTTAGTGTATGTCTGAAAACTGAAACTGAAATTTCATTGTTTTGTTACAGGCGAACAACAATTAGCATTTTGGAACGAAGCCTGATATCAACTTTTTTTTTTCTTTTTAAATCATCATGGGTCGTATTTCTTTTTTGTTTAGAAACCACTTTGCTGTATGGAACAATGTGTTCTATTTTAAAATACAGTATTTTACTGTTCTTGATTCGATGTTAAAGTCAGGTTATCTTTGCTGGGAGCCCAACACTTGCTCTTGCTCCCTAAATAGCTCTCAAACTTTAAAATGTAAGATAATTTAGTACTTTAATACCCTTTTGTGTTAAATTTTCATAATTTATCACTTGGTACTGTATACTTGACATGTGAATAAACATCCCAGGGTTTTGTACATAAATCTACAATGAAATTGTTCTTGTCTGTTCATTACAAAAAAAAACCTACTTGGAGAAAATGATGAACTCACATCATGAACCATTAGAGGCCTTTTCTTATTACCATAACACATCCAATGCAAATAAAGACTTAACTAATCAAATTGTAACTGAGAACGAGCTCATCCCGTGATCCTAACACATCAATTGTGATAAAAATACAGTCGATAGATTATTGATAAAGTGGCACAGTGAATGACTGGTTAGAGCGTCTGTCTCACAGTTATGAGGAATGGGGGTTCAAATCCGGCTCCTCCTTATGTCGAGTTTGTATGTTCTCCTCGTGCCTGTGTGGGTTTCCGAGGGGATTTTTGCATCCCACAACATCAAAACATGCATAGTAGGTTGACTGTAGAATAGATTCCCCTGTGGTGTTTGTTTCTGCCCTGCGATTGGTTGGCAACCAGTTCAACGTGTATCTCGCCTCCTGCCTTTTTAGTTGGGTTAGGTTACAGCACTCCCGTGAGTATTGTGAGGCGAAGTGGCTCAGAAGATGGATGGATGGATATTCTAGTATTGGTAATTTACCTGATTATATTCAGTTTTCTGGAGACTTTTTACTTTTACTCCTTACTTTTAAAACAAATATTTGTACTTTTTACAATTTAAAAATGAGCCTGTAACTTTTAAAACCTTTTATTCTTTTCATTTTGGCTTTGCTCGCCACAGCGTGTCATCTTTTTCCATGTAAGCCAATCTTCTGCATCTTCCGCTCTCACACCAACTGCCCTCCTGTCTTTCACATCTATCAACCTTGTCTTTGATCTCTCTGTCACTCTTGAGCCTGGCAGCTCCATCCTCACCACCCTTCTACCAATATACTCACTCTCTTGGCTATCCTATACCTAGGGTATCGTGCACCTGCCTCTCGGTGGTGGGCTCCGAGCTTCAAGTTCAGCTTAGTGCTAGCACACAAGCACGACTATCATATGCCGTTCTAACTTGCTCGGTAGTGTAAGTATTTGCATTTTGCAACATAAACATTAAAGCTTGTTTGCGGCAGATTACTCGATTGGACAACAGAGTTATACAGTATAACGATCCAATCGTGTTAGTGGTTAATCGAGTTTCACCATTGCCGTGTACATGTTCTCTGTTCTCAGAAATCGCAGTGTAACTTGCTAGTTAGCCAAGTAATGGCGCGTGGGACTTATATCGCGCAAACTGAGCGACGGTGTGTTCAAAGTTTTACGATGCTGAAATTGTTGAGCGAGAGCAATTGACAAGGATGCTGGAATCAAAAACTGTTTCAGACGGGCATGGCTTGAAAATAGTGTAACCGTGCAGATAGGAGCGAAAATGGTATCATGTCTAACCGAACACATACAAAAAGTGGACATTCCCGGCAAAGTGCTGTGCACTCTGTGTTCCGATAGTAGCAAAAAATATCCAGGAGGAAACTCAACATTCTTCCTTTCTCAGCTTCCACCACCTGGTTCTCTGTCTTCTTAATATTCCTACCCATCACTAGAGTCGTCCTACACACCACCATCCTATGCTGTCGAGCTACACTCTCCCCTACCACAACCTTACAGTCAGTAACCTTCAGATTATATCGTCAGCACAAAATATTTAATGATATAATCATAATAAAGGCAAATAATACATTGGTGGTATTTTTTCTTGGCATGAAACCATACTGCTACTTGCAGATACTTCTCTCCTGAGTCTAGCATCCACTACTCTTTCCTATATTTTCATTGTGTGGCTCATCAACTTTATTCCTCTATAGTTGCCACAGCTGTGCAAAAGCGCTTTTGTTCTTAAAATTGTGAACTAGCAAACTTTTCCACCATTCTTCAGGCATCTTCTCGCCCGCTAGTTGAACACTTATATTTGTTTGGCACAGTTTTACGCCATATGCCCTTCCTTGCGCAACACTGCATTTATCCGGGCTACAGATTGCACTAGCTTCTACCCCCAGAGGGCTGCGTTACTTTTAAAAACTTTTAAAGTTAGCAAAGATGCAATGGAAAAAGAAAAACCCAGAAAAAAAAAACTGCAAGTCAAGTGCATTGAGCCTGGACTTGGTAGATCCCCTTTGAGCCACCCCCATACAGCGAAGCCAAGATAGTGGGGGCAAAGTGTTTGTGTAATCCATATAGCAATGCTAGTTGGGCTAAATGTCACCACATCATTTGTGGACAGCACGGCCATTAACCAAAATAACAAGGGTACCTAGAAATTGTACTATGTACAACTACTTACACGGGAATTCCAAACTGGGAGGAACTGTTAAAAGGTAAGTATTTTCCTTTATTTTCAAAAAGTCCTGCAATGCTTTGGATGAAGCACATGTATGGAAGTAAATACGTTCCACCAGGATTTGAATTTGAAATGCCACAGAAAACGGTTTGAATTTGAAATGTTAAGTGATCACATTTTCAATGGTTGTATTTCAGTGTAACTTTTCAACCGGCCACAATTCACCGTTTGAAATTCACCGTCTGTGACACCAGGCAGGGTTACTTCAGTTCAGAACCAAACAGTTACGCTTTCTTAGGATGTGATGTCACGTGACTTCAGAAAGCGTCACTGTGATTGGCTGGGTGTTGGGTACCTGAAGTCACCCTGCCTGGTGGAATTTTAGACAATGAATTGTAGCCAGTTGAATTTCAGACAGCGAATTGTAGCTGGGTGAATTTCTGACAGCGAATTGTAGCCAGATAAATTGCTAACATTGAAAAGTTACATTGAAATACAAATATTGAAAATGTGATCACTTTACATTTCACATTCAAATCCTGTTTTCTATGGACTGTCAAATTCAAATCCTAATGACACGTATTTACTTCCATACATGTCCTTTAGAAAGCTAGCTTGTTGAATTCTAGATGAGCTCGCTGGTCAGTTGTCACATTTGAACATTAATAAAATAATTTGCTAAACATTTTTTCCTACTGCCAAAACAAAACTGAAAAAAAATGTAACCAAAAATAGGTGGCATTTGCTCATTTTTTACCAGTACTAGCTGTTTTATATTTATATTGTACTGTAGAGTCACTGAGGGTGTAGTGGTTAACACGCCTGACATTCTGGGCACTGTGGGATTGATTCCCAGTCAGTAATGGCAATGCAGGGTGTCGTCTGCCTTTTCCCTGAATATGCTGGGATAGGGTCCATCACTTTGGTGACCCATGTAAGGATAAGTGGCTCAAAAATGGATGGATGAATAATACAGCCATCCATTTTCCATCCATCTTGTCTTCACTACTTCACAGGGGTGATGGAGCTGCACTGATTGCCAGCCAATTGTATGGGATAAAGAAGCAACCATTCACACTAACATAAACACCTCTGGACAATTTGGAGTCTTCAATTAAATGAAATACAAACTCAACAGAAGCGAGGCTGAATTTCAAGATGGGTCCTCAGAACCATGAAGCGGATGTAGTAGTTGTGTAATGTAAATTGAATTGATGGAAAATATTAAGATGAAGGCGATGTAGAGGAAGGGACCAAGGTATAGCCCAGGGGGATACCAGAAAATACGGGACGAATGGGATTTGAATAATTTAAGAACTGGAGGGGTGTGTGTGTCTAATGCAAATATGAAGTTTTTTTTCAGGATGATGGTTGAGGGAGTGGCATCAAACGAGGATATTAGGATGATGCTATTTAATTACCTTAATTGAAAACTAGGAGGAAATGTGTTATAGCCCCACCGTGAGACTGGATTTGGATTAAAATATGTATGCATACCCTGTTTTTATATGGAGGGTAATAATCTCTTGAACCTTACAGTAGATGAAGCACTGCATGGATAAATTATTTCAGATAAAGAGGGCTATGTGTTGACCCTTTTGCCTTACAGGCTTTATAGTCCCGGAAATGCTGCGCGGATGGGTGGGTGTTTCGCCGGGCGGCGCCGTCCGGTTCTTCGCCATACTTGCATAGCAGCAGCATCAGCAGCACTCGCACACGACCAGCGCACTTACTGCAGGTACCTGGAAGTCTCTCTTCTTTGAACAAAAAGGTTTGTCACTTTTTCCCCCCCATTCAAGACAAACAATTGTTACACAGGCTCTTCTTAAGCAGTTTCGTTGCTCTCCACCCATCCGCTGACAGCCTAAAACTTGTCATTGACCCGCTAGCCTGCTGGGATTGGTTAGCCTCAGTCCATACTAGCTATTAGCCCCTTGTCCCCCACACCAGCCCCTCCCTGTCGGAATTGGCGCCTACAAGTCAAAAGTTAACCTTATTTCCTCAGAAGAATTCACAGTAGCCATAATAGCAAGGTGTTACTTACTAATCATTATAGTACGGTTGTCGTTGTCATGTTGTGCTATCATTAATTTTACGTTAGCGTGATGAGGTTCTGCTCTATTCTGCAGCTGCTACAATACATTGCAGTGTAGCTATGTTTTTTTTTTTTTAAATGTGTCCATAACCTATCAAAAACCACACTGCAACACGAGCGTCACAGTGTTTATTTACACGAAGTACCTGGTCAAACTTAAATGTTGTATATTCCTTCATGTGTGTGAGAAGCATTTTTGCTTTAACCTTAGATCTGATCGCCCACTACCGTTTTACTTTCGTGTAAATGTTGGGTTGATGATACAACATTTTGATTAAAAGAAAAAAGAAAAATAGTTAACAGAATGTCATGGTAACGTCGGGGAGGTGGGTTCTCACTGAGCTTCATATGCAGTGCTCCCGAGTGGGGGCATCCCGCTCTGAATGGCTGCTTGGTGTTGTGGATCTCCTCTCATGCCCCAGAGCGGCACCCTGGCACCCTCGGTGCCCCACACCCCTACCTCCCCTTTCGTTCATTAGTCTGGCGCAACTTTGCAAACAAGAGACACCATCCTTTCCTCGGGTTGGGCGTAGACTATCTGCATCATGGCCCCTGCATGTTGGAGCGTAATTTGCTCTCCTGGGGATGTGCCCCGCCCCCTTCCTCCCCTTTCGTTCATTAGTCTGGCGCCCCTTTGCAAACAAGAGACACCATCCTGTCCTCGGGTTGGGGATAGACTATCTGCATCATGGGCCCTGCATGTTGGAGCGTAATTTGCTCTCCTGGTGATGGCGAGGCACATGGGGAACTGAGGGTGATTGCATTGGTTCCTTGCGATCTCCGGTTGGCTGGTTGTCAGGGAACCTCACGGATCACCATCCTGGTTCCTCTGGCGTGGGACTATCCTGTCCGCTAGCCTGCATTCTGTGGATTCCTGGGTACGATCTCACCTCTCACTTGATTGCGGGTTGTCCTCAGCGCTGCAGGCACAGCAATTACAGGACACTTCCTGTCATTGTGCATCCAAAATATTGTCAATTCACTTGCATGTGTCTGCAGGCACACAACCCTGGGACTTTAACTGCATGCTCGGCCACTAACTTGTTGCGACAAATATCTCATCACTATGCGAATTGATTGGGTATCCCCTCATTCACGCTCTTGTCTGTTTCGACTTTTATAATTTACAGTCACTCACGCCACACTTCAGTTATACAGTCGGGATCATGACCCTTGTCCTGCATTCTTCCTCTCCTGTCCTTGTCCTGTTCTACCTTGTCCTGACCTTCCCTCACATGGCAGTCACTCACATTTGAAAAATTAATTCTGAGCATTATGTGTGGAGAAAACCACACAGTGCTCATCACCTGTCCAATACAGTCAGAACAGTGAAACATGGTGGTGGCAGCATCATGCTGTTGGGGATGTTTTTCAGCTGCGGAGACAGGACCCAAAGATCACTGTGGCTGAGCACCAGAGATGAAGTCGAGAGATAGGAGAAAGTTTTAGAAAGTCAAGCATCACTGGATCCCTCCACCAATCGGGGGTTTATAGCAGAGTGGTCCGACAGAAGGCTCTCCACATTATAAGACAAAAGAAAGCCCACGTAGTTTTCTCAAAAACACCCGAAGCACTACCAAGATGGTAAAAAATAATATTCTCTATTCTGATGACACCAATACAGAATTTATCCTTAATTGGAAGCAATACTGTATGTGTGGAGAAACTTGGTTTCAACAATAGATTTCATGCACCTATGTCATAAAATCACGTGACATCGACAGTCTAACAAAGCATTGTTGAAAGTTAATTCCATTGAAAATGGCTTATTGCACGACATCCTGAGTTTTGTCCGATACGGTTAAACATTTAGAACGTGATAATAAACGAAGGTACTGGAAAAATTAGAGAGACTTGGCATAGAGGATCCATATTTAATGCCGAAGTTTGTTTTTGCCGATAAGAAATTGGACTGTTAATTCGCTCCCGCTCGTCTTGGAGAAATGGATATACACATGTATCTGTGGAGTAAGTCGTTGAGATTTATAAAGTTAGTTTGAAAGCGTATAAAAGTCTGCATACAAATACTTCGTTACTGGATCTGTTCTCAATCAGGAATAAATCCCACATAGTGATGGACCCACTCAGATTTTTTCAATACAAATACCAATATTTAAATAAATGACCCCTGGTTTTACACAAACTTGCATTCATTAACCATGATGGGGGAAAAAAAATTAGGACAGGGAGTTGTCTCTGCCGTACACAAGCATATTACGGCCACATGTTAACCTCGGTAAACCTCTTTGCGATAGACACTTTATTTATTCCAAGTCAACTTGGCATTGTAAATACTTCTTGGTAATTTGAAATTGAGAAGAATAATTCCTCCCTGAAATGAACTGATCGCTACAGAGGCGTGTGTATTTGGTTGGGCACCATCTATCACCTTTAATTGGCGAAATCCATCAATCTTTTCTGGTCTTTTCAGCTGGTATTCTATAGAATGATCTGTCTCAGAACAACAGGTATCTGATATTGCGGTTCAATGTCTCCCACAATGTCGAGCAGCTCTGTTTGACCGGCAATATGGCGCTGGGAAAACGGTGACGTCACGTGCACGAGCTCTATACAGAGCGATGGCAAGTGTGCTACGTGAGTGGAAAAACAGCTCCAACCACGTTGGAACAGCTGGCAGAAGGTGTCTGGTGTACAGGTTACAGACTGTGGCACTGAAGTGACAACAGGAAGCAGAGCTGGAGGTGGCAGAAATAAAGATGTTTAGTAATGAGCAGGTTGGATAGGATTTAGAAATGTGCTCATTCGAGGGACAGCTAAAGTTGAGAGCAGACTTCGATGATTTGGACATGTCCAGTGGCGAGAGAGTGAGTATATTGGTAGAAGGGTGCTGAGGTTGTAGCTGCCAGGCAAAAGAGCAACAGGAAGACCAAAAAAACGATGAATGTTGTGAGGGAAGACAAGAAAGCAATGGGTGTTAGAGAGGAAGATGCAGGCGATAAGTGCACATGGAAAAAGATGACGCGCTGTGGCAACCCCTAACGGGACTTGCTGAAAGGAAAAGATGATGATGTGTGGAGAAAATCAGGCAGCTCCTCATTACCTGTCCTGTACAGTCCCAACATCAGAGCATGATGGCAGCATCATGCTTTGGGGGTGTTTTTCCAGCTGTACGTACAGGACGACTGGTTGCAATCAAAGGAAAGGTGAAAAACTGCCCAGTACAGGGATATCCTGGACGAAAACGTACTCCAGACTGCTCAGGACCTCAGACTGGGCCGAAGGTTCACCTTCCAACAAGACAATGACTCTAACCACACAGCTAAAATAATGCAGTGGCTTCATAACAACTCTTTGATTGTGTTTGAATGGCCCAGCCAGAGCTCTGACCTAAACCTAATTGAGCATCTTTGGAGATACTTCAAAATGGCTGTCATGCAACGTTCACCATATAACCTGACGGTACTGGAAAGGATTCGTAAGTAGCAATGCCAGTAGATCCCCAAATCCTGGTTTGATTTCCCCCCCACCCCCGCATAATTTTAGCAAATGGATGCAATATAAGAGAGTGAAAAATTTAAGGGGGTCTGAATACTTTACGTACCCACTCTATACAGTAGTACCTCTAGTAACAAAAAACTTCAGGTCACGAAATACCTCCTTGGAAAAATGTTCTCTAGTTATGAAGGAAAATAGGAAATAGGCACTGGATTCGCAGCCCCCAAATTCTACCAAATGTAAACATCCTTTATCTTGGTTTGTGTGGTGCGATAGAGCTGCTCTTCCATTAGCTATCGCCATAGTATCTTCGTGGCATCCCACTGGGTAGGACAGATGTCAATCTTTACCCATGATGCACTTTCTCTATCTCTGTGTGGTGTGATAGAGCTGCTCTCCCATCAGGGTATCTGAATGATCCAATGTTGACTGATGATGATAAATAGAATCCACCTGTGTGTAATCAAGTCTCTGTATAAGTGCACCTGCTCTGTGATAGTCTAAGGTTCTGTTTAAAGTTTAGAGAGCATCATGAAGACCAAAGAAAATACTACGCAGGTCTGAGATACTGTTGTGGAGAAGTTTAAAGCCGGATTTGGATACGAAAAGATTTCCCAAGCTTTAAACATCTCAAGGAGCACTGTGTAAGCAATTATATTGGAATGGAAGGAATATCAGACCATAGCAAATCTACCAAGACCCGGCTCTCCCGCTAAACTTTCAACTCGAACAAAGAGAAGACTGATCAGAGATGCAGCCAAGAGGCCCATTATCACTTTGAATAAACTGCGGAGATTTACTGCTGAGGTGGGAGAGTCTGTCCAGAGGACAACAGTCGTACACTGCACAAATCTGGCCTTTATGGGAGAGTGGCAAGAAAAAAGCCATTTCTCAAAGATATCCAGAAAAAGTCTGGTTTCAAGTTTGCCACAAGCCACCTGGGAGACACATCAAATATGTGGAAGAAGGTGTTCTGGTCAGATGAAATCAAAATCGAACGTTTTGGTCACAATGCAAAACGATATGTTTGGCGTAAAAGCAACACAGCTCATCACCCTGAACACACCATCTCCACTGTCAAACATGGTGGTGGCAGCCTCATGGTTCTGGCCTGCTTTTCTTCATCAGGGACAGGGAAGATGAATGGAGCCAAATACTGGACCATTTTGGAAGACAACCTGTTGCAGTCTGCAAGAAACCTGAGACTGGGACGGAGATTAATCTTCCAACAGGACAATGATCCAAAACATAAAGCCAAATCTACTATGGAATGGTTCACAAATAAACATATCCAGGTGTTAGAATGGCCAAGTCAAAGTCCAGACCTGAATCCAATCGAGAATCTGTGGGCAGAGGGGTAGACTGCTGTTCACAAACGCTTTGCATCAAACCTCACTGAGCTCAAGCTGTTTGCAAGGAAGAATGGGCAAGAATTTCAGTCACTTGTTGTGCAAAACTGATGGAGACATACCCCAAGCGGCTTGCAGCTGTAATTTGTGGCGCTATAAAGTATTAATGCATAGGGGAAAAATAATATTGCACACCCTACTTTTCAGGATTTGATTTATTTAAAAAAGTTCAAGATATCCAATAAATTTCGTTCCACTTCACGATTGTGTCCCACTTGTTGATTCTTGACAATTTTTTTTTTAATATCTTTTAGTACAAGGGATGTGAATACTTTCACAAGGCACTGTTTATGTAAAATGCACTTCTGGTTACGAAAAATTCACATTGAACAACTTCCAGAAATTAATTTTGGCACCACTCTGTACAGTAAATGAACAAGTCATTCAAATAGAAGTATTCCATTTTATCAGCAGATCGGTTATCGGCTACACAAATCCTGATCATGTAAAGCTTAGTTTTTATACAGCTGTGGTTCAGCACGATGTATTATGGTCTTGTGCTCTTACTTGCTTCAGAATGCACACCTTCAATTGGCAGTGTTTTCGCCTTGCATCTTCCAGACATTCCTTTGATAGAGGCTCGTTTGGGCAGGCCAGAAGAGGTATGGGGAAAAGTTTCTCTCACCTCCAAATGGGAGCAACCCGATTTTATAGACAGTTCTCATAGTTTATGATACACAACCAGTCACAGGTTGGGACACATGTTCTCATTCAGTAACACTAGAATTGTGTGTCCAAACCTTTGACTTTTATATAAATATTGTAATTATGATTCAACTCGGGGTAGTTTGTTTTTCACTCACGTTTTGTTTATGAAACATTGTGGTTGGCAGTACTTGCAGAAAAGAAAAAAAAAAACTTACCTTTTCCAGTATTTGCTTTTTAAATTATGTATTACCACTTATTTAAACCTATAAATCATAACATTTGTCATACTGCACAGTGGATTTCAGAATTACAACAGAAACATCGTTTTGATTTGACAAAGGAAGCCTCTTGTATTGGATGATCATGATGCTACAATATTTTTGTGTGTTCTGAAGGACAGCCGAGGGTGGGGAATAGGATGGATTCTTAGATTACTGTAAATTCTACCCTTATTGCTCCGCTGTCTGCATGCATTCCACACAGAGTTCGTTTTACATCAGGCACCTTGTTAGGGATCTAAGGGCCACTTGGAGGGAACACTTTATTCTTTCAACATAACAGAAAACAATCATTGGAAAGGTATTTGTGAAATATTTTTTTTCGTTTACGCAATAATTCTTGTATGATCATTTTTCATCTACAAATACACAAAATGTTTAGGTAGCGTTTTATAAACAGGAAACGAGATGGCTGTCATTTTCAAAGCAATACTAAGTGCTAGGACAGGGGCGTCTTTCGGACACAAAAGATCAACAACAGAAGAATAAATCATGGTGACAAAGGAACTGATGGGCTTAATCAGCATTCTGCCATCTTCCTTCGTAGCGGCTTGGGCGAATTTTTCTTTTTTTTTCCTCTCACAAAATTGTTCCATACTTTTACTTCAAACAAGCTGAAATTTGACTCCTAAACTATTAGCATTGCGCCACTCTACTTGGATTACTATTCTCATTGTCGTAATCCTATAACCGATATTGTCTATGGCCGTTGTGCGTTTGCGCAAGAACAAAGAACAATAGACGTTCAATTAATGGGAACTATTCCTAATAAGAGTCACAGCTGTGCATGATGCAGACCAGCAGGATGTGAGGGTGTGTCCCAAAAACGGCGCAAAGGCTGAATATAGGTTTGCTGATCAAGAATTTGAATTAATTGCAGGAGGGAAAAAACTGTTTGAGTGGCTGCTATTTTCGATTTACATTGATCGGTAAGGTCTACCCGATGGAAGAAGCTGGAAGAGCAGGTTGCCAGCATGTGGAGGTTCCGAAAGGTTCCTCCCTGCTCTTGTCCTTGTTCGAGTGGTGTGCAAGTCTTCAAGAGTACGTAGGATGGTGCCGACAATCCATTCAGCAATTTTGGTTGTCCATTGCAGTCACAAAAAAGGACAAACTCCGACAGTCCCAAACCAGACTGTGATGGCGGGACACAGTACTGATTGGATGACCACTGTGTAGAACTGTCTCAGCAGTTCTTGTGACAGGCCGTGCTTCCCCAGAAGCCGCAAGAAGTACATCTTTTGCTGGGCTTTTTTGAAGATGGAGTTGATGTTAGTCTCCCACTTCAGGTCCTATGAGAATAAATCCCAAGATTTTGAAAGCCTCAATTGTTGACACAAGACAGTTGGACAGCGTGAGGGGCAGCTGGGATGAAGGATCCCTCCTGAAGTCCTCAATCCTTTCTACAGCCTTTAGAGTGTTCAAAGGCAGGTTGTGTTGTGTTAAAGAAATATAAATGGTGACACTGATTGACTGGTTAGCACATCTGCCTTGCAGGACCTGGGTTCAAGTGTGAAGCTTTCATGTTGTCTCCGTCCCTGCATATTCCAGTTTCCTCCTACTTCGCAAAAACATGCATGTTAGGTTGATTGAAGAAGCTAAATTGTCTGTAGAGGTGAATTTACATGTGAATAATTGTGCTTGTATGTGCCCTGTGATTGGCTGGTGACCAGATCGGGGTTTCTCCTTGCCCTTGCTCAGCTAGGATAGCACGCCTGCAACCCTAGTGAGGATAATGAAAGGAAAAATTTATAAATGGAATACTCTGGCTCTGGTCACAAAAATGGCACTTCAACAAATATTAAAATTTGACACAGGTATAAACGTTCATCAATTCCTTAACAGGTGATATACTGCTGATCAAATTTCCAATTGTTTCAGAAAAAGTGCCTAGTAACAAATCAAAATAGATCACGTAACCTATTCTGAATCAAGATTAGTCCTACTTTTTAAGTCTCAAGCCCTGTTTTTAAAACACTGCTTTGTCAACCTTTAATGGCTGCATCTCACAATAGTGACACTACATTGTATATAATCTGAGCATACATGCGCCATATTCATGTTTGTATTAGGTTCGCTGGGCATGGGGCTAGATAATTGCTAACTGCCGGGAAATGGGAAATGTCCCACCATGTTTTTGTTCCCAGCTGAAGATATTGGGTGGGATGGTTGTGTTGGTATTAACCACCTGTTTGGTTTTGAGGCCACAATGATGTAACCCTTCATGTACCCATTTTTTTTCCTTCCTCAAATAAGTGGGCAGTCATGTGGTGAATGAATGTTTCTACCCACATAGAAAAACAAATGGGAAAATAGTGAGGGAGGACATGAGGGCTGTGGGTGTTAGAGAGGAGGATCCAAGAGATAGGCTTAGATGGAAAAAGATGACATGCTGTGGCGACCCCAAGCTGAAAGAAAAAGATAGGGGAGTACCGCATATCCAGTAATATTGGAGCAGACCTCAATCTAACATAACATAGGAATGTGAGGTACAGCCAATTTGAGAAGTCCTTTTCAGAATCCACTTCCATTTCCAAATTCCCTCTGGTTGTTAGTCCCTTTACGACGGTGTTTGTTTTGCATTGCAGGGCATAAGTTGGGCTTGTTTCCGTTGAGAGTTGGACTCTGCCAAGGCTGCACTTTGTCACAGATTTTGTTCATTACTTTTATGGACAGCATTTCTAGGTGCAACTGAGGCGTAGAGGGTGTCTGGTTTGGTAGCCTCAGCATTGCATCTCTGCTCTTTGCAGCTGATGTGGTTCTGTTGGCTTCCTCAAGCCGTGATCTACAACGCTCACTGAAGCGGTTCGCAGCTGAGATGAGAATCAAATCAACACCTCCAAATCTGAGACCATGGTCCTCAGTCGGAAAATGATTTTTTTTTTCCCTCTCCGGTTCGAGGATGAGTTCCTCCCCCAAGTGGAGGAGTTCCAGTATCTTGGGGTCTTGTTCACAAGTGAGGCAAGAATGGAGCAAGAGATCAACAGGCAGATCGGTGCAGCGTCTGCAGTGATGCATTGAGAGGAGCCAGATGAGGTGGCTGGGGCATTCGATCCGGGAGCTTTCTCGGATGCCTACTTGGTGAGGTGTTCCAGACACGTCCTACCACAAAGAGACCCCGGGGTCGACCCAGGACACTCTGGAGAGACTAAGCATTTCGGCTGGCCTGGGAATGCCTCGGGATCCCTCCAGAAGAGCTGGATGAAGTGGTTGGGGAAAGGGAAGTATGGGTATCCCTGCTAAAACTACTGCCCCTGCGACCTGACCTTTAAAAGCGGTAGAAGCTGGATGGATGGCTAGTTGGGCGAACTCCCATGCAGCCTCAAGGAACCCTACTGAGGGTGTGAAGTTGGTCCACTTTTCCACAGCCATGAAAAACACCACACTGCTCCTCCTGAATCCAAGATTGGACTTCCTGATGGACCCTCGTCTCCAGCCTCCTGGATAGATCTTACCAGAGAGGCTGAGGAGTCTGATCCCCTTTTAGCTGGAACACAACCCCCACCCCACTTAAAATCAAGTACCACCACCTCAGTCTGCCAATCCAAAGGCACTGCCCCCGATGTCCGTGTGATTTGACAGGGGTATGTCAACCAGAACAGCCCAACATCATCCAGAGCCTTGATGAACTCTGCCAGATCTCACCCACCCCTGGCTATACCGCCGAGGAGTTTTCGAATGACCTTGGCTACCTCTCAGCCCTAGAGACAGGAGAATTTGTCTTCCTCATGGGAAGGCATGTTGTTGGGATTGAGGTGGTCTTCAAAGTATTGTCCCCACTTATGTCTTGAGTGAGGTCAGAAGCATCCCATCCATACTATACACTAGAAGTCGTGAACCTATGGATCGCGAGCCATACCTGGTTCTTTTGGTGGTTGCATATGGCTCGTGGAGCCCTCATAACAACATACTGTGCATGTGATGTCTGTCGCACGGAGAAGCTTTGTCCTAGTGTGGTTGCCTTAGTTAGGTGTAGGAAGCAATGCAAATGACATACAGACAGTTTGCCCTAGTGGGTTGCCATAGTTTTTGCGTGGTAGTCGATGTCCCGAGGTGCTGATCGTGTCGGAAGAACTAATTATGGAAACTTTTTGACAAACGTCGCGCAAAGAAAAAAAAATTAGGAGTACCAAAGTTTTCAACAAGAATGGACAGCCTTTGTGGCTATAGAGGGTTCTGCTGTATGTTTAAATTCACAGATGCTTGTAAGTCTGTGTGATTAGTGTCAGTTTCTTCAAGAAAATTAATGAAGTGATGGTGAAGTCCCCTCGCTCGAATAAAGTTGAGTTTAACAACTGCGTCCACTATGTGGTCAAGCTGCAACAGAGATTTACACTGTGCTTCCTGGTGAATTATGCAGTGTAGGAAAATTACCACCACCTCAGGGTTGTCCTCTTTTACCCTGTCCTGAATTCTCTTGAGCATCCCAATGTTTTCTTCTGTCAGATTTGGTGATCCATCTGTTATAACGTTGGCAAGCATACTCCAAGATATAATAATAAACCTTCTTCTCGTGTTTTTCCTTTTCAGGGTTTCCTTATCCAGAAATTCCTCCATTCTCTCAAAATTCTCATTAATCCCTCCAATAAAAATGAAAAGCTGAGCAGTGTCCTTTAGATAATTGCTTTTGTCCAGTGCCAAAGAATATAATATAAATGACCCTGCTTTTTTGTTTAGCTTGCTAGTTAAGTGTTCATTATTTACTTCAATACGGTGAGTCACTGACGTGTGTGATAAGCTATTTTTTCAAATTTGTTATTGCTGACATTAAATATTTGGGGTCTCACCATTCAATCTTTAAGAACTCCCCTTTGGAGACAGGCTTCCCAAGATAGCTAGTTTAAATGCCAGTAAATAACTTGTCTTCGTGTTTGTTTCTTGGAGGGAAGTTGCTCTAATAAAGATGTTTTATTGAGCCTGCAAGCAAGTTACCAACCTGCCATAGGTAGCCGTATCTTTTTGTGTTGAAACGATGCTTGCGTAATTAGAATGTTTTAGTGGAAAAGTGACGGCTGATGTATTGTTTTAAAAAGCGCAACCGGAATTCAGTAAAGAAAAGTATTTAGGCATTCATTCCGGCACTCACTGTTGACTTTTCTTTGACATTGCTGCAGATGGGTTCTGGTCTGACCAGTGAAAGAGCTCTAATTGGAAATGGCTCTCTGTGGTCTGGACTCCGCAAAATCAAGTCATTATGCCTTCTGTGCCACCTGGTGTTGAAATGCTTGTCATTACGAGTCAAAATGAAATGAATGCAATCATTCACACCAAACCTTAATTCTGTACCAAGACCATTGGGCCAGATCTGCGTGCAGTTTACCCACCTCTGCTATACAATGTTGATGGTGCACTGCTTCCCCCTCCCTGAGACATTGAATTGTTGAACAGAATTTCTTCAAAGCCATCAATAAGTCTCTCTGCATGGCATCAGCACCCTCAGGCTTCCCACAGGACCAAAAGGGCCCAATAGGACTCCTTCATTCTGACATCCCTTACCTCTGGTCTCCACCAACAGGTTTGGGTGTTATTGCCAAGACAGGCACAGATTCCCTCATGGTGACCGCTCTGGTCGGCCACCTCAACTATGGAGGCTTCGAACATGGTCCACTCTGACTCAAAGTCTCCTGCCTCCCCTGGGACCCAAGTGAAGTTCTGCCGGCCTTATGCTTGAACATAGTGTTCATTATGGAAAATCCGCGATGTGCCCAGAAGTACAATAACAGTTCCTCCTTTTCAGGTCTCTCTGTCATTGCCCATTTAAGCATTGAAGTCCCCAAACAGAATAATAGTCCGCAGCAAAAGTGCTCTCTCGCACCCCTCCAAGGACTCAAAGGGTGGTGTCTCCGAACTGCTGTTTGGTGCATAGTGGATAATTAATTTACATAAATTATGGCAGTATGCGTGTCCTCTATCGGTCTGAACGTACGTACTGTACACGTAAATGTAGGCCCAAAATATTTGTATTCACATGATGTGTTTAATCATGGATAAGAACGCTTGAGAGCAGAGCCAAGGTGCGGCTGGAAGCTTTGAGTTTCGCCTGGCTCAGGTAGCTTCCTCCTTCCTTTATAGCTGTTAAACCGACTAATTGAATAGCTTACCTTGGAACAGACGCCTTTGTGGTGATATATCTTTGATACGTTCAGCTGGTTGTGAGCCACAAGCCTTGATCCACCGTTTGCATTTATCTCAATTACATTTAGGGGTGGTGGGAAAGAGATATCGTCCCAGTAATTTCTCTGGATAGCGCTTGTCTCCATTCCACGCTCCCCAGCCACATCGAAGCACCATATTTCCAAATCGGATATAAGCAAGACTATACACTCGCAATTCAGAGGCTTAAAGGTCTAATCTAGAGGAAATGTATTTTATTTGTCTATCATGCAAATGTAGCTAAAGTTTCGTAAAATGTTTAAAAAATCCTCAACACAACAGAAATGAAATAAATGACCACCGAAGTGCACATTTTCTTTGTAATCTGAATGCCTCCCATGTCTGTTTCAAACCGAGGCTTAGCTGCTTCCGTGTGACGTCACACCTGGACAACCCCAGTGAACAATGCCTTCCTACACAGACAATCATACACGAGAGTGGGACCTAGAGAAAATAGACAGCAGTGATGAAAAAGTTTTTCAGGAATGTGTAAATGCTATTGGCTTCTTGTGCGTGCATAAAAGATCACAGAGGTTTCCGAAGCAACGAGTGTTTATTGAACCCCAAGGACATGGAACACAGTGAGGGGGTGCACATAGACCTTTTGTATCGTTCTGCGTTTAAAGATTTAGCCCATATTTTAAATGATGCACTTAACACTTGAGAGCACACAAGCCTTTGTCAAATTTCAGCAAGACCTCAGCGTCAACAGTAAACTAAGTTTATACACTGTCCAAATTTCATCACCTCTTAAACATCACATGGATATGGATATTAGCTGACATACTGTATCTATATCTCTGTATCGCTATTGTACTTACATTTGAAACAAGGTAGATACTTGTCAGTACTAAACAATTGAACACGTATGTACTTACTTGCTACCGAAGCCAAGTGAACGCTGTACTGTTTTCAAACCAGTCCTCCGTGAAATGCTTGTAACATATTGGTGTCAGCTTTGATGTCAGTCCAATGCACCCGCTTTGTCTTCACAAACCTGGTCCATAACCTGCCTAGCTGTTCATCTTTCGGCCATTCATGCAAACTGACTCCATCAGCGTTTGACGCAGAACAGCTGTATGCAACACACTTCCTCATTATCTTTGCAGCTTTTTCACTCTCTGGCGAAATGTCGTGACTTGACTTCACATTCCGGAGAGTACCGGAACTTCCGCAATTTAAGTGACATTTCGAACAAAATCTTGAGACTGACTTTGACGCTAATTTATTTCATTTCTGTTGTGTTGAGAATTTTTTTTCAATATTTTTTAATAAAATGTTAGCTACATTTGTATGCCAGACAAATAAAATACATTTGCTCTTGATTAGACCTTTAAAGTAACCACGCACTCTTACCACACTTTGGTAAAAGATTGCAGCTGTGGACAGCATGGGCGGAGTTCAGAAAATGTCGCTCACTGATTGGTCAAATCATTGCTGGGCAGAGGTCTTACACGGGGAGGCAGTCCAACAGGGCGACGGTACAAAAGCAAAAAGGCCAAAGGCTTGGTACAAAAAACATGGAACAATATCAAAAATCAGACAAGGCAAAACATGTAGATGTAACTAGACTTTGTATGCCTCAGTAATGCTATGACAGGGGTGCTCAATGCGTCGATTGCGACGGTGTGCCAAGGAGGAAAAGAAAAAAAGACATCAGCTGTTTTTTTTTTTTTTTTTTTTTTTTTTTTAAACTTTAACTCACAGCACATGTGCAAACGACAGTGGAGGAAAACATGTCAGTGAGTTCCCCCCTATTTTAAGCTCTCGCTTAAGAAATCTTAACACACATGAGTATGGATGGTGCAGTAAAGAAGACAAAAATGTATCACTTTCATACGGAATGGGAGGCAGCCAACTTTTTAACGATGTCATTTTCGAAGTGCTTTACCTCATCTGCCAGTATAGTGAAATGTGGAGCGGCATTTTCAAACTGTTTATGGAAAATACAAAGCTAAGAATGAGAAAAGTGAACAAACTAAAATCCCAATTGGCTGCACAGCAGTCACTTTTCACACAATGTAGTTCAACAGCGAAAGCTGCCACCGAAGTATCATTTCCAAGTTCTTCACATCAACGCCCAAGTCCTTCCAAGACTGAGAGATTGTAAAAGAGGCATACCTCACTCGTTGTTCCAATCTTTTTAAAAATAAGGCGGAATTATTGTCTTCAATAAAATCTCTGCAGCTGTAAAGGCGCTGTGAATCCATGGCTGATGAGTGGAAGGACATCGAAGATTCTGTGTGTTTCTCACTACAGTTGGACAAATCCACTGATGTGAGTGACACAGCCCAGGTGTGCATTTTCACTTGTATGGTGTTTAGTGATCATCAACGTGAACTGAGATAGTTACAAAAAATGTTTAAAGTTACAGTAATTATGTTGTGTAATATTGACTCATGTGGTTATGAAAGACATACAAACATACATTTTACATAATCTTCAATGTTCTTTAAAATGTGTTTTGCATTTTTGTAGTGGGTCGATCTTTGGTCATTCTGTTTCATCATTGGTCATTACAAAAAAAAAGACACCCCCCCTACCCCATCGATCGCGAGAAGCTGGATGCTTGAGAAAGGAGATCTTGGGATAAAAAAATCTAGGCACCTCTGGGTGATGACATGGGATGAGGCAGTTATGCTGCTAGCTGATGCTTGTGAACACACATTCATATATGTACACAGAACGATGTGGCATGAAAAACAAAGATTAAAAAAAGTAATTGGTGTCCACGGGGAAGTGGCACACGGTCACACCGCTGCCCGCCACGACTGTTGTCAAACACTCGACTTAACTCTGTGCTATTGTAGCACCGCACAGAGCACGCGTGGTCACGGAGAACCACTTCCCCCTAACAAATTAATCCGTGATGTAAAAAATTTTAGGGTCGGTGGGAAATTAGAACCACAAGTTTTTTTGTTTTTTTTTTTTTTAATACACCAATGAGTTCATATGACTGACTGGTTTTGACTGGTTTGCCACATCCTTTTTTCAACTGGACATTAAATAACCGGTTTCGCGGTGCAGTAATCATTTATTTATTTTTTTCAATATAGATGAATTGCCCGGCCCTACTACTGTAAGTGGAACTCACTTTTTCGCTTTCATCCCACGGATGTTGGTTCACTTTCACGGTCTTGCATAATCACACTGATTTCCTTCTGTCTAACCTCTTTCGTCTTTTCCCGCCTCCCTGATGATCTGTGGTATCAGACCATGCTCTTGGTGACAGCATGTGATGATCAGGCAGGGTTTGGTTGGTGTCGTTTTTGTAGTGTGGCTATTTGCCCAATACAAAACACAGAACAATTTTATGACAAATGGCGTGGTAATGTGACATACCAGATGTATTAAAACTGGTCAAAAGCACCCTGATAAACCTCTTTTCAACATGGCATTTAGTTAAAGAAAACAGATGCATCAAGTCTGTCAAAATCTGTTTTTTTTTTTTCATCATAGTACTTATGGAAGACAAAAAGGGGGCCCCATAGCTCAGTGGTTAAAGCATTGCTTTTGTAAACCAGGGGTCATGAATTAGTTTCTCTCTGGGGCTTCCAGTCCCCAAGAGGGGTTGCGTCAGGAAGGGCATCCGGCGTAAGAACTGTGCCCAACAAATATGAGCGTGCATCTGAGATGACATGCTGCAGCAACCCCTGACGAGACAAGCCGAAAGAGTTTTTTACTTATGGAACACAAAAAGAAAACAAATGTAGCCCTCATCTTTATCAGTTTATATATTTAATGTAGGGGTTGCACTATAACACCTAAATGTATTTGTGTGGAGTCATCTGATTTGGTAACTCTTCTTCATGACTAATTTCAGAGAAGTGAGTTAATGTGACGTCAACTACCAGTCACAGTGAAGTCAGCAAACGCATCTTAAATACGGGACCTGCTAACATAGTTTGTGCTCAGAACATCTCCAGAGTCAGTTGGTTGTATACTGTCCATCAGGATTCCTCTTTATTGTGGCAATCTGTTTCTCCAGGGAGCTGTATCCTCCTTCCCGGAATGTACATCTTGAGGATGGGTCCATATTTGTTGTCTTTTGTTTTTAACATTTTCTTTGTCAATCTACTGTACCGTGTAACATTTTTATCAACAGAAATGGCTGAGGATGATGTGACTCCAGAGCAGCTAGCAGCTATCGCCGCAGAAAATGAGGAGCCAGAGCTTGTGAACTACAAGGCACCTGCCCGAAAGACTGTGCAGGAGATTCATGAGATGGATAAGGATGATGAAAGTTTACGCAAATATAAGGAAGCCCTCCTCGGTGCTGGAGTTGCTGAATCTGGTAATGCAGTTTGTCTTTCTGTTGTTGGTGTGTGTTTCTGTGAGACTGAGCATTCACTTGATGTCAGAAACCTTTAAATCAATGTGTCAAGTGAATCACCGGACCCTAAACGAATAGAGCCTATTCCGACTGCCGGAGAAAAATTCCTTGTGTTTTTACACATTTGGCCACGAAAGCTGTTTCTGATTCTGATTTTATCTCCTGAAGAGGAGACTGAAGGAAGAAATCCTCAGAAACACGATCTTAAAGAGGCTGCATTAAAGACCTGGAAAAGCATTTGAAATGTCTGCAAAAGTCTGGTGAAGTCAATTGGTCGCAGGCTTGAGGATGTTAAGGGTTATGCCACCAACTATGAAATGTTATTCACTTTAAGTTCATTAAATGTCTGTTCAAATGCTTTTGTTCAGTTGAAAAGTGGGCGGCTCCAAACAAAAGATGCTCTGTCTTGAGTTGTTTAACATATTTAAATTTAAACACCATGAATTGAAAGTTGGAAATTTTTAATTTTGTCTTATCTCATGATCTGAAACCCAAATGTCTTCAGTATATACAACAAAAACACAGGACTTGACCTTGCCATTCCAATATTTTTGGAGGGGACTATATATTCTCCAATAGAAGAGGGTTAGGTAAGATCAAGGGTCTGGAACCTTTTCGACTGAGAGCCATAAAGGCCAAATATTTTAAAATGTAATTTCAAAAGAGCCATACTGTATTTTAAAAACTAAGTACAGGTGTATTTGAGCATTTATGTAGAACCAACATTTTTAGAGTACAATAAGTCTCTGAATTCTTTTAAATAACATTATGATGTTGCTAACCAATGATGACAAAAGCACTTCTTACCATTAATGTGAGTTCTGGTGCTGCATGGTTTTGCTGATGGCTTTATAGTCTGTTTCATATGTTGTTAGATTAAGCTTCATTCAGGCATTGAGACATCCATCCGTTAATCGCGAACGTAATTCAATGTAATTTGCCATCATGATGGTACGATGGTGAACAGTTCTTGCCGACCAAAGGCATGTCTTTTATTTGTTTGATTATGTTGTCTTTATGTGAAGTTGTCAAAATGTTTATTGGCAACATCAAGTGCGAATGCTTTGGCATACTCCCCATCTGTGAATTTAGACACACAGCAGAACCATACCTATCCACAAAGGCTGTCCATTCTTGTTGAAAACTTCGGTACACCTCATCTTTTTTTCTTTGAGCGACCTTTGTCAAAAGTGTTTCCATAATTAGTTATTCCGAGCCATTCCGCGTTCGACCCTTCTGCGCCTGTGCACATAGACTGCTACACTAAACTATCGCAATCCCACTGGGACAAACTGCCTCTACGTTATTTGCGTTGCTTGCCACACTAAACCACGGCAACGCCACTCGGACAAACTGTCGCTCCGTCATTTGCGTTACCTGACAGAAATCAAATGCAATATGTCGTTATGAGGGCTCTGCGAGCCATATGCAACCACCAAAAGAGCCAGGTATGGCTTGCGAGCCATAGGTTCCCGACCCCTGGGTTAGATGATGGTAACTATGTTGATTTAAGTCTGAAGTTGCCAGAAGCAGACTGCTGATTTTCAGGAGAAATAATATAATTAGTTCTGTATAATATGCTTTCGAGTATGCAGTGTTCCTTCTTTAACATGGGGTAACGTTCCAAAAAATACTCAACTTAATTGAAATCTGTGTAATATAAAATATTTGAGAAATATCTAAATGTTGGTGCTGATAGTGAGGCCACTTGCCCTCCCTTCAGCTGCAATCTGAATATACACATACTGTATATCGGCTCCTCCTTTTTTGTGAAAATGAGCCACTTATGTGCATAAGGTTTTTTTTTTTTTCTTCATGAGGATTTTCTCCTTTGATTTTTCTCTACAATCCCAAACTCGATTTATACCCATTGAATTGCCGTGCTGCTTGACAGTTTCCTCTGTTTTCAACAACATTGATTACTTTTTGTCTAAAAGCACCTGAGTAACTGGCCGTTAGTTGACATATCCTACCTCAGGTTTAAGGTATAACAGACTCACGGTTGAGCATTTATGCGGTCTCGTGCAGTAGCAACAGACAGAAATGCGTGGGTGGGTGATTTTTCGTGCTCGACTGTACAGATTTGCGATTGCGACGGCGCGCGGGCGTGATCGCGCTCATCAAATGTGAGTGACTGCTCTCGGACTTAGTGTTAAAGAAGAAGCAGGAAGTGAAGTTTTTTTTGCAGACGTTTCCAGTGGTGGGGTCACGTATTTACACCCCTTTTACCTGCAAAAGATTAGCTGTTTTTTCTGTGTGTTAGCCAAAATACCTTCTTGTTGTATTGCTGATGAAGAATCTGGAGGATGGATTCACTCTTCAAATGTTTCCAAAAGACCCGGTTCGTCGTAAAAAAAAGATTGCACAGGTGCAAAGGACAAGAGCTTTGTGGGTTCTAAATGACAGGTAGGTGTGTATAGAGCTCTTAAAAAAAATAATAGTTGTAAGTCTTCTCTCAGAACGTAACAAAAGTCAGCGTCATAATAGCTTAATAAAGTATGTAAGTGCTCGGGGCATCGTTGTTCTTCGCCGGCGGGCCTGGCGTTGGTTGCCGCCGCCGGAACTGGCGTTGGCCCCGATGCATGTTACATGTTTTCAATGACTACTGTCCCAGTGTGATATCTGCAAATGACGTTGCAGGCAATATGGTCGCGACTGGGATGTCGAGTGAGGCTTTTGCAACTTTACACATTGACACCTTCTCTGCTCTTTTTTTTTTTTTTTTTGTATAGACATTGAAGTGAATAATATATGTAGTTTTCATAACTATATATATTTCAAAACGTATATTGGGCTGTCAGTGGCCCTTTAAGGTTGTATTCAGCCGCATGTGGAACAACCATAGGAAAATCTGAGATAATGGGAATATGCTCAAATATTTTCATGCATCTTCTCCGCATGATAGATGGATATTAAACACACTTTGGACAGGATTCATTTATAGTGTGCATTTCATGTAGAATATCAAATTTGCACGAGCTCATTCCTGTTCTATTCTTGTCAGATCCCAGTGTTCCCAATGTCCAGGTGACCCAAATGGCTCTGATGTGTGAAAGTGCCCCAAATCCTCTGGTGCTTGACTTGCAAGGTGAGTCCCACTACAATGAGTTATGCATAAAACAGCCTTCTGTCTTAAATTTCTCCAACAAGATGAGGAACAACTGTTTTCCTTGCAAATAATATAGGTAGTACAGTAATGCCTTCTTTGGACTATTAAAGTTGAAGAGCTGCTCATATTGTGTAAATCCAATATCTCAAACTATCGATTTAAAGGGCTTTTCACACCCCAATTCATACAGCTTAGTCCACTGCTGACCAACCCATTCATTATGTGCTGCAACAGCGCAGCACCTTGCCACAAAGGCTGGCAGTCTTCTTCTGTGGCAGCCTCTTCTGAATTAAGTTCAGTTTTGGCGGCAGCGCGCAGTGATCTTGACACGATCAATATGTGGAGGTGGAGTGATTTGAATGACAACAGCAAGAGATTCTCTCAGCAAAGTAAAAATAGAAAATGGAGGACTCAATTAATCTGGTGTCTGAGCTCTGAGACACAAAACAGAGGGAGGGGAGATCTCCACTACTTTGGACCAGTTTTTTTTTTTGTTGCAAATACTAGAAATGTGATTTTAGTATTTTCAACAAGAAAAAAAATCTTAAACTATAGCATAGCTACGACATCCTTCACTTATATCATATCTCGTCCTCATTTACAAGGAAAGCCAGGGATTTCTGACAAATGCATATTGCCGAAGCGCCTCATGCTCAGTCCCCCCCAAAGTCATATAGACTTAATATTTGAAGATAAGTGCTAAAAACTGTACTGAATTGTAGAGAGATATCTGTAGCTTTTTTGTATCTCAGCTGGCAGGTTTCAAATCTGTCCACGATGAAAAAGGGCTGGGGTATATACTTTTTAGTGTGAGTCCCCTCCCGCACCATATAAACAACAACCAGCGTATCCTATGTAGTGATGGTTTTCGGCAAAGATTTCCCCTTCTTTATTCATAATAACTTGACTAGGACTGGACAATATTTTGTTTGAGCATTATCAATGCAATCCACGTCTACGCTGTAGTTGTTGATGTGCTGTAATACTACAGATTTAATATTAAATTACCAACAGATGTTTGGAACTTCTCATAAAATGAGTACCAATGTTGCGCTAAATTATAAGCTTCAAACAATGCACGGTGCAGCCCAGAGTGCTGTGTAATAATTTCTTTGTGTGATAACTATGAAACACTGTACACCAACAGCATTTCCCATTTCGCTCCCCAGAATGCAAAACTACACAGGCATCCGGAAACTGTGTGAATGTGCGAGGTGCGTTGTGGGACTCTGTTTGAATGTGTTCCTTTGTGATACAGTATATAATAGTAAAAATGGATCACTTCAAACATTTGTTATACTGTATCAGGATGCTTTACTTATAGATGCCATATTTTACGAAAACAACCTTTTCTCATCTTTGGGAAGTAATAATAGCCCTTTGATACGGCACTAAACGTGTTAAATATGAATTACAAACATCCACACTTTCTTGCATTTCAGATGTATTTCTGCTATGAGTCCAGAGATCTTGCACATGTAGGAGTAAAACATTTTGATCTATAGTTGAATAAGTTTTCTCAAAATAAGATACCTCCAGATTTGATTTTTTTTTTTTTTTTTTTTTTTTTTTGGGGGGGGTGGGGCAATTTTTTCCAACCCATTTAGATTTTGAACTCATAAAATTAATAACTTCTATAATATGGCCCTAAGCGCTCGTGCTTGCAAAGGTTTCATGAGTACTCACAGTGAGTTACAAATCTATTTTGCCAGGAAATCAATCAGATCCAGGTTCTGGAGCCAGTTTGGCTGTAATTTCCATTTTGGGGGCTCTGAGGCCTGAATCCACATGAATTGTCAAAGGCATGATTGGAGAAACAAAATATTTTTATAAGTACAATCTTTTGTTCATACAGCTGGTCATTATCAGGAAGTAACTAATTTGTGCTTTTGAATTGGATGTACTGGAGTAAAAAGAAAATATTGACCCTTGTGGATTGCGATCACTCTGGGTGTCCCTTAAATTCAAATCTTCCATAAATTATTGGATAATTTCTCTCTTCTGTTTGTGGGGGTCAGCCACAAGTAGCTCAGTCTATTCTTTCTATCAAACATTTGTAATCTTGTGCAATGATATACGGTCCTTGTGGAGAAGCCAAATTTAGGAATAGAATCAAAATTCAGTGTATGGGGATGAGATGATGTCACGCATGTTTTTGAGTGGTGCAAGAGGTTTAAAGAGGGATGCAAGGATGTGGATTATTCATGCAAACACGGTAAGGCGTGTGTTGAAATGGTGCTTTATATTTGAGCATTTCATCATTGCAATTTTGTCAGTACAGAGTAGACACACAGCAGAACTTTCTCTATCCACAAAGGCTGTCCAGTTTTCCAAAAATGGCAGTGCTCATCTTCTTTTTGTTTTTTTTTTCCTTTCAGCGATCGTTGTCAAGTGGCTGCACACATGACAGTCACAGCCAACTATGGCAACCCCACTAGGACAAACTGTCTCTGCCTCATACGCTTACGTGACAGAAATGACATGTACCGTAATTCCTTGAGTATTATGCGTCCCAAAATTGACCTAAAAAAAATCTGAAAAACCCTTCTACCAATGTACAATGCGCACCACCAACTTGCCGCTACCCATATGTTCAGAATATTAGGAATGATCTGCATTTATATTTTGTTAGGTTTGTACTTGCATTGTTTTTCAAAAAAGTGTCTGTATAACAATCCTTAATAATAATCATTGTGCATATGCTGATGTAGCAGTAATATAATCTCGGGATAGGCCACAGGACACGCTCGTCCTGGTCCCTCAAATTGTCAAAACAGAATCCCTCAACCAACTAAAATAATTGCTCAATGATGGCACAACATTTTAACACTGTTGATAACACATATTACAGTCTTAAAAATATAAGCTATTTAACACTGCATTAAATATTTGTGCATAACATTGGTGCATAGAGTAATTTATCCACTACATTACACATCCTTGGCCAAGCCTTCAAAAGGAGCATCTGACTCATCTCCAATCCGAAAAAGATCCATAGAAGCTACCTTTGGTGCATCGCTGTGGAACTCATCATTGATGACTTTAAAAAAAAATTAATTCCAAGAGTTTTGGTTGCACAGCGCAACCTCTTCCCAGGGTTCGTATGGGTCAGGGAATTTCTGGAATATCATGGAAAGAAACGCTGCCTTTTCCAGGTCTTGGAAAGTCCGATAAATAAAAAAATATTTGGCTTGGGTCAGGGAATGTCATGTAATGGTATTTTCAGGCACTGTGACTGATTGGCGCGATCGCACTCTCAAATTTGCACAGTCGAGCACAAAAAAATCACACGCGTAAAATTTGTCACGAGTAGAAATACATAGACATTCTCACCGTGCATGAAAACCAAACCAGCAGTGAACCACAGCCTGACTTTTTTTTTTTTTCTTTTTCCCCCAAGGAAGCACATGCTCTCCTGATAGTTTACCTGACTCCGCCCACCTTCGGCTCTTAAAGGGGTACACTCATAATTACAGATACTGTCCACCTGCACAGTCTGGGCAGCATAGAGCAAAGAGACATGCTGCTTGTGTTGATGCTCGATAATGATGGTAAAAGAAAAAGTGCTGTTGCTGTGCTGATGTCAGGTTATGGAAATAATAGAAGAAAAAGTGGTGCAACTGGACGAGATTTTCTCTTTTTTGAGTAAAAGGGGTATGGTTTCTAGCCAAAGTAGAAAGTACAGGATGAGATGGTGTATCATGTTAAAATTCCATCTTGGCACAGCCTGATCGAGGATGAAAGCACAGACAATACAGTGAATAAATAGCTAATTCTGTATATTAAATATAGGCAACATAACATTAACCTTAGATGAAAATATATGTTCAACATGTAATTATAGTTTATATTTTTAATAACCATAGATTTCATAATCATTATGATGCTCCTACTACATTGAACATCAGTGTATGAACCCCTTCTCCCCCTCGGGTTCGGCTCCAATTTGGAGCATCTTTCACTATGGCATCAGGTGGCTATCAAAACAACATGAGCTCAAACTATGCAGATACGAGCATAATGGCCACATTTTTAAAAAACTAAGGATTTCAATTGTGTACGCGCTCACTTTTTTTTTTCTCATGTCGTATTACATAGTTTGAGCTCACATTGTTTTTATACCCACCTGAAGCCACTGAGGCGAGCTATCATTTCGGACTGTGGCTTAACGTCCAGGTTGACAAATTTGTTTTAAAAGCAGCTGAACAACAAGCCGTTGTAGTCAACATTTTTTGTCTTAGTTTAAGTTTAAACAAACTCATGCGCAGTCGTTTCTGGTCTTTGTAGTAGCAACAAGCATGGTACGCTAACGTTCGTAAAATGCGAAGCTCCCCGAGGAGGTCATAGAGTTCAGGTTGGGGCCGCACATTACCGTTTTATATATATATAAATGTGTAACATAAGACATCAAATAGCATATCGAAATGTATATGTATACATTTTTACCACTATGTACCTGTATATGACTATACATTATGATTGTATTTTTATTTTTCATCCATACCTAAATATAATAAGCTCTATTGACTTTTGAAAATATTTTTGTAAAAAACCAGAACCAGAATTACAAAGTAGAGTCATCAGAGCTGACGATTCATGGGTCTTCGAGTTTGATTGGGAAGCCACACACCATAGCTTTCAGTTCAAGAATCTTACCCTGCCAAGGCTGAAGAAAGCATTTCAATAACAAATCCAAAGACTTGTTCATCACATTCTTCTATGTGCGGGGAATGGTCCATAGGGAGTTTTTGCCACAAGGCCAGACGATTAGCCAGCATGTCTACAAAGAGATCCTGCAACGTTTTGGTTCATTACATGAGAAGAGACGAGACGTGGCAGGACAACTCCTCACTGCTTCACAATGACAATGCACCTACTCACAATGGCGTAAGCATCCGAAAGCTCCTCGCTGAGAAGAACATTCCTGGATCGGAGCAACCTCCCTCCTCTCCCTATTTTGCTCTGTGCGATGATGATTATTTGTTATTCCTCTTTCCTAAACTCAAGGGGCGGACCCTTTTTGAAGATGTGCATGACATTAAGATGGCTATGACAGTGGCAATGAGGAGTAGCCTGGAAGAGTCCTTCCTTTAGTGCATAAAGGCATGGCAGAGAAGGCTGGGAAAGTGCAATAGACTCCAGGCGGGATTACATCGAAGGGGAATAGATGAAGTTTGCGTTTGAAGTATAACTTTTCTAACACACCTCATGTTTAATTTAAAAAAACAAAAACAATCATAATAATGCTTTTGGTGACCCGTGATTTTTTTTTTTTTTTTTTTTTTTTTAAGCAATGTAATAGTACCGATGACTGTGATCATCATGATTTATACGTATACCTGATAGTGAATTTTGATACCCATTTAATTTTTCCACATTTCCATCAGGAGACTTGGAATCCTTCAAGAAGGAGGCCTTTGTTCTCAAGGAGGGCGTCGAATACAAAATAAAGATCAGTTTTAAGGTGAGAGCCGATCTTCTCAAGGGTATCTAGCGTCTGTAGTAATGACGTCCAATTATTCATACCCTGGCCAAATTTTGGCATGCAGTAAAGTGAGACCTTAAAGAAATTTTCCCACCTTCATTTTTTTTATTTACATATACTTGCTACACCCATTCAAACATGTTCAAAATATCAATATAGAAAGCTGGGAAAAAATGCAAGTAACACTAATATAAATTTATTTCAACACATGCAGTGTACTTTTGTTACTAGAGAAATCAGCAGTGATAAAACGGTTTTCACTTCCTGAATATTTTTACAGCTAAACAGACAAAAGATGGCTATCTTTGAGTCCATTTAATTTGCAGGTATTCAAACCTTCAAACATTTCAAACATTATATATGTCAGGGTGGAGCTGTGTGCATTCCCTGGAAACTTGTATAATTAAAAAAAATCCAGGGTCACCCAAGAAAACTGGAGTGTTTAAGGATGACCAAAAAAAGCTCAATTTATTCACAGCAGACATTTTCCTTCACAATGTAAACTGTTCCAAGGTGCTTAATATCATAGTTGTAACATACTCTTTTTCAAAATACTCCATGGCTCAAGAAATACAGCAAATTATTTGACAGTGTATTCAGAAGTTCTTATTTTAAACTGCATATTTGAAGAGTTCAGATGCAAAACCAGCTAAATCCATTCTTTTGTAGTCAGTTTTTTTTTTTTTTTTATGGAAAATTGTACAAAGGTGTTCATGTAGCCTATTTCAATGCTCATGGAAGCTGATGAGTCATGGAATAAAATGAGATTTTCAGAAATCATACTTAATTAGTGCAATCAATTTTCCAACAAATTTTTTTAGGTGGAAAACCAGCTCAAAACATCAAATGGCATCAAAGCCATCTAACCGCCATCCCAGTATTTCCGCACAAGACGCTACATCCGCTCCACCAATAAGAAGCTAGCATCGGGTCCCATTCTATCGAAAGTTGTGCCGCCCACGAAAGTAACCTTTTGTGGTTTTGTTGCTCGTATCCCTTCAAAGTCATGAAAAATATTGACAAAATGGATGAATCATTATTGGTATCACCAAATGGGAAATGCAGACGTTGGCAGCCAGAGAATTCTACCAATTTTAAAGCCCAAGTGTCATCCTTATAAACATTCTAAAATAGATATTGTAATGAAAAATACATATAAAATTATTCACATCGATGTCTATACGAAAAAATAAATGTGAGCGGAGAGAGTTTCATCCATGCGCAAAGTGGCAGAAGTGTCATTCTACGATATCTAAGTGGTCGCCAAATTGGCTGCATCCTCCGTCCGTGATGTCAACCGGACATTCGCCAATGAAAACACACGGCGCACCCTAACTATGGGAGACAATTGCGCCCCTTCTGACACGGAAGCTCTTTTCGAAAACGACAACACCACACAACCAAGTGAAGTTACCGGGGCAATATTACACTATTGTTTCAAGCCCTCGGGGCAATATTACACTGTTTCGAGCCATATTCAGATGATATGCGATCACGGCCAAACCGCATCCCTGTCCAATCCACTTCCACGATGGCTCATCACAGCTGGCCGGTGTGGCTTATGACGGAGTCAAGCGGTGCTGCTTTAGGGGGTTGTTCATAGACGCCGCAGTACGCGATAAACAACACAGTCGAGTCGGGGGGCTCTACTGAACGCACACGGCTGAGGGAGGCATTCTTGGCTTGGTTCTTCATATTCGCGGGCGTCTGCGCAGCAGCCCGACGCCGTCTGACACGCACATCGACACATTTCGTAGGCGGATCTTTTGTTACGTTATGAGAGACAGATTACGTGGTCCGTCCCAAACTGTTTTTTTTTTTTTTTTTTTTTTTAAGTAGCTGAATACACACCTACCTGTTATTTGGACCCCACAAAGCTCTCATCCTCTGCACCCGTGCAATCCATTTTTCACAACGAACCGGGTCTCTTGTTAACTTATGAAGGGTAAATCCATTCTCCCGAGTGGAGAATGTCCAGCAATGCAATGAGCCGGCATTTTGGCTAACACGAAGAAACAACGAACTACCTTCCTGGAGGTAAAACTAATGGAAACAAACGAGTCCACTTGGGGGCGCCGCTGTCCTTTACGTCACTTCCTGCTTCTTCTCGAAAACAAATCCCTCGAGAGGATTTTCATGGCGGGAGTTAACAAAAAGCGGTATACGTCAAAATCATGTTTTGTGGTGGGGAAAAAAACACATGGGCCCATATTGGCAGCTGTTTTTTCATTAATAACATACTAAAAATCATCCATTTCATGACAGTAGCCCTTTAAGGAGGGACATGCTCGACATCGCGGAGATGATAAAACTCAAACGATCATTTGTCCACACAACAATGCATCGTGTCCAGAGTACACAGATTGGAATAGCTATGACTATAAATCTGAGGCGGCTGATTTCAACAAGAGCCAGCGCTCCTTCAAAATCAGAGAGGCTCTTGTCCTATTGATCTCCGGAGAGAAGCTGGCATTTAAGACTGGTTTCGGTGGTGAGTTCTGTGAGCATTCGATTCTAAAGCCCGAAAGAAAGTGGTCACAAATTAAACCTCCTCATCTTCCTGACGTAAACTGTCTCAATTAAGCCAAGAAGAAAGATGTCGTGAAACATATGCTCTTAAAAAACAGATATATTTGTTGAAAAATGGATGGCACTAATGAAGTATGATTTCTGTAATTCTCATTTATTCATTCAGGTTCCATGAGTATTAAAGTAGGCTACAATAACCCCTTTGGACACCTCTATTAAAAAAAAAAACAACTTGATTTAATACCAAAAAGAACTCGATGGCTTAGCTGATTTTGCATCTGAACTCTTAATATATACTTAAAAAGAAATAATCTAGTCATGAGCATGTATGCATGCATACGAAATTTCTTCTCTGCATTTTACCCATCACAGTGAACACACACTTGTAAGGGGAACACACTGGAGCAAGGGGCAGCTGAAGCGTCTGGGGAGAAGTTTGAGGTGTGTTTGAGACAACATTTTTAATTTGTACTGTCAATACATTTGTCTTTTTTTCCCCCTCCATAGTCTTTTCCCAGTGAAATGAAAATGACTGAAATTTGCACTAACCCCAAAACGCAGAATAGTTGTAAAGATAAAGCCCTATTTAGAAACCATGTGAATACAGCCGCAATAAAGCTATGATTGAAACCAGGGAAAGACCCTGCTCATCCAGCTAATTACTGTCTGGTGTCACTAATATGGAGATTTAATTTCATATCGAAGGCTTTAGCCAACATACGAGAGAAAATTCTCCTGTCATTAATACATTCCGATGAAACTGGTTTCATTAAAGGTAACTAATAAACCTAACAAGTAGGAATCATAAAAAATGTCACCAGATGCAGAATAAGCTTTTGACAAAGTTAAGTGGTCTTTACTTTTTGATGTACTTTATAAATTTGGCTTTGGTGTTCAATGCATCGCAACATTATAAACTCACCCAAAGCAACTGTCACTACAAATAGGGTAACATCATAAAGTAACACTTTACAAATAGCTCTTGCCTCTGCTATTGCACTATTTAGTGAACCACTGGCAAAAAAAAATACAGCAGAACACTAAGTTATCTGCATGCCTATGTCATAAGACAAAATCAGTATAAGATATCCTTAGATTATAAGATATCCGAAGATATCCTTCTTTATTTAGGAGAACCCAAGGCATCGCTTCAGTTTTCAACCACGACATTTTCACAATTTTCAGAATATGGCATTGGTTGGTCAAAATAAATAAAACTCCCAATAACTACTAACTCACAGAAATCTTTGAGACCAAAACCCATACTTTCCTATTTCAACCGGGGAAGATCAAATATCAGGGCATTAATATCGCAGCAAAGCTTAGAGTTGAATAATTTAAACATCTACTGCGGGGGGTTTGATTTAAAATGGAACACCCTTTCTTATCTCACTATTGGGCCGTATAGCTACAGTAAAAATGAATGCACAAATTTTTAATAATCCCATTCAAACCTATAAAATGCACCACTCAATATCAAACTTAGGTACTAAATGCTCCAGACATTTCCATGTTCTGGCACTTCTGGTCACGAGTTACATAGAAACATTCTTGTTTTGAACTGTAGTATTCAGACTTCTCCCAATCTTTAGGTGATTTTGCAACTTGTCCAAATAAACATGCTCAAACTGTATTTGTAATGCTAGCTCTCACTAAAAAGCAATACTGTTACAGTCACTGTGATTTGATGGTTATTCACAAATCTGCACAGTTGAGCACGAAAAATCACGCGCGTAAGATATGTTCAGAGTAGAAATACATAAATATTGAAAGACATCGCTTATTTTGTGTAGTCTTGACCAATGCAATTGCGCAGTTGTCGCACAGTCTTAGAGCACATGAAAACCGAACCAGCGCAGTGAGCCACAGCCTGACGTCTTTTTTTTTTTTTTTTTTTTTAAGCACGGAAGCACACAGTCTGCTGCTCAGCCTATTTCTACTTCCTAGTTTACCTGACACCACCCCCCTCCGGCTCTTAAAGCAGTACCCTCATAATTACAAATACCATCCACCACCAGCGCTTTAGTTAGCAACAAAGTCTGCGCAACGTAGAGCAAAAGCTAGACATGCTGCTTATGTTTACTCTTGATAATAAGCAAGACAATACAGTGCACAAAGAGCTATTTCTGTATTTTAAATATAGGAGGCAACATAACAACCCTTAAAACTGTTTGGGAGCATCAGTCAGCTTTCAACATGCATTGCGAAAAATATTCTGCAAGAAATAATTCAGTTTTACACAGATGGGGACATCATTGTGGGCTTAAAAAAAAAATGAAACAAAGTTGCAAGCGACCTGTCAAAATTTATAGTTCATAGTTGGCTTGGTTTAGTTTGTTGACATATTCATTGTAAGTTTGCAAAAACACAAAAGTGTTTTTAAAAATATTCTGATGGGAATGTAAATGCTGTAATCTGAATCTTTGAATGAGCCATATAACTTCAATGGATGACACTGATCTGACCAGAGTGCATACGCCTTATGTTGCTCACAGTGGTCAAAGTGGGCACTCACGGGCTTCGTGTGTTTGTTCAGACATGTAAAAAATTAGAGGGAACGTTGGTCTTGACATTAATTTACGTGTGTTTTTCCATAAATGTTGTTAACAAAAGAATCCTGATCCTAAACAATCAGTATTGACCCGGAAACAGGAAATACAAGTAAACTGTACTGAACATGTTCGGAAGTGATGCCAAAAGCTAATGTTAGACTGGTCTGTCCATATCTAAATGCGAACGGTCATTTTCCCCCGTGGTAAGTCTTATCTTGCAATTGAAAACTTTTCCCCTCGACATACTTTAGGACGATATAGATCTACTGCTATCTTTCATCAATGGATTGACAATAAATAGTCGTGAATTACGTTAGATTCTAACAATACATCATGATGAGATAAGATGATTATATGAATACTTATTTTTGAAATTGAATGTCTATTGACCTCTTTAAAAATGTCTGTCTCAGTACAATGTCAATAAATTATGATTATGGTATTGGGTAACAACTACATACCCGGTATAACAACTCAAGTTATTTTAAGGTCTTGAGATTCCATCCCTAATCACACCTGCAACTTTATATCTGCGGGCATGACTGGTGCACCACACCTGTAACTTTATACCTGCGGCCATGACTGACCACACCTGTACATTTTTCAAATCTGAGTGACTGCTGTTAAATTGTAAATTGTTGTCTACCAAATGCCAAACGTAATATGCAAATCCAGAACTTCAAGAAAAGTCTGCCACATTTCATTAAAATTATGAAGCTTGAGTCCGTTTGCCTGGGAAAAGAAATATAATACATGTAGGGGTGCGCTTCACCCCCTTTTCTTGTGGTCTGCCAACCGTTCATAATGGAGTCGCTTCACACGATCTGCACATTTTTAGGACTTGCACTGTAAATACTCATATCTCATTCTGGGTCCCCAGTGATGTGGTCCAGTGCCATGCCCCTTCCTTTTGGGACTTGTTAGGGCGCTTTGGTCAGGCTCAAGACTTCCTGGGTCCCGGGTGGTCGGTGGTGTCCCCCTAGTTGGACGGGCTCGTTGACTCAGACCCCTACTTTGTGTCCAGAGGAAGTTCACCCTTCCTGATGTGCTGGCTCAGCAACTTCGTACACCAGTTAACTAACATGGATGTGGTCATTGACCAATCAGTTGATGGGCACCCATTAGGGTTCAATTATCTGTGCTGGAATCACAAACAAGGCAGGTTATACTAACATATCGAAATGTAGATCCATAACTCTGCAAGGTCACACAGCTGAACAGGTTAAAAAAAAAAAAAAAAAAAATCTACTTTATCTTATAAATCTTGGTCCTTCTGCATGCACACACCCCACCATGACTGTAATGTTTACAGGTTTGAAAAAGTGGAAATTAAATGGAATCAATCATGTCAATCTTGTCTTCTTAGACAACATTTTCAAGTGATAACCACTCGTGTTTCACCATTCCTGCTTCCTTGAGTAACAAGTACATTTAGTGCCGATTTTTTTCCGTCATTCTAAATTCATATTTAGATTTTTTCATGAAGCCAATGTTTGACTTGGCTTCTGTAATGTACATTTTCTTGTCTCCTCAGGTGAACAGGGAGATTGTTTCAGGGCTGAAATATGTGCAGCAGACGTACAGGAAAGGAATGAAAAGTGAGTGAACACTTGAAAAGCATCCCTCATTTTCCCTTGTCATACACTTTATGTGTCTCCAGTTGACAAATCCGACTACATGGTGGGCAGCTATGGCCCCCGCCCCGCTGCTTATGACTTTCTGACCACCGTGGAGGAGGCTCCTAAAGGCATAATGGCCCGCGGTAACTACATCATCAAATCCAAGTTTACTGATGACGACAAGCACGACCACCTGAGTTGGGAGTGGAACCTCAACATCAAGAAAGACTGGAAAGACTGAGGCCTTTCAGTGTGTGGCAAGACCAAGATGTCTCCCATTTGTGTCTGTTGCGAGACTCCCACTGCACCAACACTCAATACTGCAGTCTCCTTCTGCCGTTTGGGCTTTTTTTTTTTTTTTTTTTAAACTACGGTCAAACATTTAATTTCATCTTGCCTTTATGTCTGCATCTGCTAAAAAGTGACTGTCGTCTCACTCTCTCTTAGCATCAGTAGCAGCACTTTCCCCGTCCATTCAAGCAAACATCCCATCACATGACCTCATTAAGCTTTGATTGATGAAACCTCAAACCCTTCCGCTTTACCCCTCTGTTCATTTTGCTGGTCAAAATTAAGATCTGCTTTTTCAGAATGCTGTCTTCCTCTCTGAATGAAGTACATGGTTAAAGCAAGTGTACAATCAACTTAGTTTGCCTTTCTATCTAGTTGTATCACTGTTGTAACGGTGACTGTATCGACATTACTGATAATCTGTCTCCTCACCACATCCATCATTCCATTGTCTACCTGCTTCTGTCTTTTGATATACTCTAATGACCAATATCTGCCTTCAGTCAGAGCTGCTCTACATGTAGACATGCACTCCCTCTTCAAATGAGAAGTGTAGCCCAAGAATATTGGTTTTCAAAAACTGCCTTATGATCAGTTAAACCTTAACCAAAAATAAGTTTTCCCTGCGTGGAGTTTGCTGCTGCTGGGAAGCCTGAAAAGTCAAGGGCTCACTTTATCAATGAACCAACACCTGTAGCTCTGTTCAAGATGAGATTGTTTGACAGCTAATGTCAGCTGGGCACCTGGCCAATACTCCCCAAATCAACCCATGTCATAACTGCAGGATGATGAATGTTTAGAATTGGAGACAATAAAATAGCCTGAGGCCTTATCACTAATGAGCATGTAAAGAAAATCGTTACAAATGTTTCTCTTGTTTGCTTTGGTGGTGTTCGTTTGCCTTAATGTTCACGTGTTCCCCGCAACAACTCCTGAGCCGGTTCCAATTGCTTCTGGCTTGCAGTCAGGCAGCATCTGCTGCTGATGGGAGGCATCGATGGCAGCAGTATCAGCTGCTAGCCTTTTTTTTTTATTTTATTTTTTTTTTCAAACGCAGTGACCAGGGTCATAACACTTATCTCTATAATACATATGAAGACTGTTTTGGAACAAATAACTGATACAAATATTAAATGAACTTGTACTGTACCAGAGCATTTGGATGTAGAGGTTCTTTGTTGTTTTACCATAAACTATGTATTCCTGCGCCATACATTCCTTCACATTGTATAGTTTCTATTAAATCACTGGTATGCTGGTGGGGTTGTACATGATATCATTTGTGATTATTCTTGGTGAATAAAGGTTTTGCTCAACTTGGGACTTGAAATTGTGGTTTTACTGAAAAAAACACCATGTTTTAGAATTTCCCAAAAGATTTTTTGTGTGTTGTCTATAAACTAGTTTGCCCCAACAAATGTCAGAATCATCATGGAGTTATGTTATGATTAACAATCTGTCCTAAAATATATAGAAAAGTGGGGTATTACAATAGTTTGCATGAAAATTTCTTCCAGTGGAAGGCTTTGCATCTGGCCTTGTCTACTGAACAGTCGAAATCATTGCAAGGTGACTGCTGTGACTTATCTTACAACTGTGGTTTTCAAACTAGGGCATTGTCATTAGTGGGGGTGCCTGGATTGTGTGCCCCACTGGAGAAAATTTCAAGTGGTGGGGTTGGCACAGAAAAAGTTTATCTGCAAAAAGAGGGGGTGGCCCAAAAAAGTTTCAAACCACTGCCTTACATTTTTTCAGAAGCCTCCGACTTAAAATGAAATGACTATCCAATGCCAATGTTCTTGCCTGTACACTATTTATACACAAAAACACACAGATAAACATATTACACATTTGGTCCACGTTTGCACCAGTCAACTAAAAGGACAAGTCCAGAATTGTTCTGAGGAACAACACAAGGCATTCAACATTCATTCAAATTTGGGCAGGATTTGGCACACTCCCATTTGTTCTTCAAGTAAGCAAGAGCACTACTTTCTTTCTAAAAGGTCAAAAAATATGTATCATGGCTTTTAGGCTCTCAACACATTAATACAAAAAATGGACCCAAGTACTTAAAACATTCCAGTTAAAAATGACCATAAAACAATACAAAAGACAATGTGAACAGGAGTCTGTCAAGTTTTTTTTTGTTTGTTTTTTTTTTTTTTTTTAAGGATTCATCTGGAGAGTTTGCTGATGACACGAATGAGGGCAGCATTCTCATCCTTGAGCCTCTGGTTGTCTGCTTTCAGGTCTCCCAGAACCTTCAGAAAAGAAAAAAAAAAATTCTGGTGTTAAAATCATTGCTGGAAGAATCATTTTAAACAGTACCTCACTGGAGAGCAGGGGCACACACCATTACATACTATGTTCCCCAACAATAAGCAAAGAATACCTGCCAAAACAAAACAGCTGCCTTGAAGTTTTTTTTTTCGTAAAAGATATTAATTGCAAATCCAACTTTACGATAGCATAGCTTATAGACTTAGCATGTTCGGGACTTGTGAATTTTGGATAAAGTAAAAAAGAACTTGGTCCCATACAGATGGCCCTTTGTAGAGTGGAACCTCTGAATTGAAATGCCCCAAAAGTCATACTATTTGGGGCATGACTAACTAAAGCAGTGGTCGCCAACCTGCGTCCCGTTTTCATGTCGTGAAGGGACTCTTATGGGTATTGTGACGACAAGCACGACAATATGGGTGTGTGCGTGTTGATATGTGGGTGAGCTGAGACTGCACAGAGAAGAGAGAGAAAGAGAAAAAAAAAAAGGAGCACATGCAGGTGTGAGTAAGAAAAAAAAAATGTGGTGATGGCGACCAGGGAAGAGTCAGGTTAAAAGGAGCCAATAAAGCCATTTAAGCAGCAAACTCGTGCTTTGTGCGATTATTGATTGAATGGAAATGCGTGTAGTTTCCCAATCGTATCGTGATCTTTGGAGAAGATAATTGGTTAAGTTTGCTCTCAAAATGGAAGGCAAAAGGTGACAGTGACAGTCCAGTGTCCAAGGGAATCAAAAAGCATCGTGGGTAAAGACTGACGTCCCTCCTAGCCAATATGACGCCAGGGAGATGCTACGGTGAGAGCCAATGGGAGAGCAGCTCTATCGCGCCACACAAAACAAGATACAGGATGTTTCCGTTTGGTGGAATTTGGGGAATCCAGTGCTTATTTTTTCCTTTTGGTATCCTGAATTTTCTTCATAGCGAGACATAATATTTTTTCGAGGATGTATTTCAAACCTGAATTTTTCATTTAGACTAGAGACAATCGCAAGTAGAGGTACCACTGTACAACAAAAACAATGGAATTTACCTTGTTGTCCCCATACTTTTGGAGGGGGGTGTATAAAATTAATTTAGGACACGCTAATCTGAGGTGAATTGAGTTGATGGATCATGAGTCTTTCAATAAGACATTTGAAAGGCTGGAGAAGACCAGCAAGCAAAGTGCTCCCAGTGTAGCACAGGGAAAAATCAATGCAAGGAGAAGTTTTTCACTTGTGTAAACATTTTGGAGCTTCTAAATGTAAGGACTGATTTGTAGACCGTCACGAGGAGTTAGGAGTTATGGTACATCAACTACTGCATGGCATAACTTTTTTTTTGTTGGGTCATTTCAGCACAACGTGACAATTGATGTTTATCTCTGTAGTCCAATTTTCCCAAGTCCCCTCCACAATGCTACAAAGGATAACCACATACAGCAGGGTTCATGCTCAGTCTGACCCAAAAAAATTAAGGGCTTTTTAGGGGCATTCTTAGGGGCCGACACGAAAAATTTAGGGCCATCGTGGGAAATCAAGAGTAAGGAAAAAAAGACTCACCCAATGGTGCCATCAACCATTCTTGGTTCATCAAATGTTCCAGTACCTCAGTACCTGTGACAGTGATCACCTGTCGCCCCTTGTGGTAGTTCTCATTTATATGACCATTGTAAACGTCTTCACATAACAGTATACAGAAAAACAGATTCTAACTACAATTGCAACTATATACACAAATGTCTTCTACTGACGTCTGTTTCAGCACCCCTACTCTAGCTCCTTGAGCCTACTCAGTGCCTCCTCTTTGTTGCTGCAGAGGTGCCAAAGTGGCTCTCTTGTCCTTTGCTCTGCCTCTCTCGGTGATAAACCTCAGATTCCTCTTTTCTTCTGCCTTCTCAATAAGCGTTGATATGTCAGTCTCTATTCTGGCTTTTTTGGCTTTGAGGCAGTAGAGATGAAAAGTGGGCAGCGATGCCAAATGCAGCCAGGTACGAAGTCTTCCTTTCCCCACAGTGGTAGTTTTTAGCAATGTCACTGTCTGGGAACATGACTCCAAACACTTTCGAATTATTTTCACAAGATTTGTAACTGTAATGGCTGCAGATCACTTTTAAAGTCCACATGATCTCTGCCTTTAACGAGTCCGTCTTTGTGTATTGAACTACGTTCATAAAACCTGACTTCTGGCTGGTTGAAGTCGATGGCTGGACAACTGTAGGTGCGCATGCACTGCTAGTACCACTGCCTGAAGTTGATGCTTCACTATCTTGATATTTTAGAAACAGATTCATACCAACGAAAGATGAGAGTCTTCGCCAAATCAGCGTGTCTCCTGTTTTTCCGGTGCGACTCCAACGCTTTGACGCCCATCTTTTCAAGCTGGTAACTCTGCTTGCACAGATGGCAGTAAAACATGCGCCGATCTTTTGGATCTGGACGAACCCAGTTCCCAAACTCCTTACTTTCAACCCAAGCTTCTTGAAAAATGCACTTCCCCGTGATACAAGTTGGATCGATGAAAGAACTACGCTACGTCGTAATGAAGACGAAGTGAAATGCCTACTCACGGAAACAAACAATGAAATATCGACAAGATGGCGACTAGTTGTCAACACGGGTGACTTCTGTTGACAATTTCCGGCTGATTTGGACGCCAGACGGATCGCTCTTTTTTACACAAAAGATTAATTTATTTTTTAGGGAGAATTTTGGCGGTAGAGGTCCTCCCTTTGATATTTTTTTAATTGAAGGCCTTTTTAGGGGCTTGACCAGTTTTCACAGATTTTAAGGACTTTTAGGAGCCCCTAAATGCACCATCGAAAATTTAGGGACTTTTAGGGCCGCGTGCGAACCCTGTACAGTGATGAAAATAAGTATTTTAACACCCTGCTATATTATAAGTTCTCCCACAGAAATCATGGCGGGGGCTGAAATTTTCATCATAGGTGCATGCCCACTGTGAGAGATAATCTAAAAAGAAAACTACAGCAATCACAAAGTATGATTTTTTTAATGATATATTTGTGTGATACAGCTGCAAATAAGTATTTGAACACCCGAGAAAACTAATGTTAATTTGGTACAGTAGCCTTTGTTTGCAAATACAGAGGTCAAACATTTCCTGTACTTGCTCACCAGGTTTGCACACACTGCCCACTCCTCCACACAGACCTCTAGATTAGACAGGTTTCTGGGCTGTCACTGAGAAACACGAAGTTTCAGCTCACTCCTCCAAACACGGTTAGTGGAATTATGATCAAAAAGTTCCATTCTGGTCTCATCTGACCAGAAAACTTCCTCCCATGACTCCTCTGTATCATCCAAATGGTCATTGGCAAACTTAAGACGGCCTTGACATGTGGTAGTTTAAGCAGGGGAACCTTCCGTGCCATGCATGATTTCAAACCATGGCGTCTCAGTGTATTACCAACAGTCACCTTGGAAACGGTGGTCGCAGCTCTTTTCAGGTCATTGACCAAGTCCTGTTGTGTAGTCCTGGGCTGATTCCTCACCTATCTAAGGATCACTGAGACCCCACGAGGTGATACCTTGAATGGGGCTCCACTCCAATTGACCCCTCTGTACAGGGCACTTAACCACGCCTCCTGAAGTTACGTCACACCATGTGCGCTAACGTGAGAAACAATTACCAAAAATGGCGGCACAGCAAGAAAAGAATAGAGCGAAACTCTGAGGCTTGATTTACGAGTTGTTTCTCTCATTTTCTTTGTGTAACGTCACGCGCTCCCCTCATTATTCTTGAATTAGTGCCGAACCTACGTAAGTCCCGACTGAGTACGACAATCACTACTTTAGTGTCCTCAAACATCCTTCCTTCAGTCTTGGTGTCTCTGTGCACGTCGAAGGCTTTTAGGACTGCTAGTCCGGTTTAGCTTAGCTCATTAGCCGCGAACAAAGGGACACGTTTGTGCAGTCAGGTCCTTGCAAAGTATCGCTCAACACAGATCAAGTGTGTCAATCATTCACACGTAGCTATGTTATGCAAGCGAAGAACTGCTAATTCATTTATAGGAGACATGTATTGAAAATCAAATATAGGGCTTACCTTTGTGCAAACATATCTGTTCCGGTTGACGGATCATGCGGTCTTCCACAAAGTTTGATCCATCGAAGACATTTTTCGTACTCGGTTTTCTGTTCCGGTTGATTTTAGATGGATTCAGTTGATGATCCGGTCTTCCAAAAAGTTTGATCCATCGAAGACATTTTTCGTACTGGGTCTTCGGTTTTGGAAAGGGTACGAATTAAACTCTACCAACTAGCCTTTCAGGATACCTGTCGTCACTATTATAAAGTCAGTGACTACACCTCTTAACCATATCTATTGTTAAAGAACCCAAATACGCGATAAAACGCTAACAAAAGCTATACTGGACCATGCAACGTTGTCTGAGGGAAGTGCGGCTCCAAAAGGGGCGTGGTTTCTGCAGATCTCTGGCCTCTGATTGGTCAGCGACACGGATAACGCAATTTTTACGGAGGGGTCAATTGAGATTAACCATCATGTTTAGCTTCTTTCATTTTCTAATGATTGCTCCAAAAGTTGACCTTTTCTCACCAAGCTGCTTGGCAATTTCTCCGTAGCCCTTTCCAGCCGTTTGGAGTTGTACAATTTTTTCCCTGGTGTCTTTGGACAACTCTTTGGTCTTGGCCATGTTACAAGTTTGAGTCTTACTGATTGTATAGGGTGGACAGGTGTCTTTATGCAGCTAATGACCTCGCATAGGTCCATCTGATTCAGGATAATACATGGAGTGGAGGTGGACTTTTAAAGGTGTACTAACAGATCTTTGAGGGTCAAAATTCTAGTTGATAGACAGGTGTTCAAATACTTATTTGCAGCTGTATCAAACAAAGCGTTAAAAAAAAAAAAAATCACACAGTGTGATTTCTGGATTTTTCTTTTTAGATTATCTGTCTCACAGTGGACATGCACCTACGATGAAAATTTCAGACCCGCCATGATTTCTAAGTGGGAGAACTTGCAATATAGCAGGGTGTTCAAATCCCTTTTTTCTTCACTGTAAATGAATTCTGAAGGAGCAACTGCTTTGGCTAGCGACCAATCCAGGGTGTACCCCGCCTCTCACCCAATCTCAATAGGAAAAAAGGTACCAGCTCACCAAAGACAGACCCTTAGGTCAAGTATATGTATGATGGAAGGATGAATTTCAAAGAGGATTTAATTTAATCTATCCATCCATTTTCCATACCGCTTTGTCTCACTAGGGTTGTGGGCGTGCTGAACCCTATCCCAGGTAACTCTGGGCAAGAGGCGGAGTACACCATGATCTGGTCCCCAGGCAACCCACCCTCAACCATTCGCACTGTGATTTAAAATTAAGGACAATTAAAAGCTTGAAATTAACCTACCATGCATGTTTTTGGAATGTGCAAGGAAACCGGAGTGCCCGTAGAAATGACAAACTGTACTGCTTAATGGAAACATGGCTTATCTTAGTTTTTTTTTTTTTCGACCAACTTTGCTTGTTCATGTCAATTTCACGTTTGACTGTAGAGTGGTTCTCATTATCAAGTCAGTCAGAACCTTCAACTCATCTTCCAGTTCCACTGCTCTCCTCTGGAGGACCAACTTCTCCTAAAACAACACAAAGACAAAAGTGATGGAGGCACAAGACAAAGAATCAATTTCAGACTCACATTTTTCTTCCATCAATTTAGTAACACTGCAAATATGCTTGATCTCTACTTACAAATCTCTCTAGCTCCAACAGGGCAGGTCTCTCTGTGCTGCTATCTTGAGTCTGTCAGAGGGATTAATTGTTACAAGTCGTGTAAAAGAAATCACCGCAAGTAAAAGTCAGGGATTTTTTTTCACCCCAAACATAAGAGTTGGAAATTTCCAGGTATTTTGAACTGATTGGATTAAACCAATAAATAGAAGGTGAAGGTTGGCTACAAAATAGAACAGAAATAAAGTTGGGGCAAATATATTTTAGTTAAATGCTGATGAAAACAATTAACACATCATTCATATTATAATTACCCTAACTTAAAGGTCAAGTGTCATCCCTATAAACATTCTAAAATAGATATTGAAATGAAAAATACATATAACATTCACTTCAATGTCCATACAAAAAAATAAATATGAGCGGAGAGCGCATCATCCATGCACAAACTTGCGGAAGTGTCATTCGACATCCAAGTCGTCGCCATTTTGGCTGTATCGACTGTCCGTCACACGCCGTTGAAAACACACTGTGGACCCTATTATGGGAGACGAACACGCCCCTTCTGACACGGAAGCTCTTTTCTTAGAAGAGAACATCACACAACCGAGTGAAGATACTGGGGCAATATTACCCTATTGTTTTGAGCCATATTTAGATGATGTGCGGATTACTTCTAACAACAGACTCCCAGACAATATATATGAGCCAGCCGTGCTTGTCCCCAAGGCACAATGCAGCACCCTTCGCTGGGGAGACCGACACGGAAGCCGTCCAACGCACACAGACACATTTAGCACCCCCGCCATACGTACGTTACAGTATGAGAGATGGATTACGTGGTCCCCCGCAAACTATTTTTTTTTAGTAGCTGTATACACACCTAACTGTCATTTGGAACCCACGAAGCTCTCATCCTTTGCACCGGTGTAATCCATGTTTCACGACGAACCGGATCTTTTGGAAAAGTATGAAGAGCGAATCCATCCTCCCGAGTGTTCGAACAATACCCAGCAATGCAACGAACCGGCATTTTGGCTAACACGAAGGAGCAACGAGCTATCTTCCCACAGATAAAATTAATAAACAAACGGGTCCGCTTGAGCGCGCTACTGCCTCTAACGTCACTTCCTGCTTCTTGTCGAAAACAAATCCCTCAGAGGATTTTCATGGCAGGAGTTACAAAAAGCCATATACAGTGCCCTCCATAATTATTGGCACCTCCGGTTAAGATGTGTTAAAAGCCTTAAAATAAATTCAGTGTTTATTGCAGAAGAATACTGTCACACTGAAAATTTTAGGAAAATGTAACCAACTCAGATGAATTGTAAGAAAATAAAAAAAACCCTGACTAAAAAATAATAATAATAATAATGATAATGAAAATATTTTTTCATTACATCACCTGTTCCACAATTATTAACAATTCCCAGGAAATAAATATAATTGAAGGATTTCTGTCATTTCTACGGTAGTTTACAATGTTTACCAGAGTATGTAGAAACATTTAATTAGTAATTCATCACTTCCTGTTTCCCTGGGGTATAAATATGACATGACACAGAGGCCATTTCTCTTATCCACTCTTAAACATAGGAATGACAAAGGAACACAGCATATAAGTGAGGCAGATGTGCGTCGACCTTCACAGGTCATGCAGAGGCTACAAGAAGATTGCCACTCAAATGCAGCTGCCCATATCCAATGTGAGAGGAATAATTAAGAAGTTCAAAACAACTGGAACAATGGCCAACAAGCCTGGACGAGGACCCAAGTTTATTTTGCCACCACCCACAGTGAGGAGGATGGTAAGAGAAATCAAAAGATTTCCAAAGCTCACTGTTAGAATTACAACAAATGGTAGCATCCTGGGGTCACAAAGTCTCCAAATCAACCATCAGGCGCTGTCTACACGCCAACAAGCTGTTTGGGAGGCATGCACGGAGAAAACTTTTCCTCACTCAAATCATAAACGCAAACATCTGGAGTTCGCCAAGCGGTATTGGGGCTTCAACTGGGACCGTGGGCTTTGGTCAGATGAGACCAAGATTGAACTTTTTGGCAACAAACACTAAGTGGGTCTGGCGTGTCACGAAAGATGTGCATGCTGAAAAGCACCTCATACCCACTGTGAAGTATGGGCGTGGGTCAGTGATGCTGTGGGGGTGTTTTGCTTCCAAAGGCCCTGGGAACCTTGTTAGGGTGCATGGAATCATGAATGTTTTGAAATACCAGGACATTTTAAATAAAAATCTGTTGCCCTCTGCCCGAAATCTGAAGAATGGGTCGTCACTTGGTCTTTCAGCAAGACACTGACCCTAATCATATGGCCAAATTTACACAGAAATGGTTAACCAGTCACAAAATGAAGCTCCTCCCCTGGCCATCTCAGTCCCAGACCTCAACCCCATTGAATATCTGTGGGGTGAGCTGAAGAGGAGAGGACCCAGGTCTCTGGATGATTTAGAGAGATTCTGCAAAGAGGAATAGCTGAAGATCCCTCTTTCTGTCTTTTCCCATCTTGTGAAACATTATAGAAGATTAGGTGCTGTTTTGTTGGCAAAAGGGGGTTGTACAAAGTATTAACACCAGGGGTGCTAATAATTGTGACACACATTATTTGATGTCAAATAATTATTTCTTTATGTGGGATTTTTCCTTCACTGAATAAATCCACTTGTATTGAAGATTTTTCCTTTTTTTTCATTAAGGTCCCATATTATAAGAAAAAATATATATTAGAAGCTAAAAACACACATCTTAACCAGGGGTGCCACACATCTTAACCAGGGGTGCCAATAATTACGGCGGGCACTGTGTGTATGTATATATATATATATATATATATATATATATATATATATATATATATATATCTATATATATATATATATATGTGTGTGTGTGTGTATATTTATATATATAAATATATATACATATATATATATATATATATATATGTGTGTGTATATATATAAATATATATATATATATATATATATATAAATTACTAGTGAGCAGTGTGGTGCCGACAATCCATTCAGCGATTTTGATGTTCCGTTGCAGTGTGAGTTTGTCCTTTTTTGTGGCTGCCCCAAACCAGACTGTGATGGAGGTACATAGTACAGGGAGTCCTCAGGTTAAGACAGTCTCGACTTTTTTGTCTGGCTAATGCTTGTCCGTGTTTGTGCGCCGGGAGTATCTTCGCATTTTTTGCCCTCTTTTTTAGACATTATCGCCCCAAAGAAGAAAGCTGTCTTTTAGCAATGTTTCTGCAACTGAAACAAAATCTATTACCATGGAAATGAAGCTCAAGATAAAAAAAAAAAAAAAGATTAGAGAAAGGAGAGACACCAACACCACCAAGGCTTCAGTTGGTTGACCGTGGTGACAATTATTAAAGACAAAGCCCGTAATTTTGCGCATGTGAAGGGTTCTGTTACCATGTCAGATACAATGATCACAAAACAATGTTCTTTGATACTTTATGGAGAGGATTAAGGACCAGGTTCCTTTGCAATAGCTAAGCACAGCCTCCACCCTTCTTCTTCTCCATCCACCTCTCAGCAGTAATGCTAAGTACAGCATCTTGTTTATTTCAATGTATTTGTTTTTTATAGAAAGTATTTTGATGTAAATTCTGACTTTAATGGTGGAATCTGACATAAGTCAAAATTCAAGTTAAATCACTACTGTAGGAAAAGATCTCAGTTGTAGACCTGCACTGATTGAATGACTGCTGTGTAGAACTGTTGTTGTTGTAGCCATTGATCAGTCAACTTCTACTTCTAGAAATGCAGCCACTTCCTTTGGGCATTCCCACACGTCCATGACGGACAACATAGTGGGAGCCGCTGCGCAGTTGAAGATGTCCTGTGTATCGTGAGGCCCCTGTCCGCATTTCAGGCAGAGGTCTAGAACTGTCTGAGCAGCTCTTGTGACAGGCCGTGCTTCCTCAGAAGCCGCAAGAAGTACATCTTTTGCTGGGCTTTTTTGAGGACGGAGTTGATGTTCGTCCCCCACTTCAGGTTCTCTGAGACTGTAATTCTCAAGAACTTGAAGGTCCTGACGGTTGACACAGGACAGTTGGACAATGTCAGGAGCAGCTTAACACCATTGTCCTCATATCCTCCCTCACAACATCCATCAAGCTTTTCTTTGGTCTTCCTCTCGCTCAGCACCCTTCTGCCAATATATTCACTCCCTTGGCTCTGAACATGTCCAAACCATCGAAGTCTGCTCTCTCTAACCTTGTCTCAAAAGCATCCAACTTTGGCTGTCTTTGCCCTCTAATGAGCTAATATCTAATCCTATCTAGCCTGTTCACACCAAGCGAGAATCTCAGCATCTTAATTTCTGCCACCTCCAGTTCTGCTTCCTGTTTTTTCTTCAGAGCCACCATCTCTAATCTGTAACATCAAGCTCGGCCTCACGACTGTTTAAAAACTTTGACCTTCATCCTAGCGGATACTCTTCTGTCACATAGAAGACCAGATATCTTCTGCTAACTGTCCCATCCCCATCACCCACTACTCCCAGTTAATTTCCATAAATTCAAATGCAAGTTTCCAACTTGGAACACTTTCGAATTTTGACATGTCAACAGTCCATGGAAATGTGATAGTACCATTCAAGAAAATTTGGGTGACATTTTCAACCCTACTGCTGGTGCTGCCCAGGTTCAAAGTCTAGTTAGCTAAACTTCTTCCAGATGAAATGTGTAACTGGTCTGACCTGTCTGAGTCTCTCCAAGTCCACTTTATTTTGGCTCAGCAGAAGTTCCATCTCCTGCAGCTTGTCCTTCAGCGCAAGGTTCTGCTGCAGTACCTGGAAGTAGAGCTGGAGGGGAAACACAGAAATACACAACAGTACAGGCTCAGAATACAGAGGAGGGTAAGAAGGTACATGTACAGTGGGTGTTAACTTCTAAATTATGTCACTTCTATGTAAAATTCCTGAAGTAACACCCTAGTGTTTCTTTTTTTAGGAATGTCCAAGAATTTGTGAGAGGAGCTAAGATACCTACCATCCTGTAGTCAGCGTTCCCTAACTCCATAGCACTGCACAGAAACACACAACACAGATTACACCACACATTACAACTGTCTTGCTTGTCTTTGGAATGAATAGGTTAAACATAAAAAGGACTCTCAGAGTAGGTAAGCATGGCACAGGTGGAAGTACTCATACAAAATGAGAGCTGGACTGGATAGAGGCACTGATACTTGGAACATTTAATAAGTCTTCATACGGATTTTGAATCATGGCTCAACTTGATCTACAGAACTGACTTAATGGACTATAACCAACAGCTCACATCAGCTACGCAATAGTCTGCTCAGAGGTGTTGTTAAAACACAAATCAAAAGTCACATATCTGCAAGTACTGCGATCTCAAAAATTTAAAAAAATATTCTAGATCACAGCAGATTAACAATTAAAGTACATAACAATATGAATCCGAATACAAAAAAAACCTCACCTGGAGGGTTTGCTATTGTTTGGTTCATCCAAATCCTCGTCTTCATTCTGAAACAGAAACAGGTTGTCAGCGACATACGTTGGACAACTTTACCAATATAGTGCCATGAAGAAGTATTTGCCCTCTTCCTATTTTGTGGTTGTTGTTTATTTGCAAATATATCACACACACAAAGGTTTCAAATTATCAAACGAATTTTAATATCACTTAGGGACAACCCAAAGAAATGCAAAATGCAGTTTTCAAATGGCAATTCAATTTATTAAGGCACAAAAGAAATCCAAAGCTTTCTTACCCGCTGTGAAAATTGCCCGCTGAACCTAATACCGAGTTGTGCCAGCCTTGGCAGGAATAACTGAAATCAAGCGTTTGTGATTCTTGGTGATGTGTCTTTAACATGCCTCTGGGGGAATTTTGTCTAACTGTTCTTTGCAGAATTGTTTCAGCGCCGTCAAAATGGAGGGTTTTCTCGCATGAACTGCTCATTTAAGGTCACAGCACTTGCATCTCAAATGGATGTAAATCCAGACTTTGACTTGGCCACTACAAAACCTTAATTTTTTTTTGCGGAGCAATTCAGAGGTTGACTTGATGGTGTGTTTTGGACTGTGGTCCTGCTGCATGATTCAAGAGAGTTTGAGGGTACGAACTGACATCCTGCTTTGGGATTTTCCGGTACACAGCAGAATTAATTGTTAGAGTATTATTAAAGAAGCAGCGTGGGTGGCATTCAGCCTCATAGAGAAATGTTCTGGTCTAAATCCGTTATACCGTTCCGTGCTCTGCCTGCACTTGTGTGGGTGTTTTCCAGGTACTCCAGCTTCTTTCCACAAGCCAAAAATAATTATGCTTCATAAATTGAAGATGAATCTGAATTTCCAATAGGTGTAAATGTTCCTTATGATTTCCATTTTCTACCACATTACTCTCAAGCTGTATGTATGCACGTATGTAGTAACTATGCAATAGATCCAAGCAAGTTTGTATTAATCACTGTGAAAACTGCTATACAGAATTGGAGCAAGCTTATATGTGAGTGATTGGGAATTGAAAATCAATTTTATTGTGCATTACCAGCGCCTATGCAGGGGTGGCCAACCAGTCAGAGATGAAGAGCTACATTTTCTACTGTTACGGAGCAGAGCCAGATCATAAACATCAAAGTCCAAAAGAGCCCGATCATACATAGGGATATCATTCCCTCCTCACACACACGCCTTTGCTGAGCCAGATTTATTGTAAATGTTACACACTAACATGAAACAACAAGAAAAATCGACTCTGTACAGAGTATGTAGACCATAGAGCAGTACTTTTAAATAAATAAATTTGTGCGCTCTCTCACACAGACAAACTATAAGTTGAACCAAGTCTTGTCTTGTATGTCACAATTCTCATCCAATGCAACACATTTATAATACTCACATGATTGGAGGTGTGAGTGCAACTGTGTATCAGTAGCCCTGCTAATGTCCAATATTGTTCAACAGTGTGGCGGGACAGTTGAAGGTCTAATATCCTCTATTTAAGATTTTTGTCTTCAGGATACAAGATTTCAGTGACGTCACAGAGGCATTTTTTAATACATTCCCCTTCTTTGTATGGCTTTTTGATACTTGCAATGTTCCAAGCTACTTGATATGACACAAGCCTTAGTAATTGTTTTCTTAAACTGCATCTGCTTTTCTATGTGATTTTTCAAAGTGACTAACTTGTGATTTCCAAGTTCAGTCCCTTTTGGAAATTCCAGTTCGATATTAGCGTAGAGTGACCTGAAGTGAAGATTCAAAGCTGTGAAATGCGATAGACCCAAGAAAGGAGGCAAAGGGGCGGATGTGGCTTTCGGGTAGGGGGTTGGCCTCCCCTGTAGTATTGGATTGGATATCACATTATAAACCATAACTAAAATTGTTCAGCAAATTTTTCCAATTGTAACTATACAAAAATAGAACACAATGATTATAGCCTTAATAGCCTCCCCCCCCCACACACACACACACACGCACAAAACTGAATAAATTTATGAAAAATTAATTTTTAGCTGTACAGCAAAATGCTAACTAAGGTGGCAGAATTGCACCTGAAACAATTCCATAGTTGATTGGCTGAAAGTCCAAAAAGCTTTGCTTTTTGTGATCGCATGAGCATCTTTCTCACCTCCCCGCCTGATTGAATGATGCCAGTGGAGCGCCTCTCTTTCCTCGCTCGCCTCCTGTCTTTGAGTCCCAGACGCCTGTCTCCATCAGGCTCTACCTGCTTTACTGGGTCTGTATCTGTAACACATTAGCAAGGCACTTAAAGCTCAAGTGTCGTCAAACGGATGATTTTTGGTATATTATTAATAGAAAAACCCACAAAATATGATTTTGATGTATACAGCTTTTTGTAACTCCCACCATGAAAATCCTCACAGGAATTTGTTGTCGACAAGAAGCAGGAAGTGACGTGAAGGACAGTGGCGCCCCCTCGTGGACTCGTTTGTTTCCATTAGTTTTACCTCCGCGAAGGTAGCTCGTTCCTTCGTGATAGCCAAAATGCCGGCTCATTGCATTGCTGGACATTGCTTGAACACTCGGGAGAATGGAATTACCCTTCATAAATTTGAAAGAGACCCTGTTCGTTGTGAAAAATGGATTGCACGGGTGCAAATGACAAGAGCTTCGTGGGTTCCAAATAACAGGTAGGTGTGTATACAGCTACTAAAAAAAATAGTTTGGGGCGGACCACATAATCGGTCTCTCTCATAACATAGCAAAAGATCCGCGTATGAAATGTGTTGATGTGCACATACAGCTACTAAAAAAAAAATAATAGTTTGGGGCGGACCATGTATTCGGTCTCTCTCATAACGTAACAAAAGATCCACGTATGAAATGTGTCGATCTGCGCGTCGCCCAGCCAACAATGTCTCACTCAGCCTGCAACATAGCTCGGCTCCACCCCCTCCTTACATAGCACAGCGGGCCGAAACTCAGCCACACCGGCTGAGGCGGTCACATCTTCTGCGAAGGCTGCGCCTCGGGCTTTGCGACGGGGGCGGCTCTGAAGAACCCAGCCAAGAATGCGTTACTCAGTCGCGTGCGAGCATGAAGCGCGCTGGGTCGACTTGTGAACACAAAGTAGCACCGCTCAGCTCCGTCATAAGCCACACCGGCCGGCTGCGATGAGCCGTGATGGCTCATCTCCGCCGCGGAAGTGGATCGGACGGGATGCGGTTTGGCGGTCATGGCATAAATATGGCTCGAAACAATAGTGTAATATTGCCCTAAGGGCTCGAAACAATAGTGTAATATAACCCCGGTAAATTCACTTGTTGTGGTGTGTTGTCCTTTTCGAAAAGAGCTTCCGTGTCAGAATGGGCGTTAGAAAAATACGAATATCTCTGTTGTTCGGCTTCCATAGTCGCAGGCACTGCGCGTTTTCAACGGCGGAAGTGACGATGACGTCAAGAACAGATGACAAGACTAATATGGCGACCACTTGGATGTCGAGGGACACTAAATTGCGCAACTTTGTGCATGGATGACGCGCTTTTCGCTCACTTTTTTTTTTCCCGTATAGACATTGAAGTGAATACTGTTATATGTATTTTTCATTACAATATCTATTTTAGAATGTTTATAGGGATGTCACCCGCACCTTAACCATCTGTAGCCTACGAGATGTCAAGACATTGTTGAAGAATTAGCAAAGTATCAGCAAAGTATCAAACTCTGCTGTGGACCCCTGGCAAAGAATAATTAAAAAGTGCAGCATGTTAGACAACTGGTTAGCACATATGCCTCACAGTTATGAGCACTGGTGTTCAAATCTCGGTCTTGCTTCTGTGTGGGTGTTCTCCTGTGCCTGCGTGTGGTTTTATCTTACATCCCAAAAACATGTTGTTGGGTTGATTGACGACTCTGAATTGCCTGTATGTGTGATGATAAAGTGATCCAGAGGGGCTGAACGGCAATATGTCTATCACACGATGCACACAATGCGGTGCTGCCGCTCGAGTAGGCCTGGCACAGGGGCCTTAAGTCGGACGAGGAGTGTCAATCAGAGGCCGGGCCACCCCAGGAAGTGCTGTTTCAGTATACAGGTAATCCCAAAACAGGCAACAGGAAACGAAGCAGGAAAATGACGACTCTGACCGGCTGTTGCCACAAATATTCCCGTTGTGTGACATCGAGGAAATGTGCACAGTTTATAACCAAGATTGTAGGGAATTTTTTTACTGGTCCTTGATCTTGGTCATTTAATTGCCCAGATGTAATCTGATGAGAAATCTTGTCCTGTTTACATTTAAATGACAGAACCTAAGCAACATTAAAAGAATATATGATTGGTGGAACATATACATCCATTTTCTAAGACACTCTTCCTCAAACGTCTCAGGAATCCTGGAACCAATCCCAGCTATCTTCGGGCAGGAGGTGGAGTACACCCTGAACTGGTTGCAAGCCAAACATAGGGCACATAAAAACAAACCATTCAAACTCATATTTACACCTATTGGCAATTTAGAGTCTTCAATTAACCTCCCATGCATGTTTTGGGAATGTTGAAGGAAATCAGAGTTTTCCCGCAGGCATGGGGAGAACATGCAAATTCCACACAGGCGGAGCTGCAAATTGACCCCTCTATAGAAATTGCGTCATCCGCGTCGCTGACGAATCAGGGGCCAGAGATCTGCATAAACCACGTCCCTTGTTGGCGTCCGCTATTACCTCAGACAACGTTGCATGGTCCAGTATAGCTTTTGTTAGAGTTTTATCACTTATTTGGGTTCTTTAACAATAGATATTTTGCGATGATCTGACTGCACAAACGTGTCTCTGTTGCCGGCTACCGAGCTAAGCTAAACCGGACTATGTTTGCACGAATGTATGCCCTATATATTTGATTTTCAATACATGTCTCATATAAATGAATTAGCAGTTCTTCGCTTGCATAACATAGCTACGTGTGAATGATTGAGACACTTGATCTGTGTTGAGCGATATTTTGCGATGATCTGACTGCACAAACGTGTCTCTGTTGTCGGCTACCGAGCTAAGCTAAACCGGACTAGCGAGTCCTAAAAGCCTGAAAGAAGAAACCAAGACTGAAGGAAGGATGTTTGAGGACACTATAAAGTAGTGATTGTCGTACTTGCGTAGGTTCGGCACTAATTCAAGAATAATTATTGAGGGGAGCGCGTGACGTTACACAAAGAAAACGAGAGAAACAACTCGTAAATCAAGCCTCGCCTTCTTTTCCTTCATACGGCAGTTCACAAACGGCTATACAGATACACGTACAGATTCTGCACACAAGTGTGATATGTAACACAAAAATAGGAAACTGTCAATGACGAATTCGTCTTTGGGCTATAATATATTATCTTATGTGGCTTCTCGGTCTCTCCTCTGATCTCGCGCTAATATCAATGGTTTCTCTGTCGATATGCATGTAAATACCATTGAAATACCCCTCGCTGAAATACTTGAAGCCCTGCTGTCTGCTTTTCAACGATATTTCACTATTCGGTAAGAATGGGAGCGAGAAATCATCTGGTAATTCGGACAATTTCGCTCTAGTCTTTTCTTCCTGTGCCGCCATTTTTGCTAATTGTTTGTCTGAGGTTAGCACACGTGGGGTGACGTAACTTCAGGAGGCGTGGTTAAGTGCCCTCTACGGAGGGGTCAATTGAGCCCTGGTCCTAAAAACTGTGAGGCAAAAACTAACCAGTTGTACACTGTGCCTGCTGAAACATATCAGAAAAAGAAAAGACTCATTTGTACTGATGTACAGAGAGTACAATGGGGAAAAATGTTAAGATGAACAGAGAACATTAAGTAGGTGAAGAAAGAAAGAAAGAAAGAAGAGAAAGAAAGAAAGAAAGAAAGAGAAAGAAAGAAGAAGAAAGAAAGAGAAAGAAAGAAAGAAAAGAGAAAGAGAAAGAAAGAAAGAAAGAGAAAGAGAGAGAAAGAGAGAGAAAGAGAGAGAAAGAGAGAGAAAGAGAGAGAAAGAGAGAGAAAGAAAGAAAGAAAGAAAGAAAGAAAGAAAGAAAGAAAGAAAGAATGAAAGAAAGAAAGAAAAAAAAAGAGAAACTCACCCCTCTCAGCAGGAGTGAGAGTGATGATGGGGCTGACAGGCTGAATGTTCCGAGGCAGGGGATCAACAGCTTTCGACACAGTCTTCTCAGCTTCTTTTAGGTCTGTTAAGGTCACACCCTGCAACAGACAAACCGCAATTCACAGAAGCCTTTCAGTTGTTTCCTGGTAAACAGAAAAGGTGACGAACCCACATTACCTCTGAAAATTCATCATTTCAACATTTGTGGTAACTTCTAAAAACAACTGAGAAGGACTGAACAAAAACGGCATGGAACAGAAAATCATATTCTGCAGATTACAAGCTGCAAGTAGTGAAATGTGGTGCTACACTTAGCGTCCCGATGGCTTCTTTAGAGCATGAAAAGCTCTGCTTATGATGTATCAATACACGCGAACGCCCATCACTTTCCAGGAAGTCTTGGATGGATCGACAAATCATGGGCTTCAGTGACCACCAAAGCCATCTTGTCGGGATTCAGAAAGGCTGGAATAGACTAGTTCTAATTGCAATTCACGACGGCGCGTCGTCTACTTCTGGAGTAGCGGAATTGTTTCGAAATGACAGCGAGGATCAAGATTTTATTGGATTTATTGATTTAGAGTGACACTAATGGTTTAGTAAGCTTGTTAGGACGTTCTTTATGCTATAGTAGTCTGAATACCAATAAGTGTTACGTTAACATATCAGGCACATTCTCAGTTTGTTGTTTATGCGTAATTCAACGTTAGCAATACCCTAACACCTATTCAGGGCTGTTCTTTATTCTATTTTTATTTTAAATTGTGTTTCAAGATGAAATTTATGTTCTTAGTGTTGGGTTTTATCAAATAAATTTCCCCTAAAAAAAATGCAACTTATACTAAGCTCCAGTGCGACAAGTATGTTTTTTACTCCTTATTATCCCTTTTTTGGCTGGTGCAACTTAAACTCTGGAGCGAATTATAGTCCGCAAAATACGGTAATCCAAAATGTACTAGCAGATCACCTCATTGCAGATATTACATGTGCTTAGGTGTTCCAATGGGGCCACAACCAGGACCATGGCCCGCAGCATCCCAACGAGAACATACAACAGACAAGCGCAACAAATACGACACTGGCCGATCTGATGAACAAAAAAAATGTTGCTTAAACATAAGAAGAGTAAGAGCAATGTCTCCTTCACAGGTGAAAAGCATAACCAAATACTGTATATAATTTAGAGTACTGTGACTCGAGAAAGTAAAATGTAGTTCTTCAAAATATTACTTTACTAGGAGGAAAAAAAGCACACACAGAAAACAAACTACTGAGAAAACAGTAACTTCAAATTTTTAACCACAACAGGTATATCAATTAAAAAAAAAAAGAAAGAAAATGTAAATGCGCAAATTCTGATGTTGCTGTGCGTGTCCGTGGCCCTGTGTGTGTGTGTGTGTGTGTGTGTGTGTGTGTGTGTGTGTGTGTGTGTGTGTGTGCATATCCAGAGTCAAGACTACAACATCGGCAATTAACTGCACGGTGTTTCTCAAGTTACAATTGCTATGAAATATCTACATTGTGGCAAACAGTGCCAGACAAATACTCCTACTAAAATACATGAAAGCTGTACTTTCTGTTCATCTAAATGTCAACAAGTGGAACGCGTGCTGCCCGATATGTTGTGTCACAACATGGTAAGACTACAAATGAAGGCAATTTGTTTCATCATCATGTCTGTTATTGTGGCTAGTGTCAAATTACTGGCCTGCACTAAGATCACTGTAGTAATAAAATAAAGTAGCTGTTCAATCCAATACAAAACAGAAAAACAGTAGTGAACTTTTATGGCAGTATATGCATTCACGTTGAAGCTCCGGCGTAAAACTGTGCAGATCATATATGAGCGTTCATGAAACGAATTCCATAAGGGATAGGTTGTGGCCCGGACTAAATAGAATAGACGAGTAGATATTCAGAAAATGTAGGTTGAAGACAAAAAGAAGAGGAAAACGGCTTAGTCGGCAGAAGAAGAAGAGAAATGCACAGACCATACAACTGTGTGTAGGGACATTGAATGTTAGGACTATGACAGGAAAAGCTCAGGAGTTAGTTGACATGATGATTAGAAGAAAGGTTGATCTATTGTGCATCCAAGAGAGTAAGTGGAAAGGGAGTAAGGCTAGAAGTTTAGGAGCACTATTTATTTGATTGCTTTTGACTTCAACAATTAGGTAGTATGTGAATTGTGTATTTTATGTGCTGACTTTGGGGCGATGAAGAGTGATGGGCAAGTACAGCATTCAGCAAACGAACTCTGAGGGACAGATGTTGGTGGACGTCGCAAAAAGGATGGAATTGGCAGTGGTGGACACTTATTTCGAGAAGAGACAGGAACATGGACTGACCTACAAGATCTGAGGTAGAAGCACGCAGGTGGATTATATTTTGTGCAGATGATGTAATCTGAAAGAGGTTACTGATTGTAAAGTGGTGGGGGACAGTGTAGCTCTAAAGCATTGGATGGTGGTGTGTAGGATGACTCTGGTAACGGGTAGGAAGATTAAGAAGACAAAGGTAGACCAGAGAATCAGGTGGTGGAAGTTGAGAAAGGAAGAATGTTGTGTGGCCTTTCGGAAAGAGGTGGAACAGGCTCTACATGGACAGGAAGAGCTCCCGACTGGGAATACTACTGCCAAAGTACTCAGAGAGGCAGGCAGGAGAGTACTTGGGGTGTTTCTGGTAGGAAAGGGGAGAAGAAGACTTGGTGGTGGAACCCCAAAATAAAGGAAGTAATCCATGGAAAGAGATTAGCGAAGAAAACAGAGACAGAGGACACAGAGAGGACTGAGGAGAGGCGGAAGGACAACATTGAGATGCGACGTAGGGAAAAGGTAGAGGTGGCGAATGCTAAACTAGAGGTATTTGACCAGGTTGGATACGAAAGAAGGAGAAAAGGATCTCTACAGGTTGGCCATGCAGAGAGATAGAGATGGGAAGGATGTGGAGCAAGTAAAGGATCTACTTCTTTTCCTTTCGGCTTGTCCCGTAAGGGGTCGCCACAGCGTGTCATCTTTTTCCATCTTAGCCCATCTTCTGCAACTTCCTCTCTAACCCCAACTGCCCTCATGTCTTCCCTCACCATATCCATAAACCTTCTCTTTGGTCTTCCTCTTGCTCTTTTGCCTGGCAGCTCCATCCTCAACACCCTTCCACCAATATACTCACTCTCTCGCCTCTGAATGTGTCTAAACCATCGAAGTCTGCTCTCTCGAATCCTGTCTCCAAAATATCCAACTTTGGCTGTCCCTCTAATGAGCTCATTTCTAATCCTATCCAACCTGCTCACTCCGAGCGAGAACCTCAACATCTTCATTTCTGCTACCTCGACTTCTGCTTCGTGTTGTTTCTTCAGTGCCACCGTCTCTAATCCGTACATCATGGCCGGCCTCACCACTGTTTTGTAAACTTTGCCATTCATCCTAGCGGAGACTCTTCTGTCACATAACACACCAGCCACCTTCCGCCAGCTGTTCCAACCTGCTTGGACCAGTTTCTTCACTTCCTTACCACAATCACTGTTGCTCTGGATTGTTGACCCTAAATATTTGAAGTCCTCCACCCTCGCTATATCTTCTCCCTGTAGCCTCACTCTTCCCCCTCCACCTTTCTCATTCACGCATATATTCTGTTTTACTTCGGCTAATCTTCATTTCTCTCCTTCCCAGTGCATGTCTCCATCTTCCCAATTGTTCCTCTGCATGCTCCCTGCTTTCACTGCATATCACAATATCATCTGCGAACATCATGGTCCAAGGGGATTCCAGTCTAAAATCATCTGTCAGCATATCCATTACCACTGCAAACAGGAAGGGGCTCAGAGCTGATCCCTGATGCAGTCCCACCTCCACCTTAAATTCCTCTGTCACACCTAAGGCACACCTCACCATTGTTCTGCTGCCATCATACATGTCCTGTACTATTTTAACATACTTCTCTGCCACACCAGACTTACGCAGGCAGTACCACAGTTCCTCTCTTGGTACTCTGTCATAGGCTTTCTCTAGATCCACAAAGACACAATGTGGCTCCTTCTGACCTTCGCTGTACTTTTCCACTAGCATCCTCAAGGCAAATAATGCATCTGTGGTACTCTTTCTAGGCATGAAACCATACTGTTACTCGCAGATACTTACTTATGTCCTGAGTCTAGCCTCCACTAATCTTTCCCATAACTTCATTGTGTGGCTCATCAACTTTATTCCTCTATAATTCCCACAGCTCTGAACATCGCCTTTGTTCTTAAAATTGGGAACTAGAACACTTTTCCTCCATTCTTCAGGCATCTTTTCGCCCGCTAGTATTCTGTTGAATAAGTTGGTCAAAAACTCCACAGCCATCTCTCCAAATTGCTTCCATACCGCCACTGGTATGTCATCAGGACCAACTGCCCTTCCATTTTTCATCCTTTGTAGTGGCTTTCTGACTTCCCCCTTACTAGTCATTGCCACTTCCTGGTCCTTCACACTTGTCTCTTCAACTCTTCCTTCTCTCTCATTTTCTTCATTCATCAACTTCTCAAAGTATTCTTTCCATCTATTTAGCACACGACTGGCACCAGTCAACACATTTCCATCTCTTCCCTTAATCACCCTTACCTGCTGCACATCCTTCCCATCTCTATCCCTCTGTCTGGCCAACCTGTAGAGATTATTTTTTCCTTCTTTCGTGTCCAACCTGGTGTACATGTCTTCATATGCCTCATTTTGAGCCTTTGCCACCTCTACCGTGTCCAACCTGGTATACATGTCTTCATATGCCTCTTGTTGAGCCTTTGCCACCTCTATCTTTGCCCTCCGGCGCATCTCGATGTACTCCTTTCGCCTCTCCTCAGTCCTCTCAGTGTCCCACTTCTTTGCTAATCTCTTTTCTTGTATGACTCCCTGTATTTTTGGGTTCCACCACCAAGTCTCCTTCTCCCCTTTCCTACCAAAAGACACACCAAGTACTCTCCTTCCTGTCTCTCTGATTACCTTGGCTGTCATAGTCCAGTCTTCCGGGAGCTTCTGCTGTCCATCAAGAAACTGTCTCACCTCTTTCCGAAAGGCCGCACAACAATCTTCCTTTCTCAGCTTCCACCACATGGTTCTCTGCTCTACCTTTGTCTTCTTAATCTTCCTACCCACCACCAGAGTCATCCTACACACCACCATCCTATGCTGTTGAGCTACACTCTCCCCTACCACGACTTTAGAGTCAATAATCTCCTTCAGATTACATCGTCTGCACAAAATATAATTCACCTGCGTGCTTCTACCTCCGCTCTTGTACATCACTATATGTTCCTCCCTCTTCTGGAAATAAGTGTTCACGACAGCCATCTCCATCCTTTTTGCAAAGTCCACCACCATCTGTCCCTCAAAGTTCCTTTCCTGGATGCCGTACTTACCCATCATTTCTTCATCACCCCTGATGAGCCACACAATGACGTTATGGGAAACAGTCGTGGGAGGCTAGACTCAGGACAGAAGTAAGTATCTGCAAGTAACAGTATGGTTTCATGCCTAGAAAGAGTACCACATATGCATTATTTGTCTTGAGGATGCTCGTGGACAAGTGCAGAGAAGGTCAGAAGGAGCTACATTGTGCCGTTGTATACCAAGAGAAAGCCCATTACAGAGTACCAAGTGAGGAACTGCGGTACTGCATGCGCAAGTCTGGTGTGGCGGGAAATAAGTTAGAATAGTACAGGACATGTATGAGGGCGGCAGAACAGTGGTGAAATGTGCCATAGGTATGTCAGAAGAATTTATGGTGCAGGTGGGACTGCATCAGGGATCCAAGCTGAGCCCTTTCCTGTTCGCGGTAGTAATGGATAGGTTGATAGATGAGGTTAGAATGGAATCCCCATGGACTATGATCGCAGATATTGTGATCTGCAGTGGAAGCAGGGAGCAGGCGGAGGAACAATTGACCCCTCCGTGGATATTGTGCAATCCGCGTCACTGACCAATTGCGCAATCCGCGTCACTGACCAATCAGAGGCCAGAGATCTGCATAAACCAAAGCCCGTTTTTGCTCCCGCCATTTTCTCAGACAACATTGCATGGTCCAGTATAGGTTTAGTTAGCGTTTTATCGCATATTTGGGTTATTTAACAAAAAATGGTTAAGAAGTGCAGTCACGGACTTTGTAATAGTGACGACAGGTATCCTGAAAGGCTAGTTGGAGTTCCATTCGTACCCTTTCCAAAACCGAAGACCCAGTACGAAAAATGCCTTCGATGGATCAAACTTTGTGGAAGACCGCATCATCAACTAAATCCATCTAATATCAACTGGAACAGATATGTTTGCACAAAGGTATGCCTTATGTTTGATTTTCAATACATGTCTCGTATAAATGAATTCGAAGTTCTTCGCTAGCATAACACCGCTACGTGTGTACGATTGACACACTTATTCTTTGTTGAGCGCTATTTAGCGATGATCGGACTGCACAAACATATTGATTTCGTGCTGGCTCGCGACCGAAGCTTAACCAGACTGTGTTTGCACGAAGGTATGCCCTAAATTTGATTTTTAATACACGTCTCGTATAAATGAATGAGACCTTTTCCGCTAGCATGACACCGCTACGTGTGAATGATTGAAACACTTATTCTTTGTTGAGCAATATTTAGCGATGATCGGACTGCACAAACATATTGATTTCGTGCTGGCTCGCGACCGAAGCTTAACCAGACTGTGTTTGCACGAAGATATGCCCTAAATTTGATTTTCAATACATGTCTCGTATAAATGAATGAGACGTTCTCCGCTAGCATAACACCGCTATGTGTGAACGATTGACACACTTATTCTTTGTTGAGCGATATTTAGCGATGATCGGACTGCACAAACATTGATTTCATGCTGGCTCGCGACCGAAGCTTAACCAGACTGTGTTTGCACGAAGGTATGCCCTAAATTTGATTTTTAATACACGTCTCGTATAAATGAATGAGACCTTCTCCGCTAGCATGACACCGCTACGTGTGAACGATTGAAACACTTATTCTTTGTTGAACGATATTTAGCGATGATCGGACTGCACAAACATATTGATTTCGTGCTGGTTCGCGACCGAAGCTTAACCAGACTGTGTTTGCACGAAGGTATGCCTTATATTTGATTTTCAACACACGTCTCGCATAAATGAATGAGACGTTCTCCGCTAGCATAACACCGCTACGTGTGAACGATTGACACACTTATTCTTTGTTGAGCGATATTTAGCGATGATCGGACTGCACAAACATATTGATTTCTTGCTGGCTCGCGACCGAAGCTTAACCAGACTGTGTTTGCACGAAGATATGCCCTTAATTTGATTTTTAATACACGTCTCGTAAAAATGAATGAGACGTTCTCCGCTAGCATAACATTGCTTCGTGTGAATGATTGAATGAAATCAGAAGCATGGCGTCTCTCTCAGTTAAGAATGTATTCTATTTAGAATCTATAATATATTGTTGATTTGAATGAAATCAGAAGCATGGAGTCTGTCTCAGTTCAGAATGTATTGTATTGTATTTGCCATTTTTACTGTTTGTCTTACGTCAGCGCACGTGGCGTGACGTCACTTCAGGAGGCGTGGTTAAGTGTCCTGTACAGAGGGGTCAATTAGAAAGATAGAGCCACACACTGGAAAGGAGAGGGATGAAGATTATCTGAAGTAAAACAGAATATATGTGCATGAATGAATGTGAGGGGCGGAGGAGAAAGAGTGAAGCTCCAGGGAGAAGAGAAAGCGAGGGTGGACGACTTCAAATATTTGGGGTCAACAATACAGAGCAATGGAGAGTGTGTTAAGGAAGTGAAGGAAATTGGCCAAGCGGGGTGGAACAGTTGGCGGAATGTGTCTGGTGTTCCACGTGGCAGAAGAGTCTCCGCTAAGATGAAGGGCAAAATTTATAAAACAGTGGTGAGGCCAGCCATGATGTACAGATTAGAGATCGTGGCACAACAGGAAGCAGAACTGGAGGTAGCAGAAATAAAGATGCTGAGGTTCTCGTTTGGAGTGAACAGGATGGATAGGACTGGAAATGAGCTCGTGAGAGGGACAGCCAAAGTTGGATGTTTTGGAGACAAGGTGAGAGAGAGCAGACTTAGATGGTTTGGACATATTCAGAGGGGACTATATTGGTAGAAGGGTGCTGGAGGATGGACCTGCCAGGGAAGAGAGCGAGAGGAAGACCAAAGAAAAGGTTGATGATGTTGTGAGGGAGCACATGAGGACAGTGGGTGTTAGAGAGGAAGATGCACGAGATGGGCTTAGATGGAAAAGTTGACATGCTGTGGCGACCCCTAACGGGAGAAGCCGAAAGGAAAAAAAGATGTGCCAACCAACCCATTAAAATATGGCATCAAAATGAGGGGCCTGTGTGGCAAAGTCCAGATACAGTGAAGAAAATAAGTATTTGAACACCCTGCTATATTGCAAGTTCTCCCACCTAGAAATCATGGAGGGGTTTGAAATTATCAGCGTAGTTGCATGTCCACCGTGCGAGAGATAATCCAGAAATCACAATGTATGATTTTTTTTTAATGTATTGTGTGATACAGCTGCAAGTAAGTCTACCTGTTAGTCCGCCTTGAAAAGTCCACCTCCACTCCATGTATTACCCTGAATCAGATGGACCTGTGTGAGGTCATTAGCTGCATAAAGACACCTGTCCACGCTATACAATCAGTAAGACTCAAACCTGCAACATGGCCAAGACCAAAGAGCTGTCCAAAGACACCAGAGACAAAATTGTACAACTCCACACGGCTGGAAAGGGCTACAGAGAAATTGTCAAGGAGCTTGGTGTAAAAAGGTCCACTGTTAGAGCACTCATTAGATGACAGTCAATCTCAATCGGAGTGGAGCCCCAAGTATCTCCTCGTGGGGTCTCAGTGATCCTTAGAAAGGTGAGGAATCAGCCCAGGACTACACGACAGGTCAATGACCCGAAAAGAGCTGGGACCACCGTTTCCAAGGTGACTGTTTGTCATACACTTAGACGTCATGGTTTGAAATCATGATTGGCACGAAAGGTTCCCCTGCTTAAACCAGCACACGTCAAGGCCCGTGTTAAGTTTTCCAATGACCATTTGGATGATACACAGGGGAGTCATGGGAGAAAATTTTGTGGTCAGATGAGACCAGAATGGAACTTTTTGGTCAGAATTCCACTAACCGTGTTTGGAGGAAGACGAATGATGAGTTCCATTCCAAGAACACCATCCCTACTATGAAGCATGGGGGTGGTAGCATCATGCCTTGGGGGTGTTTTTCTGCACTTGGGACAGGATAACTGTACCGTATTAAGGAGAGGATGACCACAGCCATGTATTGTGAGATTTTGGGGAACAGCCTCTTTCCCTCAGTCAGAGCATTGAAGATGGGTCGTGGCCTGTTCTTTCAACATGACAATGACCCGAAGCATATAGCCAGGAAAACCAAGGAGTGGTTCCGTAAGAAGGATATCAAGGTTCTGGCATGGCCTAGCCAGTCTCCGGACCTAAACCCAATAGAAAATCTTTGGAGGGAGCTGAAACTTCGTCTTCGTCTGATCTAGAGATCTGTGTGGAGGAGTGGGCAGTGTGTGCAAACATGGTGAACAACTACAGGAAACATTTGACCTCTGTATTTGCAAACAAAGGCTACTGTACCAAATATTAACATTGGTTCTCTCGGGTGTTCAAATACTTATTTGCAGCTGTATCACACAAATATATTGTTGAAAAAAAATCATACATTGTGATTTCTGGATTTTTCTTTTTAGATTATCTCTCTCACAGTGGACCTGCACGTATTATGAAAATTTCAGACCCCTCCATGATTTCCAAGTGGGAGAACTTGCAATATAGCAGTGTTCAAATATTCATTTTCTTCACCGTATGGATGAACTATGCAAGTGTAACAATAATAACTCTAATAATAAAGCTTTGCTGTGTAAAAAAATATATTTATTAAAAAACAAAAAAGTATAACGCACTGGTGAACGGCTTTTTTTACTGTATAACAAAAAATAAATAATGAATTAAATTGAGTTAAATTGAGGAACAGGTTATTCCATCATACAAAATGGATTATTTATCTGAAATTCAAGGGAGCTGCTTTATTTTAGCGTTTTGGTAGGGCAGGTCATTTCTGACCCATAGGTCTTAACACGAAGGTATAATTTGCTAGAGAGAGAAGGCAATTCAAATTAATAAGGACATCGGGGTAAGGAATGGGAATCTATTCTGGACTTTGGAAACCAATCTTAAGAAAACACAGGTATCAACAAATACTGCAGACGTGCAGTACATCCACCACATAGTCAGCAATGTAACACCGATCATCATATCACATAATTTTCCAATTCTGATAACATTTATTTTGTTGACAGTCCTTGAGTGAGTGTGACATGTAAAAGCACTTCACAACGGGAATTTTTGTAGCATCCGCTCACAACATTTGACCACATTCCAAACATTACAAAAACTTTCAAGCTGAATAGACAGGGGAGTGGTTAAACGAAGACTCTCCCCAAAATTCATATATACAATAAACCCTCAAAGGTGAAGTACAGTGGTACCTCGGTTTTGGAAAGTCTTGGTTTTCGTACAATTCGGTTTTCAAACGAAAAATTTTGGATTTCTTTCCTTTGGTTTTCGTACAAAAATCTGTATTCAAACACCCCGACCAGCTGACCCACAACGATGTTATTGTGCTTTTGAACACATCCTTGAAAAAAATGGACGTAATGCGTGCGATTTGTGCCAAACCTAAAAATCTGTAAACAGATTAAAAAAAGAAAAGACCCCAGTTTATATAGCTGAGGGCTTTGAATTCAAAGGAAGTCGAGGATGGTTCGAAATTTTCCGCAAAACAAGTGGGATACACTCTGTTGTTTACCATGGGGAGGCAGCAAGTTTTGCATTGCTTTTGTTCCATTAAGCCTACCTACCTCTCGTTCCAAGTTAAACATTTTTTTACATTATGTACTTTCTGTGCAAATAAAAAAAATCTGTTTTTTTTTCTCCCCGATTATTGCTTGTTTAGTTATTCGGCACTTTGGTTGATAAAAATAAAAAAGGTTTATAAAGAGCCGACTCGCTACAGATACAGCAATGCACTCCCACCCTCGCATACTCTACTGGGTTAAAGCATACATTTTAAGCAAAAAATACATATTTATTAAATGATTTGATTATATAAAGTATTTAAATTATACATTATTACTACTATGTTTATCATCAGGAAAACCTAAAAGCTTAAAAAATTTTTTTTTGCTAAAAACGTTTTTTTGGCTTGGAACGCATTCTTTAATTTTCCATCCATTGTTATGGGAAAACGTGCTTTGGTTTTCAAACGTTTTGGTTTTCAACCCGCCTTCTGGAACGGATTGTGTTTGAGAACCAAGGCACCACTGTCATATTATTACATATATTTTGGACATTAATTGAAAAAAAAAAATGAAAATGAACATTTTTGAATTCCAAGCAAAATCTGTATATGTGCCATCTTTCACAGCCAGACCAGGAAGAAATCTCCTTGACCCTGCCTCTGACATCATCGGTGCCCAGCATTACAGACCATTCGTTCTAGCTAAGCCAAGATGCCGACGTGTTGTGAACCAAACTGCAAAAAACTGAGAAAACACACCCAAATTTGTCCTTTAACCTCCTGCGGGGTCAACCTCACAGGATAAAGCTGTGGCTGTCACAGTTGAGCCTCGTTCATAAGACGGGGAAATTTGCATGCATAGCATTAGCATACATTAGCCTCTTGTGCCGGTACTGTATAAGCATGAACATACTTTATGAGACGGCACGGTGGCGCAGCTGTAAAGCGTTGTCCTCACAGTTATGAGGACCGGGGTACAATCCCGAACCTCCGTGAGTGGAGTTTGCATGTTCTCTCATGTCTGCGTGCAACCTGCCTCCTGCCCATTGACAGCTGGGATAGGCTCCAGCACTGCCGTGACCCTCATGCGGCTAAGAAAATGGATGGATTGATATATGCGTGTAATCACTTTAGGGAAGTCCCCATTTTTTTTCCATTTTATATTCCAGATATAAATAAACCATTAGATAGTCCTATGCCATACTAAGAACATAAGATTACATTTTTGATGAACTTTGGACATAGCGCATAGCATTCACATAGCTCACATAGCATTCACGTAGCATTCCAAAACCGTTAAAAATTTATACTCACCGATTTTCCACTGGATGTACAAGTGGTCCTTTCATTAAACTGTCATGGATCATAAGTAAATTGATATGTAACATCCTCATCCAAACAAACAACTTCGTATCGACTATCTAGTATGTATGTGATGCAGACACTTTGATCGTGATCCAAGTTCATTCCGATACACTCCATTTTTTGTTTGACCTTTTCAAACTCACGACAACACTGACATTCTGCTACAGTTGGCATAAGGTCATAAAGAGAACACAAACACCAGTCTTTCGAAACGAGCCTGTCTGGAAAATCTCCAAGGACCATGTTATGCTCCTGGGTCAGCGCCACATCCCTCTCCAACACATCAAGTTCCGCCTGTGTGTATTCTAGCTCAAACGCTTGAACATTGTAAATTGTTATTTTTGTTTTGTTTGCTCAATGGCGGGAGTAGTGATAACACGGAGCATCAACTTGCTGTTATACTCGCTTAATTGGCTCTTAGCACAAAACACTTCCTGGTTACTATTTACGGCGATTCGTGTAAGCAACCCCCACTACCCCACCGCTGCCGCCGGTCGATAGCGAGAGGCTGGCTGCTTCAAAAGTAGAACTTAGGGTAAAAAAGTCTGACCACACCTGCTGCATATTCTCTACATCTAAACCAACTCCTCAGGAAATCAATAAACAAAATCTCCAAGGTCCATATGATGGGATTATTGTGCGTCGTTAGTGCCACACCCCCTCTCCAACATGTCAAGTTCCGCCTGTGTGTATTCTAGCTCAAGCGCACATGCATATAATTAGTTTTCACAAAAATCGGCCACAAAATGCCAGATAGTGGATGTTTTCTGTTGGTTGAAACGTATCCATGAACAAAGGGGTTGCACAACAAAAAGCACTGCAAGCGTGGTAAAGGCTGATTGGCAGTCAGTTTTCCAACCGGGCTTGTTGGAATGTCTGAGCGAGAGAGGAATTTCGATAATACTTTCCAATTTAGAGATGCTTCAAGGTGAAATCTGTGGATAGTCCTGGCATTAAAAGAAACACTGAAACCTCATCTCCTAACTTTTAATGTGTGCTCCCATTCCAGTAATTTTGGGGAGAGTCTTACTTTAATGACATTAAACTGGCTACAAAAATGCAGTGTATTCAAACCCCGTCTGTGTACCTGAGTTGAGCGGCGGGACTGACGTAAGAGTCGAGAGCGAGCTTTCCTCTGAGACTCCGACTCCTCATCTCTGACTGGTGCCTGAAACCTGAAAAAACGAAAACAAACGACAATATAACTAGGACCAACACTGAAGTGAACATTCAGTTCCTTTTAGAGCTCCCTCAATAATTAGTACGCAGTTGTGCATTTCTTACTTGCGCCGCTCAGTAGTAGGTGTGTTAGGACTCTCGGATGTATTATTGTCCCTCGTATGAGGGGTGGGCTGGACTCTAGCAGTACGAATAGTCTTGTCTTGTTCCTTATCTTCCTGTTCATCTGTCTCTTCTTTCTAAATAGTGAAAATGCACATGCAGTTCCGGCATGAGATACGAGTTTAATCTGTTCCGTGTCATCCTCATAACTCAGAATATATCAAATCACCGTTGCACATTGAAACAGAAATACCATTAATCCGTTCTAGCCTGCCCATCTCCCTTCCCCCAAATTTTGTTTTTTGATCATGAAAAATAAGTATCTTTTATATTATGTATTATATTGTACATTATAAAAACACAAGGTGATAAAATAATTAAGTAGAATGTAAATGAAAACAGTTTGCACTTCCTGATGCTTCATCTTGCAGTGTGCTGTGCAATAAACCAGTTATTAATACTTCTAAATTGGATGAATGGTGGGTTGGAGAATTTCAACATTAGTGTATAAAAGCACACCTGTTCCGATACCATGTGGGTACTTTTCATCCAGAAGAAACTGGAAAAAGCCAAGTAAAAGGCAGTTTTGACAGGGAATGTGAAGTTTTTTTTTTTTTTTTTTTTTAAATCTAACAAACACCTATCATTCATCACAGGGTAGGGAAGTTAAATAGATGAAACGATGAATAAGGAAGAATACATACAGCTTTGAAAATGTGTTTAAATAAAATAGTCCTTACGTTAAATTCTTTTCTATAGCTTGAGACATATATTTGCATTAACCAAACCATAGCTTCTTAACTGCCCTGAGATTTTGGTGCTTTTCCATATAGTGAAGGAACCCACAAACTGAGCATGTACTGTAAATCTCACCTTGTCAGATTGACTGGCTCCAGATGTGATCCCACTCTCAGTGTCTGGACTGGACACAGTGGAACTATCTGGAGAAAGAAAACCAACTTTTGTTTGCAGGGCTGCAACGAGTACCGGTAATCAGATGTTCCGGGTATTTCGAGAAGGAAATAGAAATCTGGATTTTTAAGTTCCTGCCTCGGGATCACCTTATTTAACTCATTCACTGCCAGCCCTCCCCGTTTGATACTATTGGTATACAGCGTTTCTGCTTGTTAATGGGAGGACTTTTTTTTATTTTTATTTTGAAGCAGGCGACGACGACGCCGTGGCCAAACCGCCTCCCCGTCCGGTCCACTTCCACGGCGAAGAGGAGCCACCGCGGCCCGGCCGCGACGAACCAACCCAGAAGATAACGACGGCGGCCGGCTCAGCCTTGTCGACAAGCTCGGTGGCGATTCACAAGGTCTGCGAAGGTGTGTGTGTGTGTGTGTGTATATATATAAATAATAAGGAACAACGAGCTACTTTTCAGGAAGTAAAACTAGTATAAACAGATGAGACCGCTTGAGTGCACCTGAACATCACTTCCTGCTTCTTCTCGAAAACAAATCCTTCGAGAGGATTTTCATGGCGGGAGTTACAAAAAGCCATATACATCAAAATCATGTTCTGTTGTGAAAAAAATGGCTGGGTCCATATCAGTGCTGTTTTGTCATTAATAATATACTAAAAATCATGAGGTTTCATGACAGTGGACCTTTAAGTATTGTAAGACACATGGCTAGTGTAGGAGCAGCGTATCTGCAAGTGGTAAGATTTTGCCGAAAATGGTGCACTCAGCCGCATGCGACGACAACGCCGTAAAGCGCCCCGGCTCGACGGTGTTGATCATCGCGGACGGCGTCGGCCATAAACAACGCCATAAAGCGGCCCGACTCAGCGCCATGATAAGTCACCTCGGCGCCGAAAATGAGCCCCTTGTCAGCCGGGGTAGCTCGTTGCAGTCAGGCGCCGGTCTTGTTGGCCGGCGTGGCTCGTCACGGCTCCAGGCCGCGATGGCTCATCACTGCTGCGGAAGTGGATCGAACAGGGAGGCGGTTTGGCCGTAATCGCATATCATCTGAATATGGCTCGAAACAATCGGGTAATATTGTCCCGGTAACTTCACTCGGTTGTGAGATGTTTTCTTCTTCAAAAAGAGCTTCCGTGTCAGAAGGAGCGTGTTCGTCTCCCATAGTAGGGTCCACCGCGTGTTTTCAATGGCGAATGTCCAGGGTGACGTCAGGGACAGGGGATGCAGCCAATATGGCGACCACTTGGAGGTCGTCGAATGACACTTCCACAACTTTTGGATGACGCGCTCTCCGTTCATATTCATTTTTTTCATATAGACATTGAAGTGAATAATGTTAGATGTATTTTTCATTACAATATCTATTTTAGAATGTTTATAGGGATGACACTTGAGCTTGAATGAATACTTTTTAATGAATATACCGTTTTGACACAAAAATGCTAGGATGAAAAAAATACTAAGTTTAAACTGAAATGTGTTACTTTTATTTATTTGTAATGAAAAAATATTTCAAGACAAGAAAATACAGTTTGATGATCAACTTGAATTTAAGAAATAAAACAATTGCTATCTCCAAGATGAAAAACAACTGGTCATTCATTTTTAAGTGAAAATTGCTTTTGTTTTTTTTACTTGTAAAGTCATAATTGCTCTTTAAGTAAGCAAAAATACTTTATTTGAATACTCGATTATTCAATGAAAATTTTGGTAGGACACTTCAATACTGTTCTAAAATCTTCACTTGCAGCCGCCCTAGTTGGTTGAGCCCAAACACAGGCAATCATGGAAAATGAATTACTGTAATTCCTGGCCTACAGAGCCGAGCGTTAGCGTTAAAACTCTCTGTGTAAGAGGCTTATAACCAGGTGCGCTAATGCTAGCACCATGCTAACGATAGCGCCGACTCACAGCATAAACCGCAGAGTTGAAAGCGTGTGAAAAAAGTCGCGGCTTGTAGGTTGGAAATTACGGTACTTTTGCAAACAATTTATCATCAGAGCAGCTGGTTTACCGGGACTGCTCTCCTTGTCCTCGCTCAGCTGTAGGCCTCCCGAGACACCCCTCTCTTTAGACTGGTCCTGCAAGTTCATCTTCTCTTTACTGCTCATCCTGCACACTGAGCTCCTGATGGCATAAAAGTTGAGGCAGAAATTAACATGCAGTGTTTCACTGGGTGTCGTAGGGTTTTGTGAACACACTAAAAATTTTAAATTAATATTATATATCAGGGTAGTATCTTGGAAGGTCTGCTTTGCCCCTGGTTAGTACTTGGATGGGAGACCAACTGGGAATACCAGGTGCTGTCGGGTTCTCTCCCCGGCTAAAATGCAGAGGGGTTGCGTCAGGAACGGCATTAAATGTGGATTTCAAGATCGTTATTCACTCTGATAATACATCATATTCTGCTCACCCTGTTTGAGGTTACACAAGCTTTACCCAATCACATCCTGGGTGAGATGCAATGTATACATGCATGAATGACCACCAGTCAATCATTGGAATGAAGGAAAACTATTAAGAAACAACTTTAACTGATATTTAAAAGAGTGTGGTATAGAGGTTAAGGTTGGCTAGCCTTAAGTAGTGGATGAATACTAACCTCCGTTTTTTATTTTGTGCATTTACAGTGGTAGCGCCTTGTTGTTTTTGACGCTCTTGTATGGACTGCTCGTTACGCCACTGTGAAGACACAAAAGTAGTCAGTGATCTGGGCAACTGATTGGATTTATTGAGAAAAATGTCTCACATTGGCTTGTTGCTGAGCTAAATCCTCGAGGAGAACCTCCACACTTTCATCTGCTACATCCAAAGGCGTCTGACCCTTCAAAATATGTCAAAATGATTGATGAAAAAAAAAGAATTGTTCAAAATACAATCATTTCTGTATAAAAGTCAAAGTGAAGCCTCACGGCGCAGCTGCGGGCTTCCATATTGCACATCTGTTCAGCCAAAATGTGACAGGCCTCCCCCTGACCCCAGTGTGCAGCAGCATGAAGAGGAGTCCACCCATCAAAGTCCATAGCGGACACATCCAGCCCACACTGACAAAGTAGCCTGGACAGCATGAAGTGAACAAGACAATGTCAGGAGAATTTGAAGATAAGCTTTCAAGAGAGGAAAAATATTCTCTTGTCATACACAAACATAACATAAGTGTCCTTTATGAAAATTGTAAAAGATGCTTACTTGAGAGCTTCCAGGTAGCCTTTGGCCGCAGCCACGTGTAAAGGAGTGGCTCCAGTCCTGGGATGTCGTACATCAGCAGGTGGTCCCTCACTCAGCCAGGTCCGAGCATCTGTAATGATTTGCTCCTCCTCTACCCGCTTTACTGCCTCCAAGTCCACACCTAAACGAAGTAGGATATGAATATTTTTTTTCCCCATTTATGTTATGTCATGCATCTCTTCGTCCCATCATCATATTTTCTTGTTTGTCTTTCGATGTCAGCAAAAGAATTTACAAATGGATCAATGAGCAAACACGATGGGGACGCAGTACTCAGGAGAATTGTAGTGTCGTAGTTGCAATTGATTAGTTGTAGAGATGCTGTTTGAAACATGGCAGAACCATGAGAGGCAGTTTCAACTGGCCTGCCTTTCTACATACAGCCACAAACTCTCACTGCAACTAAATATAATGTAATTAATACTCATATTATTGTTGATGATACATTTCTTCATCAAGCCTCCTCCAAGTGCTTTCCATTGGAGTACTTTATACGGTTTCCCCATCTTGTCAACGCTTGCTGAAAGTAATCTGTATAGATCACTTTTACTACCTAACATGAAAGAGTAATCTCTCGCCAACAAGGTGACATAGTCCATGACGTGTCGGAGAGTCAGGTAAATGCACAGGCATTGCTCCCCAAGATGTGGATTAACATAGTAGTTAACCATGCATTCTTGGTCTTTGGCTAGGCCGATCCGTAAACCGGGCAAGGAGAGGAACGAGACTAGCCCATGCACCAAAGTCAGTCATAGTTCATCTTAATCCCCAATGTTACGTCCAATAGTGTGACTTCGCCAATTGCATCTCAATGGTACTTTATTACAACTCACGACTATTGTGCCCACTGCATAACGTGCCTTTTGCAACACTGCGGTAACTCGTGTAGTGTAGTGTGTAATTCCTGTACACTATTGTTAATGTGGCTCCATAGACAGTGTTCGGTTTTCGCACCTCCGCTGAGAAAGTTGCAATTTGTTTATAACTTTTGTTTTTTAATTTCTCGTTTGCAGCACAGATAAAAATTCCATTACGGTGTGAATTCAATCGTTCTGATACTGCTGTTTGCAGTGCAGACAGCAAGATTGTTCATTAAACTCCTCATCATTTAGTTCTTATTACATTTTAAACAGCAGGGGGGTTTTTGTTTGGAAAAGGTTTCTTGGTTTTGACATATTTAGTTGTTTAATTTCTAGTTTGCAGAATACAGGGTAAATTATTATTATTATTTTAACAATCTTGTATATAATTAAGTGTCCTAAATGAAAACTCCACTTTTTTTCCCTCACAATCTCCTATTTTATTCAGCAAAAATTAAGTATCTTGAGTATCAAACAATAGGTTGGATATGTATCAAATTGTGACCTTAGTGTGCAATTGCGCATACACAACAACAACATGCAAAGATGTGAGTCCGGGGGTGCAAATGTCTTGGAAACAATGTGTCCATGAGACCCAACGCTGGAAAAATGAGTCCCCTCTCATAATTAATAAAGTAATTTTCTTTTCTTTTAAACAAGCCAAATCTTGACAGAACAGTTTCTAACAATTTTATATATTTTAACAAAATTTAAAAGAATTGTTTTTGGGTTTATGTTTGTTCCAAAACTTTATTTTGTCGTTTCACATACATATGAAATGTCAACAAGGGCTCTAAGTGGGAATATTTCAGAAGTACAAAAAAATACTGCCCTTTCCATATTTAGAGCAGAATTTGTACGGAAGTCTGGTCAAGGGGAGGAGAGGAGAGAGAGAGAGAGAGAGAGAGAGAGGAGAGAGAGAGAGAGAGAGAGAGAGAGAGACGAGAGAGAGAGAGAGAGAGAGAGGAGAGAGAGAGAGAGAGAGAGAGCGAGAGAGAGAGAGAGAGAGAAGAGAGAGAGAGAGAGAGAGGAGAGAGAGGAGAGAGAGAGAGAGAGCGAGAGAGAGAGAGATCTCTCTCCTCTCTCTCTCTCTCTCGATCTATCTCTCTCGTCTCTCTCTCTCTCTCTCTCTATCTCTCTCTCTCTCTCTCTCTCTCTCTCGTCTCTCTCTCTCTCTCTCTCTCTCTCTCTCTCTCTCTCAAGTTGTTAGCATCCACGGAGTCAAAGCCGTTCCCGACCAGTGCCTCACCGGGTCATGCGTGTTACGACAACAATGAAAATAAGTCTTTTGTTTCATTGTTGTTATGGAACAATAACCCCACCCTATTATTCTTCTGATTGACTAGCACAAAGACACAGCAAGTACTTATAGAGGATAATGAGTCACTGAAGTTCTTCAGGAAAATACACACCTGGCTGGATTTTTTTTGTTTTTTTTTTCCTCCATTGAGGAACAGTTTTGCTAATCATTTCTATATTTTTTTTGAGGAGCAATTTTGGTGCAACTTAATTGCAAAGAAACCCAAACCAATGATTTTATGAAAGAATAAAAATCACATTAGAATGGCAGAGTTGAATGTATGGCACAAGAATACATCTGAAAATTTTATTAAATAATTATTCAGAGGAAATATGTTTTCATTTGGTTAATAGAGTACTTTTCAAAAAAAGGAAAATAAGAACTTTCACTGTATAATGTACAACTAATTGGTTTCCTTACTATATAATCAACATTTTATTTTGTGAACTCATATTGTGCATAAAAGATTAAACTTTTATGATTTACTTTCGAGCATGAACAGCCTTTGTTCATCTTGGCTTAATCACTGCCATTGACAGCTTCAGAAATCAAACATCCATGTGAACTAGGCTGCCAGTGAAAGAGTTAAGCAGCTACCGTTTTAGCATTTTGTTACATATTTATGCATTAAATTCTCAGCTGTGCTTTTATGAGCTAGAACAATTGACTAGGAATGGGACAAATATTGTTTGTACTACAATTTACAAGTGTTTGATTTGTTCAAAATAAAATGAAGAAGCCTCAAGAGAAAATGTTTTCCTTCATCTCCCTTTAGCCAAACATTCCTCTGTTTGGGTACATCATGACTCATTTTACTCTTATTCCTCTCTGACCATATTTGCCAAATTCTTCACCAACATGACAAGTTTTGACACTTTCAGATCATCAGATTGTCCATGTCATACAAGGACTACATGGAGCGAAAACCACATTGTATATACCACAGTGGTTGATTTATACTGTCCAGACACACAAAAAAAGGGGGGGAAAAAAGCTACATATTTGACAGTACTCATAATAAATTAATTCAAGTCTTGTACACATTGTAGGTAAACAATGCCTGTGTGGAATAACATTCTCCTCCTAAGATATTGGAACAACAAAGTCAATTCCTTTGTTTTTGTTGTATACTGAAGACATCAGTACTGTGTACCTCCATCACAGTCTGGAAAAGGACAAAGTCCGACTACAACGAACAATCAAAACCGCTAAAAGGCTTGTCGGCACCACCCTTCGCACCCTTGAAGACTTGCACACCACTCAAACTAGGTCTCGAGTGGGCAAGGTTGGATCCTCCACATCCTGGCCACCAGCTCTTCCATCTCCTTCCGTCAGAAGAGCACTACAGATCAATGCAAGTCGAAACTAGGAGGCATTCGAACAGTTTTTTTCCCTGTGGCAATTAAGTCAATGAATTCTAGATCAGCGAATCGACCGTTTTTCTGCCTTGTGCCATTATAGATACTCACTGACATTATGGTGGTCCAATCAGTATTAGTAATATGTTTTGTACACTATCACACGATTCGTCACTTTAAACTGCTCACTCCGCACAATTGTCATTACAATGGTCTATCATCGAACGGGTAAAGGCACTCAGCGTGCACTCAAATCTGTGACTCTTATAAGGAATACTTCCTATAAACAGAATGTCTCTTGTTCGTTGTTCTTCTTACTTTGCTGTTCTTTGTTCTGTCATATTAGGGCATTGTTTTTACACACTTGGCCAATAAAGCCGATTCTGATTCTGACCTGGGATTCAGGTCAAAAGATGAATCTGAGACAAAAGTTAAAAATTTTAAAAGAAAAAAACTTTTCTTCCATGGTATTTACATCTAGATATTGGAGCCTATCCCAGGTGTCTTCAGGCGAGAGACAGGGTACAGCCTGAACCGATCGCTGTAGATGTGCCTGTTTTATACACTTTACCATTGAAGCTAGAAGTTTACATACACTGCGCATTAACACATTTCATTTTTTGTCTCAGTTTGAAGTAAAATTACATGAAACCTCTCATGTTTCAAGTCAGTCAAGATCACCAAAATAATTTCATTTTGTTGAGGACAAAAATAATGAGACACAAAATTTATTTTGAGAATTTTGTCTTATTTTGTTTTAGGTCAAAAGTTTACCTGTAAGCCCATATGATGAGGTCTTGGGTTTGGAAGCTCTTAATTGGTTACCTGACAACATGTAAGTTAATTGACGGCACACCTGTGGATGTATTTAAGGCCACACCTCCAACACTATACTTCATTGTTTGACATCATTTGAAAATTAATCAGAGAAAGAATCGGCAGCTGGATCTAGGGATGTGGAATGTCACTTCTGTGGCAGCAGAGAAGGAGCCCGAGCTGGTTTGTGAGGTCGAGAAGTTACGACGAAATACAGTGGGGCTCACCTCCACACATAGCTTGGGCTCTAGTGACAGTCTTCTTGACAGTGGTTGGAATCTATTCTACACTGTAGTTGCCCACAGTGAGAGGCATCGAGCAGGTGTGGGTATATTTAGTGTCCCCGCCTCGGTGCCTGTACATTGAGGTTCACCCCGATGGACGATAGGGTAGCCTACCTCCACCTTCAGGTAGTGGGGTGGGGGGGTCCTGCTGTTATTTGTGCCTATGTACCAAACTACAGTGGGTAATGAGACTAAGACCTGGAAGGGCGTGATTGTGAGGAACAGACACACACACACACACACACACACACACACATACATAACCCCACAACCACCACCCACCCCCACCGATAAGAACCCGAGTGGTGTTCTGTTATTGGACTTCTGCGATATTCCATAGCGAACACCATGTTCAAGCATAAGTGTGTACCCACGTCCAATTGGCACTAGGACACCCTAGGTCAAAGATCAATGATTGAATTTCTGGTCGTTTCAAAGGACTTGCGGCCACATGTCTTGGACACTCGGGTGAAGAGAGGGGCAGTGATGCGGTGATTTGGCGCCGATGGTGAGGGAAATAGCCGGTCCGACCAGGCAGACTCAATCATATTGACAGGGTCTGCTGGGAACATCTGGAAGAATGCCCCGTTCAAGAGTTTTTCAACTATTACCTCCAACAGATCTTTGCTCATGTTCCAGGAAAAACAGTGGACATGAAGTCCAAGGGGAATCATGTTCCATCGACTACATTGCTGAGGCGGCCCACCTGAGGAGGGGAGAATACTTCGAAGCCCTCCTCAATTCCACCAACACACCTTACCTTCTCATGAGGAACCAGAAAATAGGTTCTCTGAGGCAGGCTCGCCTATCTCTGGGGTCGAGGTCATTAAGGTGGTCAAAAAGCTACTCAGTGGCATGGCTCCAGGGGTGGATGAGATTCGCCCAAAGTTACTAAAGGCTCTGTATTTTGTGGGGCTGTCCTGGTTGACAAGCCTCTGCAACATCGCGAGGGGCATCGGGGACAGTGCCTCTCGATTGGTAGATTGGGGTGCTGGAGAGAAGAGAAATGAATTAAGAAATGAGACGGGAGAGTGTGTTCCAACTACAGGGGGATCACTCTCCTCAGCCTCCATGGTAAGGTCTATTAAGGGGTGCTAGAGAGCAGGGTCCATCAGGAAGTCGAATCTCAGATTCACGAGGAGCAGTGTGGTTTTTGTCCTGAGAAAGGAACAGTGGACTACCTCTATGCCTAAGGCTAGGACCTTGAGGATGGGGGTGGGGGGGAGGCTTTTCGGGAGTATGGGGTACTGAACCCACTGATACGGGCTGTTTGGTCCCTTTATGACCGGTGTCAAGAGTTTCAACAGCAATTCTAGGCACAGTCGAGGGGTAGACGGGGTGCAGTTTGGTGGCCTCAGTATTGAATCTCTGCTTTTTGCAGATGATATAGTTCTGTTTGGTTCATCAAGCCGTGATCTCCAACTATCAATGGAGGGGTTTCTAGCAGATTTTAAGCGGCTAGGATTAGAATCAGCACCTCAACCTCTGAGAACATTGTCCTCAATTAGAAAAGTGTAGCGTGCCCTCTCTGAGTCAGGGATGAGATCCTCTCTCAAGTGTAGGAGTGCAAGGATCTTGGGTGTCTTGTTCACAAGTGAGGAAAGAATGGAATGAGAGATTGACAGGCGGATTGGTGCAGCGTCGGCATCGATGCGGACTTTGTATTGGTCCATTGTGGAGCTCTCAATTTACCGGTCGATCTACGTTCCTCCCCTGAGAATCACAATCATCTTTAATCACCAAGTTTGCGAGAAACAGACAAGGAATTTGTCTCCTGTAGTTGGAGCCACCCTGGGCTCCAGATAGTCAATTGAGACAAAGACATTGCGGTCACAGAGCAATAAAGGCTACTAGTAATCTGGCAATGATGAAAGTTTTATTTTGTGCAAGTGCTGCAGCTATTACTCAGTCGACTGTGCACCTGGACCAGGTGCTACTCGGCTGTGAGTGCCTAGTATTGGTCTACAAAAGATGTGAAGATTGTGCAGTGTGGTGAGACTACTACAATAAGCAGATAAGTAATGTATGATATACAATAATAATTGGCCCTGAAGAATGTGACAACAAACTCAAGACAAAAATGGGGAGAATGTCGCAGTTGGATTTTAAAGGTCCACTGTCAGCAGGAAGTGACGTTAATAGCAGACGCCCACTCAGGCGGTCTTGTGTGTTTCTACTAGTTTTACCTGCTGGAAGGTAGCGCTTTGTTCCTTCGTATTAGCCAAAATGCCAGCTCGTTGTATTTCTGGATATTGTTCGAACACTCTGGGGATGGATTCATTCTTCATACTTTTTAAAGACTCAGTTCGTCGTGAAAAATTGATTGCACGGGTGCAAACGAAGAGAGCTTTGTGGGTTCCAAATGACAGGTAGGTGTGTATACAGCTACTTAAAAAAAAACAAATGAAAAAAAAAAAAAACAATAGTTTGGAGGGGGGGTGTAATTCTCTCAGAATGTAACTCAAGTTCCACGTACGTAAGTCAAGGGTGCTAAATGCTAAACGGATGGCTCATATAGTACATACTGTCTGGGAGTCTGTTGTAAGTTAGAAGTAATCCACATATCATCTAAAAATAGCTCAAAACAAAATGAAACGATAGGGTAATATTGCCCCGCTCGCTTCACTCGATTGTGTCCACGGCGGACGGCTTCGACCGGGCTGGCTCATATATACTGTCTGGGAGTCTGTTGTTAATGAGAAGTGATCCGCATATGAGGCATTCCAGGCATCATATAAAAAATGATAATCTTAATGAATGATAATGATACAAACGTGACCATTTATTTGTCCTGACTCTTCACCGCTTCAGGATATTTGCATGTCAACTCAAGGAGGTAACAAAGTTCGAAGTAATCCACATATCGTCTAAATGTAGCTCGAAACGAAATGAAACGATAGGGTAATATTGCTCCGGTCATTTCACTCGATTGTGTCCACGGTGGACAGCTTCAGCTGGGCTGGCTCATACATACTGTCTGGGAGATTGTTTTTAGTTAGAAGTAATCCGCATATCATCTAAATATGACTTTATAGGGTAGTATTGGCCACATCACTTCACTCGATTGTGAGATGTTCTCTTCTTTGAAAAGAGCTTCCATGTCCCACAGTAGGTGGCACAGCGTTTTTTTCAATGGCGAATGTACCAGTGTGACATCATGAAAAGATGTTGCAGGCAATATGGCTACCACTTGAATGCCAAATGAGACTTCCGCAACTTTGCACATGGACGACGCACTCTCCGCACATATTTAGTTTTTTGTATAGACATTCAAGTGTATAATGTTCAATGTATTTTTCATTACAATATTTATAGGCATGACACTTGACCTTTAAGTTAGCTGTTTAAGAAGTTAATTGCGACGGGGAAGAAGCTGACTTTGGCAAATGTTTTCCTTTCATGATCTGTCCAGCTTTTATTATTTAAAATATATGTCTTTCCTTTCCTGGTAAATTTGGTTAGATGTGCCCGTGTGTGTTTCCATGGTTGTATTTTGTTGACATTTAGCTTGCAATATCTGTCTGTTTGTACCGGAATCCCACTGGCAGACTTTTGATTAATTCAGATTTATATCCCAATGTGTCACCAGCCAATCAGAGGATTTAGATTTCACTCTACCTTTACACTGCCATTAACCACACCCAAAACTGTGTCACTTTAACCACGGACTACAAAACGAGGTAAAGCATTGGTAGCTGCGAAAGAGTCATGTTTACCCTGTCTCAGAGTGTACTCGTGGAGAAGAGCCTCAGTGGTTTCATCCAGAGCAATGTCCAGAGGAACATCACCATCACAGTTGACAGCAGAGAGGGAAGCACCATTCCGCAAAAGGAAACTGATAAATCAAGAACACAGTGAGAAAGCTTTAAAACACAACAAGGGACAATCAACTGTTCATAGCAAAAAAAAGCAAAAACTAACACACAATGTGTGGAGATTATAAATTCAACCATGTTGTGATTTGCCATAAACCGGGTTTCAATTGGCATACACTGTAGCCAGCCTTGCATGTTCATTCTTTAGCTGAGACGTTTTCCTGCCAAACACAACAACAATGAAAGCATTGTTGAATGCAGGAATAGTCTGGCACCCACAGAACATGTGGACATCAAGATTCAGTATTAAACAGTGCATAAAAAAGAATTCATAACACTTCACTTTTCCATATTTTGTTACAGTCAATCACAAAATTTGACAAATTACTTCACTCACAATTCATTATTTTCCATCAAGCTACAAAGTGTCCTCAGGTTCATCTTGTTTCCACTTTTCATTCTTGAGATGTTTGTACATCTTAATTTGAGTCCACCTGTGGTATATTCAGTCAACATGATGTGATTTAGAAAAGCATACACCTGTCTCTGGTAAGCCCCACAGTTGGCACTGCATATCAGGACAAACCAAGGATGAGGTCAAAGAATCATCTGTAGAGATCCAAGACAGAAGTGTTTAGAAGCACAGATGAGGGGAAGGCTCCCAAAGAGCACAGTGGCCTCCATTATCTGTAAATAGAAGACGTTCGGAACCATCAGCGCTTTCCTAGAGCTGGCCTACCCTCTAAAGTGAGCAATCTATGGAGAACAACGTGTGACCAAAATCAAAACACTCTGTCACTTTGTCAGAGCTCCTGCATTACTCTTGTGAAATAAGGAGACACTTACAGGACAGCCATTGCTGCAGCAATCCACCAGTCCAGCCAAAATGGCAGAGTGGCCACACACAAAAGTTCGTAAAAGCCACATGCCAGCCCGCCTAAAAGGACCTGAGGGACCCTCAAAGCATGACAGACAAAATGGTTGGAGGAAACCAGGCACCACTCCTCACCTGGCCAACACTATCCCGACAATGAAGCATAGGGCTGGCAGCATCATGCTAGGATGACGTTTTTCATTACTCGACCTGGTGACGAGTCAAGATTATCATAAACTTGCTCCAAAACAAGTGTGCTTGACCTCAAACTGGGGAAATTGTTAATCTTTTAGCAAGACAAAAAACTTGAGCAAACAGCCCACCTATCAAAGAAGTGGCCTTGGGACAACTCTGTCCTTGAGTGGACCAGCGACAACAGGAGCCCAAGCCTAGACTTGAATCTGACTTGAGAATCTCCGGAGAGATCTGAAAAAGTTGACGCACCAATGTGACTCATGCACCCTGATGGTGTTGCAGAGGAGTGGGGCCAAAGATCTCTGTGCAAAGCTAGTGAAATCATATTGAAAAAGACTTGAGGATGTAATTCTTGTCAAAGGAATGTCAAAAAGGTATTGAGCAAAGGTTGTGAATACTTTAGTAGTAATTTCTTGGATTTTAAAGTAAGACTTTAACACACCAAAATTCGGGAAAAAGTGACACACTATGAATTCTTTCCAGACACACAGTATATTGTGCCAATATTGTATTCTTTAAACTGAAGTGCACACGAACAACATACTCTGTTATCTCGCGGTAGCCGCAGGAGGACGTGACATGCAAGGGTGTCCAGCCTTCACTGTCAACCTGATTCACATTGGCACCATGCTTCAGAAGGAAAGACACCATCTCCATGCTACCATCGATGCAGGCCTTCCAGAATTAAGATTTGAAAATGAGTGTTGTTCTCATCAAACACGAATAGTACAACATGGGGACTAAAAGCTACTTTACCTGATGTAATGCAGTTATTCCGTCAGCATTTGAGCAGTTAATAATTTCTGTCCCGTCCTCCTTGTTGCTGATCATCTCCTTAGCTTCTTGGAGCATCACTTGGGCCTCCTCTGTGTCGCCGCTGGCGCACGCAGCCAGAAACTCTGCAGCTCTGTCAAACCTTACCCTTTTTCTAAACAGTATGATTAAAATTGTTGGTTAGACAGAATGTTGGATTGATTAAGACCCAGTTCACATTTTTAGCCTTTGACAATTTCCATTCATGCATTTTCCACAGTATATCACTTTTTTTCCATAGGGTTGTGGGTGAGTTGGAGCCTATATCCCAGCAAGGTGTGGTACAGTAGTGAGTAGCAAAAAACTAGCAGTCCAGTGTGACTAACCAGATTAATCCATGTTGTCAGTATATGTTTTATTGCTACATGTCAAACAAGTTATCAGTAGGTGCATTAGTCTCAGAAAACCAATAAGACCCAGTATTCATGATTTACACACTCTTAAGGCTGTGCAATTGGGCAATTTGTTGAAAGGGGTGTTCAAAAAATAGCAGTGTGGTATTCAATCAGTGAGGTAAATTTTGTGAAAAACAAGAGTGATTCAGGTAGCTCCCATTTAAGGATGAAGCCAGCATCTGTTGGACATGAATTTCTCCTTGAAGACCTGACAAACAGAACAGAAGAACAGTGTACTTTGATTAAAAGTCTGATTAGAGAGGGGAAACTTAAAGAGGTTAAAAAAATCATAGGCTCTTCATCTAAAATAACCTATAATGCCTTCAAATGAAGAACAAAACCAAAGTCACGTGGCAGAAAACGGAAGACAATCATCAATATGGATCGCAGAACAACCAAAATGGAAAAGGCTCCGGCAATGGACATCTCGAAGATGATCAAAGACAGTCTGGAGTAACCTGTAAGCAGGCCTCAACGTAAGCCGCGAATGGTTGTGTAGGTTACGCATCGTTTATGCAATAGGGAAAAAAAACGAGCACGAATGATTTAAATTTGTGTAGACAGTAGACATACGAAAACGAACATGAATAATTTCTAGATCTACATAGAAATTTACTGCTGGCTTTCGCCAGATGACTCACAAATTGTTATTAACAGGTTAATGTTGTGTTGTTTCATGACACACAAGATCACGCGATATTGCGCGGCCCATATCGCAAAACTTCTCGAATATCAAACAAACATGCCAGCTCCCAGTAACAAGGTGCGGTTTCAAAATGTTGTACACGGGGAAACTGTTACTGTTAAAACATTTCAATCATGGGACTTTCACGAAGATTTTATGTATGAGACAGCTAATGAAGGGGGTCGATTAAAATTACTTCAGTGTAAAATATGTTCCAATCATGTTACGGAAATACGAAAAGAAGTCAAAATGAGATGATTGTCTGGTCAGGTATGTGAATCTGAATCAGAGAATGACATCGACATGTTTCGTTTTAAACTGCGACAGCTATAATGTTAAATTTTATCAACTGTCAAATAAAATATGAAATTAAAAGAGCTAGTTGTTATATCATTTTTATTAGTGTATTGATTTAATGATATAATTTTAATAGTTTCTTAACTTTCCAATCAATTTGATAATTATTTGATGGTTTTCTGTTTCTTTTTACTGCATTGACATTTGAGGGATTATTTATATAACAAATGATAATTGTGAGATCTAATTTCAGTTTAATGAAAATGGATGTACATATAATGGAGTACATATAATTTGTTAAAAATAAACAGGAAATTATCTTTTCATTTGAAGGTTCTGAAGGAAATTTTGGGATATGTAGATGGTTTCAGGTATATTCACAAGAGCAATGTAACAAGACATGTACAGTCAGGTTCCATCCATAATTGGGCAAAAAAAAAAATTTTTACAACCCTCTCCTGAAACTAGTCATCAAGGGTCCTCATCAAGTGACCAACCTAGAAACGGAGATTCCAACTGTACTGTGACAGCAAGCACTGGCCCCACACAACCGCATGGTTTTCGCAAACAGAACTCCATTCAACAGATGTTCAATAAAGCAAGCAAGAACCATTATAGGACTCATATAACTACAGTTTTAGCTGTGGTCATGCGTGAGAATTCAATGTTCGATTACAAATACCTGATTGAATTGCAGAAAAAGAATGGAGTCCACTTCGTATCAGGAAAAGATAGTGATGTTAGATGTAGAGTTTATATCATACATAGCAACTACGATGAGAGATGACATGAAGAATATTTTGAATCATGCAAACTTCTTCTCCTTCGAACAGGATGGCAGAGAAGCCAGAAAAACAAAAGAAAAAGAATTGATATATGCCAAAGTTGTAGTGAGAGGAAAACCTGTTGATTTGTTCCTGAAGTGTCAATGTATGCCTGACTTTGGACGAACTAGTGCTGATTGTCTGAATAAAAGTGTAGATGCTGCATTTGAAGTGTATGATGTAACCGGTGAGAAGTATAACAAAGGTATGGTTGTCTGCCAGCGCTGATGGTGGCAGCGTCAATATGGGCAAGAACACAGGGGCACTCATAGTTATGAAGCCAGAACAAGACTGGCTGCTACTTTTTCACTGTAGTGTGTAGAATTGGCCGTCAAAGATGCATTCATGGAAATGAGTTATTTTCAGAAGGTAGATGACATATTGCTAAACCTCCACACCCTATTCAGAAATAGTGGAAAATGTTGGAGGGTACTAATATTCCTCGCGGCTGGGTGTACTTTTGTGTAAGATTCCCAAATCTTGCTGGAACAAGATTCAGACAGACAATGACCTTCCATTCCTCTCAGTAGTCAGTGAAGATGGAACAGAAGTCACAATCACTGGAGAGGCTACTAATCTCCCTGCAACTGCAAGATTTAAAGAACAGAATCAGCTCAATGAAAAGCAGAGAACGAGAGCGGAAAAATGTGTGTCTCAAGAGAAACCTTCCAGCTCAAAAATGATGCTAGAGGAAAAGAAACTGTAACATGCATTAAGTTTCAACTTATTCCAGCCATTGCCAGTCACCTGGAGACACGGCTAGAATCATTTAGTGACCCAGTGTTTGATCCCTTTGCCATTGCTGATCATACATAGTGGGATGCAAGTGATCCTGACTATGGAAAACGGCAAATCAAGAAAATAACATTTTCAGCAACCTCTGGGTCTACATAAATTCTCTCACGATTTGGCAGTCTATGAGTGGCGTGGTCTCCGCAAACTCGTAGCTTTTAAATTTCACCACTTCAAGAGGAGTATTTCTATGTGGGAGCAGGTGTTCACCCACCATCATAAAGAATTTCCACACATCTTACTTGTGATTGAGTTGATCTTGGTGGTTGCTTTGGCTAGTGCTACTGTGGAAAGGGGCATCAGTACACTAAATCGTTAGCTCACCATTGCTAGAACCAGTTTGAAAAATTCCACACTGGATGATATACTCCTCCGTATAAACTTGCCATTATTGCCATCATGCGACCCGAGATATGAAGAAAAGCTAATGGAGAAAGCTGTGGCCATATATCTCACTGATAAAAACAGGAAAAAATCTCAGTCCACTGAAGTTGTTAAAATGCAGTCTCTGCCTGGCTGTCCATCTGGTTGTCCAGATATGTTCCTGCCTACAGCAGCATCAACAGTCATCAGAGATGAGGCTAGTCTAAATCCATTGCTCAGACCAAAAGCAAAAAAACATGCAAAGTCTCGATTCCAAACCAACAAAATTAATGTAATGGATTGCCCAGACCAATCCCCGGACCTTAATCCAATTGAGAATTTGTGGGGTTACAACAAAAATGTTGTTTCTGGATCAAAAACAAGAAATGCTAATTAATTGCGGGATGTCTTTAAAGCCCAAGTGTCATCCCTATAAACATTCTAAAATAGATATTGTAATGAAAAACACATATAACGTTATTCACTTCAATGTCTATACGAAAAAAACAAATGTGAGCGGAGAGCGCATCATCCATGCGCAAAGTTGCTGAAGTGTCATTCTACGATATCCAAGTGGTCACCATATTGGCTGCATCCTCCGTCCGTGACGTCATGCGGACATTTTCCAATGAAAACACGCGGTGCACCATAACTATGGGAGACAAACACGCCCCTTCTGACATGGAAGCTCTTTTCGAAAAGGAGAACACCACACAACCGAGTGAAGTTACCGGGGCAATATTACACTATTGTTTCGGGCCCTCGGGGGAATATTACACTATTGTATTGAGCCATATTCAGATGATATGCGATCACGGCCAAACCGCATCCCCGTCCGATCCACTTCCGCGGCGGAGATGAGCCATCGCGGCTCATCGTAGCCGGCCGGTGTGGCTTATGACAGAGTCGAGCCGTGCTGCTTTTAGGGGGATGTTCAAAGCCACCGCAGTACTTGATGAACACCGTCAAGCCGAGTCGCATTACTGCGCGCACGCGGCTGAGTGAGGCATTCTCAGCTGGGTTCTTCAGAGCCGCCCCCATCCACAAGGCCCAACGCGCAGCCTTCGCAGAAGCTGTGAACGCCGAACACAGCGCCTCACCCGGTGTGGCTGATTTTCGGCGCCGTGGTGGCATATAATGGAGCTGACCCGTGCTGCTTTTAGGGGATGTTCAAACCCCCCGCAGTACTTGGTGAACACCGTCGAGCCGGGGCGCATTACTCCGCGCACGCGGCTGACTGAGGCATTCTCAGCTGGGTTCTTCAGATTCGCCGCCGTCCGCGCAGCAGCCCGACGTCGTCGGACACGCACATCGACATATTTCGTACGCGGATCTTTTGTCACATTATGAGAGACCGATTACGTGGTCCGCCCCGAACTATTATTTATTTTAGTAGCTGTATACACACTTACCTGACATTTGGAACCCACGAAGCTCTCATCCTCTGGACCCGTGAAATCCATTTTTCACAATGAACCGGGTCTCTTGCAAACTTATGAAGGCTAAATCTATTCTCCCGAGTGTTCAAGCAATGTCCAGCAATGCAATGAGGCGGCATTTTGGCTAACACGAAGGGACAACGAGCTACCTTCCCGAAGGTAAAACTAATAGAAACAAACGAGTCAACTTGGGGGCGCTGCTGTCCTTTACATTACTTCCTGCTTCTTCTCGAAAACAAATCCTTCGAGAGGATTTTCATGGCGGGAGTAACAAAAAGCTGTATATGTCAAAATCATGTTTTGTGATGAAAAAACGCATGGGCCCATATTGGCTGACGTTTTTTCATTAATAACGTACTAAAAATCATCCATTTCATGACAGTAACCCTTTAAGGAATCTTGGAGTGGAATAACAGCTGAAAGGTGCCACAAGTTGGTTAACTCCTTGCCACACAGATCTGGAGCAGTTATTTAAAAAAAAAAAAAAAAAAAAGTGTGGTCCTTCAACAAAATATCAGTTTATTTATTCATAGGATTGGTAAATTCTAGAAGCCAAAAAGTTTGTACAAAATAGTTTTGGTTTGCTAGGTCAACGGTCGACTGCTATTTTTTAACACACCCCTTTGAAAAAAAAATTCCCAATTGCAGAGCCTTAAGAATATGTAAATCATAAATAGTGGATGTTGTTGGTTTTCTAACAATCTATTGAACCTACCTTGGTAATTTGTTTGACATGTAGCAGTAAAAAATATATACACTGAAAACGTGGATTAATCAAGTTAGTCACGTTGGACTGCTATTATTTTGAACACTACTGTATAGAACCACGGTAGTCATAAACTCTCACCAAGCATTAAATATCAGGTTACTAGGAAAAGCATCTATCGCGAGACTACAGGATTTCCACCACTTCAACTTTGATCGTAACTGGCATTAATGAATGTGTTACTGCGAAGTGAATCTCTTTTGTAGGCCACGCACATTTTTCATTTCAGACCTTTGGGCTAAGCTAGCAAGCGGCTCGTCAGCAAGTTCTGTTCTACTGTTCCCAAATCTGTTTTCCTCACCGTCTCTTGAGGAGGGGGCTGCTTTCGTCGCTCTTCGAAACGGGTTCCTCATCCGACCGTCCCTGCTGCTCCCCCTCCGGCTCATCGGTTCCTCTTTCTACGGCATCGCCTCGCCATCTACGCCGGGGCAAGGCCGACGCTTTGTCAGTGCAGGAACCCGCCCAGCGCTTTAGCTGTTCCCGACGCTTGGTCCTTGCCGAGTCGCCCATTAATGTATCCAAGGAGCCCCGCTTTATTAAAAATTTAACATAGTCAGGAAGGGAAAGACACACCCTCCATGTGTATACTTTCACTTCCTGACTATGAAGTCTTGCGGAAGCCTCAGATCCTGCTCTTGCTACTGCCTGTTGGTGAACGAGCTGCGCGCGACACATGGTGGTGATGACGTCACAAACGGCTTGTTTACAACAGTACAAGTACTGTATGTACCACGGTACTGGAGAAGGTCGGTCTCTTCCTGTCAGGAAACACAACAGTAATAGGCTACGTCACATTTTGTGCCATTGTGGCTTTATGTTGAATGACTCACAATGAACAGTTTGAGTGTCTTGGTGTGTCACTATGGAAAAGCATTTGAATATTTATTCGATGACATACTAGTGCGCTGCTCCGTTCTCACTGAGTCATTATAATAAGACGTTTAGAACAAAAAAAAGTGCTGTCAAGTTAAAAACAGTCATCACATTAGTTTGTCGCTTCGCCAAGTCAGCAGAAATAAAAGCTATGGATCACTTGCACGAGTGTGTGTGTGTGTGTTTTCTTTCGACTTGTCCCTTTCGGGGTCGCCACAGCGTGTCATCTCAGATGAACGCATATATATGTTTGGCACAAAAGTGAAAATATATTTGATGCGCAAAATTTGATGCCTCGCCCCTGTCATATAATATGGTGAAATAAAATGCTTTCAATAACAGTAAATGTTCTAGGTCTTGAGATGATCAATTGGATTAAACCTCCAGGAGAAGTCTGCAAAAGTATGAGGACCGCAAATATGAAAAACGGTCCAAAATCCATCCATTCTCTGAGCCGCTTACTCTCACGAGGGTTGCGGGAGTGCTGGAGCTTATCCCAGCTATCATCGGGCAGGAAGCGGGGTACATACTGAACTGGTTGCCAGCTGACTTCAAATAATTGGCGTCAAGAATAAAGCGCGATGGAGAGTTTGGTAAAGAAGTGAAGGAACGGGTCCAAGCAGGGTGGAACAGTTGGCGGAAGGTGTCTGGTGTTCTATGTGACATAAGAGTCTCCACTAGGATGAAGGGCAACGTTTATAAAAACAGTGGTGAGGCCGGCCATGATGTTGGAGCGCCGGAGAAAAAGAGTCGGAGGCGGAGTGTCGGACACAGGAACAGAACTTGCTTTATTGTTTGACATCCTAACACTACTCGCATAACGGCGGGAACTCTGTTAACCTTTACTCCGGAAGCGCAACAACAAAAACAGTCCGTGCGGAACCCCGCACCCCAACTCGAGGTCCCGCGGGTGAATTATGTAAAGACCACACAAGCCCCCCCAGAATTCACCCATAGTCAAAATCCTTGTGCCGTGGAGGGATGATGACCCGACCCCGGAGGGTGTGCACTGTAAGGGCCGAGGGGGGCGGGGCCGCACTGCCCATTGAGTCACGGGACAAGGGCTCAGGCGGGGTCAAGGGCACCCCGGCAGGCGCAGGGGCACAGGGCAAAGGGGGACGACCCCGGCACGGGGGGAGGCCCAACCACAAAGCCTGGGCAATGTCCAGGTGCGCGGGTTTGACCCTGTCCACGGAAACAGTCTCGGGTCTGCCGCCAATGTCCACGAGCAGGCTCTTATCCCCGTGCTCCAGGACCCTGAACGGCCCATCGTATGGGGGGCGGAGAGGTCCACGGTGGGCGTCATGACGAAGAAACACAAAATCCGCAGAGCGCAGGTGACAGGGCAGCCGGGCAGCTGGGGTGCCATGTTGCGACGTGGGAACCGGCGTGAACCCTTTTGCAGCCTCCAGCAGGGAGGACCGTTGCCTGGCTGTGGACCAGGGCGCTGTGGCGTCCGGGATGAATTCGCCGGGGACCCACAGTGGCTGGCCGTCGACGAGTTCGGCGGATGAGGACAACAGGTCCTCCTTGGGGGCGCACCTGAGGCCGAGCATGACCCACGGGAGCTTATCCAACCAGTTGCCGTCCGTCAAGCAGGCACGCAGGGCTGCTTTCATGGAGCGGTGGAACCACTCAAAGAGACCGTTCGCCTGGGGGTGATAGGCGGTAGTGCGGTGCAGCTTGACCCCCAAACTCTCGGCGACTGCGTTCCAGAGTTCAGAGGTAAACTGAGGGCCACGATCTGAGGAAAGGTCGCACGGTGTCCCGAAGCGTGCAACCCACGTGCCGATGAACGCCCGGGCCACGTCTGACTACGTTGTCGAGGAGAGGGGAACGGCTTTGGGCCAGCGGGTCGTCCTGTCCACCATGGTGAGCAAGTAGGTGAATCTGTGCGAGGGAGGAAGTGGACCTACCAAGTCGACGTTGACGTGGTCAAACCTCCTCTCGGGGACAGCGAAGGGCTCCAAGGGGGCTTTTGTGTGGCGATGCACCTTAGCCCGCTGACAGGCCACGCACGAGTCGACCCAGGCCTGCACATCTTTCTTGAGACCACACGAACTTCTGGGCCACCAGCCTCACGGACGGTTTCCTTCCGGGGTGGGAGAGGTTGTGGACCGCCTCGAAAACAGCTCTTCGCCAGTTTGCAGGGACCAGCGGCCGGGGCTGGTCAGCCGAGAGGTCGCACAGCAACCTGACGCCCGAGTCACCAACCGCGACTTCCTCCAGGCGCAAACCCGTGTCAGAAGTCTTGAGGGCCTGCACCCCGTGGTCCGAGGCCTGGTCTGCGCTCATGCGGGAGTAGTCGAGACCCAGATGCACAGTGCCGACGATCGCCCTGGAGAGGCAGTCCGCGACCACATTGGATTTGCCGGCGATGTGTTGGATGTCCGTAGTGTACTCAGAGATGAACGACAGTTGGCGTTGCTGGCGGGCGGACCACGGCTCGGCCACCTTGGACATGGCGAAAGTGAGGGGTTTATGGTCCACATATGCCGTGAACTCCCGGCCTTCCAATAGGGAGCGGAAGTGGAGGATCGCCAGCCAGAGGCCGAGGAGCTCTCGATCGAACGTGCTGTATTTGCGCTCCCTGGGGACCAGCTGACAGCTGAAAAAGGCAAGCGGTTGCCAGGCGCCGCCGACCCACTGTTCGAATACGGCTCCAACAGCGTAGTCCGATGCATCGGTAGTGAGAGTGACAGGGGCCCCGTGGGTCGGGTGGGCCAGCATAGCGGCACGACTCAGCGCGGCCTTCGTAGCCTCGAAGGCTTCCATCCTCTCGGCCGTCCATTCAACGTCCCGGTTGGGGGCCTTGTCTTTAAGAGCCTCATAGAGCGGGCGCAAGATGTGGGCCACCCGGCGGATGAACCGGTGGTAGAAAGTCACCATCCCCAGGAACTCCCGGAGGCCCCGAGCCGAGCGAGGTCGGGGAAAAGTGGAGACAGCCTCCACCTTTGCCGGAAGGGGGGCGGCGCCGTTCTTGTCTATGAGGTGCCCGAGGAACTGGATAGAGGGCACCCCGAAAACACACTTCGCCGGGTTGATGATCAGGCCATGCTGCTCAAGTCTTGCGAAGAGGTCGCGGAGGTGCATCAGATGTTCATCGTCCGAGGAGCTGGCGACGAGAATGTCATCCAAATAGACGAACACAAATGGCAAGTCCCTGAGCACAGAATCCATTAAATGCTGGAAAGTTTGTGCCGCGTTTTTAAGACCAAACGGCATCCTCAGAAACTCGAACAGTACAAACGGAGTGATTACAGCTGTCTTGGGAACGTCTGAGGGGTGCACGGGAACCTGGTGATACCCGCGCACCAGGTCGACCTTGGAGAACAGGATTTTGCCCGCCAGGTTGGCTGAGAAGTCCTGAATGTGTGGAACAGGGTAGCGGTTGGGCGTAGTGGCGTCGTTAAGGCGGCGGCAGTCACCACACGGTCGCCACCCGCCACTCGGTTTAGGGACGATGTGTAGTGGCGAGGCCCACGGGCTATCCGAGCGGCGGACAATGCCCAAACGCTCCATGTTGGCAAACTCGGACTTAGCGACTGCTAGCTTGTCGGGGTGAAGCCGTGAATCGGGGGGCCCTTGGTCTCAATGTGGTGCTCGACCCCATGTTTAGTCGTAGCAGAGGAGAGAGTGAGCCGTATCAAGCCAGGGAACTCACCAAGGAGGAGTTGGTACTTGGTGCCGTCCGATAGCGAACTGGAGAGACCACCATAAGTCGCCTCATTGCGGACGCAGGTGACCGTGGAAAAAGTCAGTGCATCCACCAGACGGCCCCTCTTAACATCCACCAGCAGCCCGTGGGCACAAAAAAAAATCAGCGCCGAGGAGAGGGAATGAGACATCGGCAGTGACAAAGTCCCATGTGAAGCGCTGACTCCCGAAACACAAGTCCACAGTCCTCATGCCATAAGAGCGGATAGGGGAGCCATTAGCGGACAGTAGGGGTGTCCCATGAGTCCCGCCAGCGGCGTCCTCCGCAGTGGCCGTCAGGACGCTCCTCTGGGCGCCGGTGTTGCAAAGGAATTTGCGCCCGGAAAGGTTGTCCTTGACGAACAGCAGCCGGCTCTTCACGCCCACGCTCACGGCCGCTGCGAAGCGTGGGCTTTGCCGTTTCCCGACGCGTCGTAGTTGCAAGGGGCGCGGCACCTCTTCGCTTTCGCACCGAAACGGGCATGGAAGTAGCACAAGCTTGTGCGTTGGTGGCGATGGGGCCCCTGCTGGATGCCGCCCCCGCGCCCGGAGGCGAGTAACTGCACGTCGCGGCCAGCGTCTCAGTGGAGAAGCGTTGCCAGGAAGAAACGGTCGGCCTCCTCGGCCAGGGCCCGGGGCTCAGTGACAGTACTGTTCGCGAGCGCCGTCTGAACATGCGGTGGCATATGCCTGAGAAACAATTCCATGAAAATGAAATTGGGCTCTTCCGTGCCCAGCAGGTTTAGCATCATTTCCATGAGTTCGGAAGGTTTGCTGTCCCCCAGTCCATTAATAGCCAACAGACGTCGGGCACGCTCCGGCCGTGAAAGCTCAAAAACCTTGAGAAGGTGAGCCTTGATCCCAGCATACTTATCTCGGGCCGGGGGAGAGGTGATGAAGTTCACTGCTCTGGCCGCCGTTGAGCTCCCGAGTGCTGAGACAACGTGGTAGTAACGCATGGAATCATCTGAGATCCCGCGGAGGGCGAACTGAGCCTCCGTCTGTGCGAACCACGCTGCCGCGGACGTCTCCCAAAACTCCGGCAATTTGAGGATGGCGGTTGCCATGTTCGTTTCAGTCTCGAAAACGCCGGGACTGATGTCGGGGTCACCAGTGTAGCGCCGGAGAAATGGAGTCGGCGGCGGAGTGTCGGACACAGGAACAGAACTTGCTTTATTGTTCGACTAGGATGTCCTCCTCGCATAACGGCGGGAACTCTGTTAACCTTTACTCCGGAAGCGCAACAACAAAAACAGTCCGTGCGGAACCCCGCACCCCAACTCGAGGTCCCGCGGGTGAATTATGTAAACACCACACAGTAAAGATTAGAGACGGTGGCATTAAAGAAACAACAGGTAGCAGAACTGGATGTAGCAGAAATGAAGATGCTGAGGTTCTCACTTGGAGTGAGCAGGTTGGATAGGATTAGAAATGAGCTCATTAGAGGAACAGCCAAAGTTGGATGTTTTGGAGACAAGGATAGAGAGCGCAGACTGGTTTGGACATGTTCAGTGACGAGAGAGTGAGTATATTGGTAGAAGGGTGTGAGAATGGAGCTGCCAGGCAAAAGAGCGAGAGGAAGACCAAAGAAAATGTTGATGGGTGTTGTGAGGGAGGACATGAGGACAGTGGGTGTTAGAGAGGAGGAAGCACAAAATAGGCTTTGATGGAAAAAGGTGACATGCTGTGGCGACCCCTAACAGGAGAAGCCGAAAGGAAAAGAAGAAACCAGAGTGCCCAGAGAAGACCCAGGCAGGCACGGGGAGAACATGCAAACTCTACACAGGCGGGTCCGGGATTGAACCCGGGACTTCAAAACTATGAGGCCAACGCTTTCCAGCTGTTCCACCGTCCCATCACAAATAATAACTTGGGTTGTGGGTGTGCTGGTCCTATTCCAAGTACGTTACAGTACACTGAACTGGTCGCAAGCCAATGGCAGGGCTCAAGTAGACAAACAATCAGTCACACTCACATTCACACCCTATGAGGTTTGGTCATATTAAGAATAGTTAGTAGTTTCTCTAGCTAGATGAGCCATCTCAAGTGTTTTGTGGTCTTCGAGAAGACCGTGTCTCTCGAGGAGTCTGGTGCACCAGACCACCTGATAAGGGTTCCATCTCGGTACGACCAGTGTAAGAATTTGTGACACATTGCTGCAGTAGGGTAGATTCATTGTCTCTCTACTTTTATCTGATCATGTGGTTATAGTGGCTTCATCAAGACATAATCTTCAACTCTAACTGGAGCAGTTCGCAGCCAAGAGTGATGCGGTTGCGTTCAGACCCAATCCCTCCAAATCTGAGATGATGGTCCTCAATTTGAAAAGGGCAAAGTTTCTGCTGCAGGTTGGGAATAAAATCCTACCCCAAGTGGAGGAGTTCAAATATATTGGAGTCTTGTCCACGGGTGAGGGAATAATGGACCAGGAGATTGACAAGTGGACCTGTGCGGCGTCCGCGGACTCATATTGGTCTGTGATGAAGAAGGACCTTAACTGAAAGGGAGAGCTCTCAATTAACTGGTTAATCTAAGTTCCTGCTTTTACCTACGTCACAAGCTGTGGGTCAGAAAGACAGAAAAAAACAAGATCATGGATACAAGCAGAAAAAATGAGTTTCTTCTGTAGGCTCTCGAGGCTGTTAAGAGTTAGGGTGAGAAGCTTGGACATCCAGGACAGGCATAGAGTTTTCACAGTATCATTCAGACCTATGGACAAATTTAGAGACAGCTGCTTCACAGCCAGTTGAATGCCAAACTAGTTGAAATACCATGGATCATCTCTTAAAATAACCTTCACTTTTTACTGCTCTCCAATTACCGCCAGTTTCAAAAAGAAATATTTCTTGTCTCTGTTCGACCAATAAGAACAGCCGCAAACAACAGAATTGTTTACCGTTATTATAGACACAATGTCAAGTATGGACTTTTAGCATCAGATATCTGAAAATTACTGAAGCACTGAAAATCTGTTGATCACAAAAAATATTTTGTTTACAAAGGCATCCCCTCAGATATGGCAGCCGTTGCACACAAAGATAAAACTTGCACTTTTATAACCTGCCAAGTCAGAGACGTTGACGACTCTATGAGCTTCCTTCAATTTATTTTGGAGAAACCCGTAAACATTTCAGAACCAGAATTTTTTTCTGTTCTGTACATTTTGTGGATGATGACTTCATAAATTTTGAGAGATTCATGCAGGTTGCCCACCTCTCCTTCAGCCATAAGTACAATACTTTTGTGTACACAAGGAATCTTATTCTAAAAGTTATATTAACAGTAACTATCCCACAGGACAAGCACATTTGGACAAGGCTAGCTTGAACTGTCAATGTAGTTGTACCTGTAGCTAGAACTAGCTACCAGTATTTACCCACAGTAAGGCTATATCTCTGCAGCTATCATGATTACTATTGCAACAACACATCGACAGTCAGGTAAAATTTATGTGTCTCATGACAGTGACCCAATCAGGGCAAATCTTATTTTCAACTGTGAATAATAATGAGAAATCCTGTCATCTCATCTGCCAGGTTGTTTGGACCAACTAGAATAGCTTGAAAAAGAGCACCTTGGGCATTTCCAATCTAAATTTACTTGTAAACCTGATAAAAGAAAATCAAAGATTATAAAAATTGAAATATGGGACCTGAAGTGGTCCATCCACCCATTTCCACATTAACATATCGAGACAGATAACCATTCACACCCACAATCATACCGTTACTAAGTGGGAAACGAACCCACGGTGCTCACACCTAGTCAGGCGAATACACCACTTCACCATCAGTGACGGTAATTAAAAGTACTCAACTGAAATCTAATTACTGAAAAATAAAGATGGAAGGTGTTCTAATGTTGATAAGCATTACAGATTACATTCAACAAAGTGTTCAGAGCAAACACAGATTAATGAAGTGATTATCTGAGCCAGCTGACTTCAGGCGAAAAGCGGACTACACCCTGAACTGGTCGCCAATCAGCCATGACCCTTGTGAGAATAAGAGCCTTGGAAAATGGATGGATGGTTATCCGACCCGAATGACAACAGCTGTGCTGAGTCATGAAAGGAACAATCTCCCTCTCCACGTTGACAAATGTTCTGTCTTCTCACACTGATTCCAAATTGGTGGCAGTAAACTGTGAAGTGATACTTTGTCCCTCTTGCCTGTATTGTAACCAAACACTGCCTAGTAATTCACAGTATTGGCACGTTGGCTATCAAGTTGATCTATTCAAATATGGAACAGATAAAACAATACGTAAACCTCCAGCTTGCCAGTCGGGCTGTGGCGACGTCTCGAGAAAACTCTCTATAAGCAACAATATCAATCATGGGTTTTATTCTTATTAACAACTGGCAATATTTGAGCACAGCGGACACTCTCTCTTCTCTTCAATGCCCAGAATAGTGAATTCATTATCATGCCTTTTAAGCAGGGGTGTCAAGATGATTTTTGTCTCGGGCCGCATTGTAGTTACGATTTCCCTCAGAGGGCCGTTAGAACAGTGAAACCTTCTAATCTAATCTAATCTAATCTAATCTAATCTAATCTAATCTAATCTAATCTAATCTAATCTAATCTAATCTAATCTAATCTAATCTAATCTAATCTAAATAAATCTTCAATTATCAAATCCTATTATTACCATTAAACAACAAATTGAGTTATAATTCATTTTTAAATCAGAAGACAAGGATAATAGTTTGTTCAAGTATTGTTTTCATTTCATATTCATACTTTAGTAAAATGGTTCGGCAACAGTAAAATGCAATATCTTCACATTGTTTGTTTTATCATGACAATCTGGAATTTGGATACAGGATTTTTAGCAAAAATCCCGGAACTTGATGAATATGATTTGCTTTCGCAAGTGACATAAGATAATGTGGTGGGCCTCATCTGGCACCCGGGTCTTGAGTTTGACACCTGTGCTTTCAAGAATCAGAATCAATATGGTCACAGTGCGAACGCTCACTCTTTGTTGCTCATAAACATTCCAACATGCACAAAGGGTCAAATTCCACGTCGCGTTTTTCTATGGTTAATGGAGTCAGTCAACGACAGGAAAAGCTGCATCACGCAAGAAAGTAAGTAAACATCTCAATGGAGTTTATTTGTGTTGTATTGAGTTAGAATTTAGCAAGGCATGGAATATTAATAATTTAGACCTCCTATGAAAAAAGATGTGGTTTGTCATAGCTGGTGAATGATAACAGTAATTACACAGAAAGTTGTCCTTGTATTGTTAATAATTGGGACATACTGTAACAGAGAGGGAAGCCTATAAAAAATTATTATGAGTACATGTTCTTGTTGAGGTTCATTACTACAGTGAAGAAAATAAGTATTTGAACACCATGCTATATTGCAAGTTCTCCCACTTGGAAATCATGGAGGGGTCAGAAATTTTCATCGTAGGGGGATGTCCACTGGAAGAGAGATAATGGAAAAAGAAAAATCCAGAAATCACAATGTGTGATTTTTTTAACAATTTATTTGTGTGATACAGCTGCAAATAAGTATTTGAACACCTGAGAAAACCAATGTTAATATAATAATATATATAATGGGGATTTTGGCCCATTCGTCCACACAGATCTTCTCTAGATCAGACAGGTTTCTGGGCTGTCGCTGAGCAACACAGAGTTTAAGCTCCCTCCAAAGATTTTCTGTTGGGTTTACATCTGGAGACTGGCTAGTCCACGCTGGAACCTTGATATGCTTCTTACGGAGCCACTCCTTGTTTTTCCTTGCTGTGTGCTTCGGGTCATTGTCATGTTGAAAGACACAGCCACGACTCATCTTCAATGCTCTGACTGAGGGAAAGATGTTGTTCCCCAAAATCTCACAATGCATGGCTGCAGTCATCCTCTCCTTAATACAGTACAGTTTTCCTGTCCCATGTGCAGAAAAACACCCCAAAGCATTATGCTACCACCCCCATGCTTCACAGTAGGGATGGTGTTCTTGGGATGGAACTCACCATTCCTCTTCCTCCAAACACGGTTATTGGAATTATGACAAAAAAGTTCAATTTTGGTCTCATCTGACCACAAACCTTTCTCCCATGACTCCTCTGTATCATCCAAATGGGCAGTGGCAAACTTAAGACGGGCCTTGACGTGCTGGTTTAAGCAGGGGAACCTTTCGTGCCATGCATGATTTCAAACCATGACATCTTAGTGTATTACCAACAGTCACCTTGGAAACGGTGATCTCAGCTCCTTTCAGGTCATTGACCAAGTCCTGCTGTGTAGTCCTGGGCTGATTTCTCACCGTTCTAAGGATCATTGAGACCCCATGAGGTGATCTCTTGCATGGGGCTCCACTCCGATTGAGATTGACCGTCATGTTTAGCTTCTTTCATTTTCCAATGATTGCTCCAACAGTGACCCTCCTCGAGCTCTCACCTTATCGTGGTGGAGGTGTTTGTGTGTCTCAATGATCCTAGGAGCTAAGTTGTCTGGGGCTTTGTGCCCCTGGTAGGGTCGCCCATGGCAAACAGGTCCTAGGTGAGGGACCAGACAAAGTACAGCTTGAAGTCGAGCGCCTGGTGGCCGGGCCTGCATCCATGGAGCTCGGCCGGGCACAACCCGAAAGGGTAACATGGGTGCCCCTTCCCATGGGCTCACCACCTGTGAGAGGGGCCGTTGGGGTCGGATGCAATGTGAGCTGGGCGGTGGCGAGGACCTTGGCAATCCGATCCCCGGTTACAGAAACTAGCTCTCGGGACATGGAATGTCACCTCTTTGGCAGGGAAGGAGCCCGAGTTGCTGCGTGAGGTCGAGAACTTCCGACTAGATATAGTCGGACTCGCCTCTACGCACCACTTGGGCTCTGGCACCACTCCTCTTGAGAGGGGTGGGACTCTGTTCCACTCTGGAGTTGCCCACAGGGAGAGACGCCGAGCAGGTGTGGGTATACTTGTTGCCTCCCGGCTCGGGGCCTGTACGTTGGGGTTTACCCCAGTGGATGAGAGGGTAGCCTCCTTCCGCCTGCAGGCAGGGGAACGGGTCCTGACTGTTGTTTGTGCCTATACACAAAACAGCAGTGGAGAGTACCCACCATTTTTGCAGTCCTTAGATGGAGTGGTGGAGAGCGCCCCCTCTGGTGACTCCACCATTCTGCCAGGGGACTTCAATGCCCACATGGGCAATGACAGTGAGACCTGGGAGGGCGTGATTGGGAGGAATGGCCCTCTTGATGAGAACCTGAGTGGTGTTCTGTTATTGGACTTCTGTGCTCACAACGGATTGTCCATAACAAACACAATGTTCAGGCATAAGGGTGTTCACATGTCTACTTGGCACCAGGACACCCTCGGTCGCAGTTCAATGATCGACTTTGTGGTCGTGTCATCGGACTTGCGACCGCATGTCTTGGACACTCGGGTGAACAGAGGGGCGGAGCTGTCAACTGATCACCACCTGGTGGTGAGTTTGCTCCAATGCTGGGGGAAGATGCTAATCCGATGTGGCAGGCCCTAACATATTGTGAGGGTCTGCTGGGAAGAGCTGGCAGATTCCCCTGTCAGAAGAAATTTCAACTCCCACCTCCGAAAGAACTTTACTCACATCCCAGAGGAGGCGGGGGACATTGAATCCGAGTGGATGATGTTTCGCGCCTCCATTGCTGAGGCGGCCGACTGCAGCTGTGGCCGTAAGGTGGTCGGTGCCTGTCATGGCGGCAACCCACGAACACATGGGTGGGCACCTACAGTGAGGGATGCTGTCAAGATGAAGAAGGAGTCCTATCGGGCATTTCTGGCCTGTGGGATTCCTGAGGCAAACTAAAGGCCACAGAATCGCTGTGACTAGGGTTACTCTAATTTACGCAAAGACGCGGAGAGTCCCACAGGAAGTGAATGCAACTCACTCATACAAGGCAATGAACTGGCAAATACCAGTGACAAAAACTCCAACTTAAATGCATGTCTAATTACAGTCCGCATGTGAAACAGCCTTGACCGGTGACAGTTGTCACCACCCAGCGCAGTGGCACAACCACGTCCCTCTTGGCAGTAGCCAAGCCTTGCTCATGACCGAATCCAGTTGGTGAAAGGGTCCAATGCGACAATGGTAGAGTGGAGTGAAGAGAAAGGGTCCGCCAACCCTGTCAAACACCTTTCCTACATAGAGTGAGTGATAGGGCTGGTAATGGATCTTAGCGTAGGTTTTGCTTAATACACTTTAAACTGGATTACATTAAAACGGCAACATTTTAGGTTGGGTATAAAGTAAAGATGACATTTTAAGTTAGATATGCAATAGCCAAATTTATGTTTATTTATGATGTCATTTGTCCATTGTCTGCATATTTTGTACATCGAAGGATTTTTATGTTGGATTGGACCCTGTCATGAAGAAACTACACGCAACATTCAGTACTCAAATTTCAAACACGTGAATTATTTTCATTATCTGCTTTTGTGTCAGTGTGCCATCCTATCATTTATTTGTTTTATGAATGTTTACAGAATGCTTTCCTCCAAACACATACCCGCCCACTCAATCCCACCTCACGCTGTGATGCGGCTGGCAAAAGCATGGCTTGCCGAGGACACCCCAAACTTTGATCCGGCAGGAGTGTGTGTGGGATTTCAGGAAGTTGAAGCAAGACTGTTGTGTAAAAGTCCACACAGTATCTTGGCAGGAAGTCCCTTCTTTACTGCTGTGTTCACGGAGGTCGGCTGCACTGTGGATTGGATTTACCAGGATGGAGATGAAATGGGTCGGTATTGATTATTATCAGGTTACATCAAAAAATTTAAAGTACATGCATGTGTAGCTCCAAATAACATGCACCAAGGGAATGAAGTGAATTGATATTTTTATCAGTAAACTGTCGAGACATGCAAAACACTGACAATGATAATACAAACCCAATTCCAATGAAGTAAGTTGTCTTAAATATAAATAAAAAGAGAATACAGTGATTTTCAAATCGTGTTCAAACTATATTAAATTGAATATACTACAAAAACGAAGTTCATCAGTTTGTTCAAACTGATGAACTTTATCCATCCATCCATCCATCCATTTTCCAAGCTGCTTATCTTCACGGGGAGTACTTTATTGTAGCAAATAATCATTAACTTGGAATTTTATGGCTGCAACACGTTCCAATAAAGCTGGGACAGTCTTCCTCGACACATATATTCCACCTGTCTCACTCGTACTTTTTCTGCTCGAGCACCCCTGGCAGGTGTGAGAAAAAAAATGCGTAGATCAGCTGCATCATTGTAGATTGTACATTGTAGCGTTGAAAGCTTGTGACAAAAGTCGCGGGTTATAGTCCGGAAATTACGGTAAATATACTGTAGATTCAACATGATTTGCAAATCACCAACTGACCAACTGTCTTCTGAATAACATGTCTATGTAACAGAAGGATCAAGAATTGGATCATACTTTCCACCCTCATTATAGAAAGGAAGGGTACCACCAGTGACTATCCTGAACTAATTTACACTACTCTAATTTACACATTGTAGAATGAATTGAACAAACAAAACACAGCACTGAATACAGGTCCTCCACTACATAGATCATTTTACCTAGCAACAAAGCACATCAAGAAAATCAGTCCCGAAAGTACACAAAAATGTAGTTCATGGTTTTATTTTTTCATTTGCAAACAAAAAATACACAGGAAAAGTCTAGTGTAATTTTGTACAAGTAATGGTGAAAAAGCTGCATATGTTCCAATATTCATGATTGAGAACAGGTCAAGGACAATGTGGTTCTTGGACGATGGAGCTTGGCACTCACTGGAATTCAGTTATTGTCAAATCAGGAAATTTAGTCAATTATGACTCAAAGCATGAATTTAGGCTGATCTTGACGAAAGGTGGGAAAAGCCAATAGGTGTTTCCTAGATTGTTATTGCCTCCGAATGATTCCATAATTACATTATTTCCCTTGACAAACATATAAAATCGTGCATGTTATATTTTAAAATGGCAAATGGTACAAAATTGAATGGCAAGAAGCAATCTTGGCATCATTGGAAAAATACTAGTGGACCTACTAACTGTGTGCTACCAAATTTGAACCATAGGCCCAGATACTGTCACGCTTACTGCTGTGGTTCGGGGTCCGGCCAGATGTCTCCTCCTGGGTGAAAGGCCAGCTCTAAACTGTATTGCCCGGGCCTCGGGGATTGCCACTCGGTGTTCTCAACTCCGAAAAATGGCAACAGCAAAAGGATGGCACGGTGAAGTGGCAGGAACACGTAAAACGACCCCAGGCTTCCGATTGGTGGAGAAGTACGCTATGCTGGTGGGTGGTGTGTCCATGCACAGGCAGGATTTGAGTGGAATGGTGATGCTGAAGGACAACCATGTCTGGGCTTCAGGAAGCATCACAGAGGTGAGTATGCTGTTTCACATTCGGACTGTAATTAGACATGCATTTAAGTTGGGGTTTTTGTCACCCGCCTAAACTGCTCCTCATTGTCACCCTCTCATTTGTAGATATTTTTTTTTTCCAATCAAAAGCATCCACACTTTGATTTCCTCTTATTGATGTTTTTGTATTTGAAATGGCAACCAATTTTTAATTTTAATCTGAGCATTTATCAAGTCAGGTAATGCGTGTGTGACAGTTTTATAATTTTACCTAATCACATTACAGTACAATAACCGTCTAATCATCTATCTTTATACGCTTTATTCTGTTCAGAGTTACATGAAGAAGGAACCTATCCCAGCTGACTACAGAAAAATTTGTAGTACTGTATATCATAGAATATAGTGATTTCCAACCTCTATGGAGCAAAGGCACATGTTTTACAATTTGAAAATCTCACAGAACACCAACAAACAAAAATGTCATAAAAAGTCCACAGGAATTACTGTATGTACTTTCTGCCATCAAATAGAAGACCATTTATTTTTTTCTGTCACTATTTCTCACAGGCATAAATAGAGGACCAAAAATACATTATTGATTGTAAATGAAGAATTTTTTCAGCAGTTGAGTAAAATTTGATAATTTACAAGTGTCATGGTCCTGCTGGTCCAGCCCTGGCTGTGGGGGTTGCCACGCTGATTAGGAGGCGCACACCTGCGCCTCATGCTGGCTGATTGGCCCCGGTATATATAGGACCATGGGGACGACTGGTCTGGCGCCAGATCATTGCGGTTCAAGCCCCATTCCAGCACTCCCGTATCTCTGATCGTTTTCCCGTGTGTACCGACCTCCACCTGTTCTCCGACTGACCCCCTAAGCCTGACCCAATTCTGTATGAATGTGTGTGAGTGCGTCAACGTGAGGCTTTGTCAAGTGCTTATTTTTATTGACTCAAAAAGGATTTTGTGTTCTCCAGGCTGTGAAAGCCGGCAGGTCGGTGTGTGGTTTCAGCAGTAAGATTGAGGTGGAGTGTCGTTCCACAGAAGAAGCCATGGAGGCAGCCACAGCTGGAGCAGATATAGTTATGCTTGACAATTTTCAGCCACAGGTAAACAAAAAGTCAGCACAGAACTTCATGGGAATGTTTGCAGTTTTTCACCTGGAAAATAAACAACATCAAATCATGTCATCGACTACAGGCGCTCCATCTTGCAGCTGGCGCACTAAAGCAAGAATTCCAAGGTCTGCTGATAGAAGCCAGCGGAGGAGTGACACCAGAAAATCTAGTCGAGTATTTCTCTCCATATGTGGACATAATCTCCATGGGTTGTATTACACAAGGGTGCCCAGTTGTGGACTTTTCACTAAAGGTTCAAAAGCCCGTTTCCTAGTCAGACCTCCATGAAGGAGTGGCACTGGAAACATGTTGTACATTCACCTAAAAGTAATTTCAATGATTTACTTGCATTAAAAATAGGTCACAAGTGAGAAGAAAGGGGTGACATCACCCCGCTTCCATAATAGTTCCATAATAGTTTATTCACATTCACTCTTCATTCTGCAAAAAGAGCTTTAGAATAGTCCATAAGGTACTGTCTTGTCTATGTATGTCTAAGGCAGGAGCACCCAAACTTTTTTGCCCCAAGATTGACTTTTCAAGCAGCCGACCTTCGGCGATTTACTCACCAGATCTGGGGGCGGAGAACGCATGCGCAAGACTGTACCGTCACCGGCCGTGAAAAAATCAAGAGACATAAATAGGAGGCCAACTAGCCAGGTTGCTAGAGTATGCTTTTACAGTATGTGCGCATGTGCAGTGGTAGAGTATGCTTTTATGTACGCATGTGCAGTGACATGTCAGAATAGGCTTTGATGGAAACTGACATCATTTTCTTTTCCTGTCACGCGGTCCACATGATAAATGCATTGAGCACCCCTTGTCTAAGGTATGTCTTGTCAAGTTTATCTTGAACACAATAATCAGCTATTTGAGTTTGAAATAATAAACATGAATTGTGGACTGTCAACCTGCACCACTTCTTAACAAAATAAGGAAGAAACAGAGGGGTTGTATAAATTGAGTTGTTGTTTTCCTTTCGGCGTCACCACAGCGTAACATCTCATATGAACGCATATATATGTTTGGCACAATTTTTACGCCAGATGCCCTTCCTGACGCAACCCTTCTCAGGGAGTGGAGGCCCCAGTAGGATACAAACCCACAAGCCCTGGTTTACCAAACCAGTGCTCTAACCACTGAGCTACGGGGCCTCTCGGTTGTATAAATTGAGTGAAAGCAGGAAATTGTAGAATCCTTAAATCCAGAACCACAATGCTGAAGTTGGTGTAGAGCTGAAACAATGTCCAAGTATCAGGCAGTTAAAAAAGAAATACTAACAAATTACAAAACATGAGAAGGAACATGTATGAACATAAATAAATCCGTCCATCCATCCAACTAACCATTTGCAATCACACTTATCCTGTTCATGGTTGAAGGATAAGGGAGACTATCTCAGGTGACTTTGGGTGCAAGGCACACTACACCCTGAACTAGTCATCAGTCAGTAGCAGCCCACGTTTAGACATCGACAACCATTTGCACTCACATTCACACCGGCGCTGAGGGACATGCTAAATGAACCCAAGTCAGGAGAATGTACAGTACTACTTCCACCATCGGTGGCAATATAAAGAGATATCAGAGACAATGAATTGACATATATAGCACGTTTCATGCATTTATACAATGCAAGTTAAGGATGGGGCACAGGGCACATAAAAAACCAACAATTAACAGTTAAATTTGCACCTATGGGCAATTGAGAGTCTTCATTGCCAGCCTGGTAGTGGCATGGCCGTTAAAACGCCAATCATGCTTGAAAACTCTCCGTTTTTACGAAATTTAAACAATTCTTATGGAAGAGTGGGCCAAAATGTCTCCACAGAGGTTTGAAAAATTCATAGAAATAGCTGAGGATGGCCAACCAGTTATTAGATTTAGGAAGACCATTACTTTTTCCGCACAGGGCCAGGTAATTGAGTACCATTTTCCTTAATAAATGACTGCTGGGATAGGCTTCAGCACTCCCACGACCCTTGGGAGGATAAGGGGCAAAGGAAATGGATGGATGAATAATCCTAATCATAATACTAGGGTGGGATGATTGAGAAGCGGTAGAACGTTTTCCTCACAGTTCTGACAACCAGGTTTCAAATCCCGGTCCCACCTGAGTGGAGTTTGCATGTTCTCCCCATGCTTGTGTGGGTTTTCTCTGGGTACTCCCGTTTCCTCCCACATTCCAAACATTAATTGGAGACTGTAAATTGCCTGTAGGAGTGATTGTGAGCGCAACTGTTGTCTGTCTCCATTTGGCCTGCGATTGGCTGGCAACCAGTTCAGGGTGTACCCTGCCTCCTGCCCGATGCCAACTGGAATAGGCTCCAGCACTCCCGCGACCCCTGTGAGGATAAGCGGCTCAGAAACTGGTAATGTCTGATATTTACATTTGTTCGCTGATCTCTGTCATGGATGTGTCTTTCCTCGACCCGGTGCGCACCTGCTACGATGAGCAGGTGCGCCCACCTGCTTTTCGTGTTGCTAATTACGCCACTGATATATTTTCACGTGTACGATGTGGTCTTTGTCAGTTTGTTGTACTTCTATGTCATGTTCCCGCAACGCCATATCGTTGTCTTTGATCCTCTGTGTACAGATCCCTGCCGTGTTGATGACCCAGCCTTTACGCCTATTGAGTGTGACACTGCTGCTTGTTTGGACTGCCTACCTTGGACTGAATAAATATGCTCCCGAACTGTACCTGGTCTTGTGAGTCATGCATTTTGGGTTCGGCCTCGTGTTCTGGTAATGACGTATCTCAAAAATTGCAAAAATACAACCCCATTTCCAATGCAGTGTCACGATCAGAACATGAGGCTGAACCCAAAAGGCACAACTCACAAGACCAGGTACAGTTCGGGAGACGTCCTTATTCAATCCATAGTCGATACACTTGCAGGCAGTCCAACAAGGCAGCAGCAACAGAATCAGCAGGCATAAGTGGAAGGTCGAGAATGAGGCAGTGTTTGGTACACCGGAAAGCAAGGGCGTAGACAAAGGGTTGTGGGAACGTGATGAATTGGGAATAGCTGGGTGCCATGATTGGGTATAAAACATGCAAAGATGGGCCGAAGTTCATCTCTTTGTGTGAGAAAATAGTAAAACGGTTTAAGGGAAATCTTCATCCATGTACAATTTGAAGGAATTTAGGAATTTCATTATCTACGGTCCATAATATTATCAAAAGGTTCAGAGAACCTGGAGAAATCAGTACATGTAAGCGGCAAGACCGAAAATTAACATTGACTGCCCATGACCTTTGATCCCTCTGGCAGCACTGCATCAAAAACCAACATAAATGTGTAAAGCATGTTACCACATTGGCTCAGGAACACTTCAGAAAACCAATGTCAGTAAATACATGTGTAAAGTCAACTTAAAGGGGAATTCCAGTGTTTCACATGAACAGTGTATCCATTATGTGCTCTATTTTGACAATGTGATCTTAAATCCTCTCTCATTTAATAGAGTTTTGAGAAGATTATGATCGACAATTACGAATTTTCAGGGGCGTTGCCATTTTTGCGAGTCACATGATCTACGTGGGCGTATGTAACGTGTACCATGCCGTTCCAAACATTGGATTACATGGGACACCATGGCTCTTCTCACGGCCGCCGCCGGAGCTCGCTCGTCAGACTATCATTCCTATCCGAAGAACCATCGCGACTGCCGGCCCGGAGCTCCCGGGGGCCTTTGTTTCCGCACTTATGTCACGCGTAGGCCTCCGAGTAGTCAGACTCCGTAATATTCCGCCTGAAGAACCATCCAAATATTCAACATTAATTACAGCCACAAGTTCAAATCTGGATGGAAGTATTCCTCCATCTTCCTGATCAACTGATACTGCTATTTCTTCATCAGATTAGGATGAATCTGAGAAATCAGCGCTGGGCATAATGTAATCGAGCCTTTATTGCGCACCTTACACGTCACATCCGCGCACGTAAGACATGTGACTCGCGAAAATGCCAGCGCCGCTGAAAAATTGTAATTGTTGATAAAAAATCTTCTCAAAACACTATTAAATGAGAGAGGATTTAATATCACATTGTCAAAATAGAGTACATATTACATGACCCATTGGATACATTGTTCATGCGAAGAACTGGAATTCCCCTTTAAAACGCCACAATGCAAAGCAATATCCACTTATCAACAACAACCAGAAATGCTGCTGGCTTCTCTTGGCCCAAACTAATCTAAGACGGACTGATGCAAAGTGTTCTGTAGTCCAACGAATTCACATTTCAAATTGTTTTTGAACAATCATGACTGTTATGAAGGCAAAGTTCAAAAGTCAGCATCTGTGATGGTATGGCGATGTGTTAGAGCCAAGGAAATGTCTAATGTACGTGTTGCTATCCAAGCAATGACTTTTTCATGGATGCTCATTAGTGATATTGAAATTGGTTTGATGATTTGAAACCTTTGTGTGTGATGGATATTCAAAACTCAGAACTGTGAGGCCAACATTCTTTCGTTGCACCACCGTGCCACCCAGTGAGGAAAAATTGCAATTTATTATATTACTCTATTCATCCATCCATCCATCCATCCATCCATTTTCGTAGCCACTTATCCTTACGAGGGTCATTAGAGTGCTGGAGACTATCCCAGCTGTCAATGGGCAGAAGCGCTAATCTAATTGCCAGCCATTTGCAGGGCACATAGAGACAAACTGCCGGACTCACAATCATACCTCGGGACAATTTAGAGTGTCCAATTAATGTTGCATGTTTTTGGGCTGTGGGGGTAAACCGGAGTGCCTGGAGAAAACCCACGCAGGCACGGGGAGAACATACAAACTCCACACAGGTGGGTCCGGGATTGAACCCCGTGCCTCAAAACTGTGAGGCCAACGCTTTCCAGGTGCTACACTGTGTCGCTGCATTACTGTATTATTATTATGAATTGCTATTTACATCCTTAGTGCCGCAAAGCATGCTGGGGCGCTCCCAGCATGCTCCCGGCATACTATTTACATATTTTGTGTAAATTATTTATTCAGTCTTTTTTTTTTTTTTTAATGATTTGCTCATTATGCTATTCTGTTTGTTGTGGTGGGGAATTTTTTTGTTTTGATGACATCTTGAGTAATGACTTGCCTACACTGTCAGTGTGTGGGGAAATGTAAGCTTCTTCTGCTTACACGTGTAGAATTGCAATGTAATGTACATGTGTTTGAGTCTACTGTAAACGTGATGAGGCACTTCAAGATTATTGTGGTTTCACAGTCGTAACATTCCACTGAGGGAAACCATACTTACATTTTGGCTCGCGACAAAATGAGTTTGACCCCCCTGCATTAAGTGAAGACTCTGAATTGTCCATAGTTTTTTTTTTTCATTCATGTGTGCACTGGGATTGGCAGGCAACCAGTTCAGGGCCTTCTGCCAGAGGATAGCTGGGATAGGCTCGAGCGGTCCCACGACCCTTGTGGGGATAAGAGGCTCAGATAATGGCTTAATGATATATAGTCGATGTAATTCAGAGAACAAAAGTATGATTTAAGAGGTTATTTTAAAAAATATGAATACAAATACAAAAACATTTTTGTTTTGTTTTGAGAACTGTAAAGGATAAAGACATCTTGTTGGACAACTGGTTAGCCCATCTGGCTCACAGTTCTGAAGACTGGAGTTCAAATCCCAGCCCCGCCTGTGTGGAGTTTGCATGTTCTCCAAATCCCTGCGTAGGTTTACTTTAGGATCTCTGGTTTCCTCTCGCATTCCAAAAACATGAATGGTAGGTTAGTTGAATATGCTAAATTGCCCATAGGTGTATTCTATAAGTGCGAATGGTTGTTTATTTACATGTATCATTTGATTGGCTGCCGACCATTTCAGATTGTACTCTGTCTCTCACGCAGTTAGCTGAGTCCCTTATGATTATACAGTAAGCAGGATGGAAAATGTTTGGATAGATAAAGTTTAGACACAAATAAGCATTGTGTCATGATCACGAGGCATGGGACTGGACCCAGTTGCAGGACTCCGAGGCGAGGGCATGATATTAAGGGTGATTTTATTCCAGATTAAGATCAAACACAAATAAGCAGTCCAAAACAGGTGGAAGCACAAAAACGCTAGGCTAAAGGCAAGATCCAAAAACGTGCACAAGGTCTGATGACTACCAGGCACACTTAGAAACAACAGGCGTAATAAAACTAAAGTGGCACAGACTCGGTGTGACAAAGGATAGCTCTACACAAAAATTGTGAATTTACGCACAATAGCGGAGTATCCCAAAATGCAGTAATGCAAACGCAACGAACTGCCAAAGGCCAATGACACATTCAAAGCTTAAATGCCTGGTCTAACTGGTGTCCAACGCAGAGCAGCTGTGGAACTGCTGCCAGAGGCGGTACCGCCCAGGGCAGTGGCTTGGCCATGCCCCAGACAGCATTGCATTTCAGTTGATCCCTATTTTGGGTCAATGATTTTTCTGGAGTTGTGTGGTGGGGTTGGATATGTTGTATGATTTTGATGATGATTTTTCTTTTTTTTCTTGTTTTCTCATGAATAATTGCAAGAATGATTGAAATAAAGTATTCATTCATTCATTTTATTTTATTTTTTTACAATGTTTGTTGTATACATTTTTGTTAATTTGTGAAAGTGCTATTGGGTGGCATTGGGCCAAGTGTCATTGGGTAAAAGGAGGGAAAAACAGAAATTGGAAACTCATTTTGTATGTACCAGGCCCCACACACACAATGCATGACAAATTCCTTTAGTTCTCGAATCTGTCAGCACAAAAGAGGAAGAACATTTCGCAAGATCTGATTCCCCCACACAGAAGTCACAGACATGGAAAGTTAAAGCCTTACCACCAACCACCATTTTGATGAACACATTTTTGTGCCAATCTAACATAGTAAGTATTGATTTTGTGAAGTAAATTTTATACCCCATAAATAAAATAAATTTATGTTGGTTTAACTCCTCGACATACTTTTTATGTAACTCAACATTCATGAATCCATTCCATCCTTTTTCTGTTCACTTATCCTCACGAAGGCAGTGGGCGTGGTGGAGCATGTCTCAGCTATCTTCGGGCAGGGGGCAGGATACACCCTGAACGGGTCGCCTGCCAATTGTAGATCACCTACACACAAATCACATTCACTCCTACAGATAATTTTGAGTCTTCAATCACCAGACCACGCAGGTTTTTGGGATGTGGGAGGAGACCAGAATAACCAGAGAAAACCCACAAAGACACGAGGAGAACATGCAAATTCCACACAGTCAAGGCGGTATTTGAGCCCGATCTCAGAATTGCGTGGCACATGTTAATTACACACCGTGGTGCCCTCTACATCCTTGAGTCCTTGCAAATTGACCACTGTATATTCATTTCTCTCAGATGGCAGAGACTTTGGTCTGAGGCTGTACTGGTTGAAGTCCAGTTCAAAACTAGAGCAGTAATTTCCAAGCTTTGTGGACCCAAGGCACACATTTTACAACTGAAAAATCTCACGGCACACTAATATACCTAAACATCACAAAAAAGATACATTAATTGTTGTATGTACTTAATGCCATCTAATAGAAGACCATTCATTTGTTCTGTCTGTCCCAATGCCTCACTGGCATAAATTGATGAACAAAAATACATTATTTCTTGAAGATAAATAATATTATGACAATTCCATCAAATTTTATTATACCCCACGGGACACCCAAAGAGTGCTCATGGCACATTCGCACACTGGTTGAGAATCACTGGACTACCGTATTGAAAGTGGGAGCTTGCCCAGCACTCATTTACATGAAGTCACCGTATTTTGATGTCAACTCAACAGGAGAAAAAAGGAAACGAGACAGGATGCCATTTATGACACTTCTCAAAGTAACACTTAGGGTAAGCCTTTAAAATGAACCACATTCAAGAGAATGTCACAGGCAAAGGACCTTCCCATGAAGAACGACTGTCTTGTTCCATCAGACATGTCTGAGAATTATAGATTTTCATAATTTCCAACTCATCAAAATGAATGACAACTCATGACTCGTGCATTAACAGAGGGAAAAGTGTGGGTGTGGCTGCTCCATTTAAAGTCATCAACAGTATTGGACAACAAACAAAGAATCATTGCTTTGAATCAAATAACTTTGGATTGTAAGTTCAATTCTTTCATGTTCTCAATAGCATGCATAGACATAAAACATATTGTACATACACTAACTGGCCACAATATTTTTACCACTTGCACAGCTGAATATATTCGATCTACATCAGAAATAATAATCATGGTCAATTTCGATGGTCGATGATTTTTGTGGTCTTCATCGGCAGTGGTGGCTTAAACCCACGAGTTTTTAAATTTCTTTTCTCCCATAGAGCTAAATGAGGTAACTAAAACGCTCTCAGCATTCTGCAGTCCTGTTGTACTCCACTACGCAGTTAACCACAACAATTACAGTAACTTACAGATGGAACATTATTACTTTGTAACAGCAGAACATTAGATATAACTACTGTGTTGTTCGATAGAGATCATGAAGATATGGCCAGTCATTGAATGTGTGGATGAAGGAATCACAAAAAAGGGGAAACATGATGGAAAATAATATTTTTTTCTCAGAGAGAAGGACTCTCAGTGACTTCTACACGAAGTGTCACAACCACCTGTTAAGGAAACGCCTTGGGCCGGAAGCATTGCATAGACATGTCTTTCAAACAGCACCTCGCTTCTGTACTGAGAAGTGCAACCAGAAAGATGTGCCTGCAGCTTTGCGGATTCCTGTTGATCTGGGTTGTTAGTAAGTTATCTTCCTTTTGAGTCATTAATGAATTTATCATCGAGTAAAAAAAAAAAAAATACAAAGATACAGATTTGGAGATATGTTTTTTCATGTGTGTGCTCACTATTTGTAACATTAGCAGGAAATCATGTCCAAGATTGTCAGTCGTGGAACTAATGCCTTTTTTGTATCAATAAATAATAACTGTATCTTAATATTATTTCAATGTTAGATCCTTTCTCCTTTGCCAATCATTCAAAATAATCGTAACATACATTTTTCTGTCCTTTGAACATGTACATAGAATCCCTATGCAGGGCTCTTCATTTTAGCTTAATTAAAAAAAGCAATCAAGTGGCACCATAGGGCGGCACGGTGGTGCAGCTGTAGAGCGTTGGCCTCACAGTTCTGAGGACCGGGATTCAATCCCGGCCTCGCTTATGTAGAGTTGTATGTTCTCCTGTGCCTTTGTGGGTTTTGTCCGGACACTCCGGTTTTGCTCCCACATCCCAAAAATATGTGTTAATTGGAGACTGGGTGTGATTGTGAGTGCGACTGTTTGTCTCTATGTGCCCTGCGATTGGCTGGCAACCAGTTTAGGATGTACCCTGCCTCCTGACCAATGACAGCTGGGATAGGTTCCAGCATTCCCGTGACCCTCATGAGGATAAGCAGCTCAGAAAATGAATGAACGGATGGATCATAGCATCTAATAGTGACCAGAAAATATTTAAAAGTGCAAAGGGAGGATGAAGTCCACTCCTAAGAAGTAGTAGGACTATTAATCATAACAATACATTTGTTTACAACTGCCTTCAATTCCAAGGACATTGAACAATAGAATAATGGTTAATTCACGGAGAGAGAATGAAAAAAAAAAAGTAAAATTTGCACAAAGACAAAAACACAAGATTATACAGTACTGTTCATCTCAGTGGAAATGCAGGTTGAGAAAGTAAGTAGGCAGTCTTAAATTGGTGCGTTTTGAATCCGAAATCTAAACGAGGAAAAGTATCAATGTTACAAATCGCAGGTGGGGAGCAGAGCAACTGCAACCTTCCACTCTATCTCCCACGGTGCTGAGGCGTGCAGTGGGGTGCAGTGAAGTGAATCGAGGAGGAGGCTACGAGGGAGTGAACTGAAGTGGTGGTCGGACATATTACAAGGTCTGGCATTATGAATTGCCTGAATGCCTGTAGAAGAATTGTGAATTGAATTTGCTAGATAACTGCCAGCCAGTTTTATTGTTGTAAGATCGGGGTGAAATGGTGGTACTGGGGTGTTTGGTCATCATAGCGGCTGCAGAGTTTTGAACCACGTGGAGTATATGAAGAGATTTCTAAGGTAGACCAAAAAGAAAAGAATTGCAGTACGTACTTGTGGCGCGAAGTGACGAGACTGTGAACAAGAATAGCAGTAGTGTGGGGGGCGAGAGAGGGGTGGAGCATGTTGACATTGCGAAAGTGATCTTATCATGACCTGGTAGTGTTATTTATTTATGTGGGAAAGAAATCAAAGAATGAAACCAAAAACAGACTCTGTGCTGAAGTTAAAATACAGAAAGCCTTAGCAAAAAAGACTGGTAAAAGTAAATGTATTGATTAAATGCTTGTATTTAAATCCATCTTTCCATTTTCCAAGTCACTGGAGGCTATCCCAACTATCTTCGGGCAAAATGTGGACTAGTTTGGTCGCCAGTCAGTCACAGGGCACATATTGACACCGTCACTGAGTATGAATTGAAACCATACCGACAGTGACATAATGTGTTTGCATAACAGTTGAATTTAAGTATAAAAGAAGAGTACTGACTGAAATTTAAGTATAAAAGTAAAAAGTAGGGATGTCTTTTCATTCAGACCAATTCCACTACAAGTATTCACTCTTGAGTACTCACTGATACAGAGTATTGATACCACCATATGACACAAATCTGATCAGCCTTATATCGGCCAATAATTATGATTTCATTCTGATTGTTTGAATTTCTTTAATGTCAAGAAAAAAACATGTTGGCGGTGTGGGATACACAATACGTAAATTTGTTCTTTCAAGATTGCACCATATCAGACTACTGCAATAAAATCTTGTATTCTGATACCACCAAAACCCATCTTATATAATCACTGAGGTTTATCTTGTCAACTCAAGCACAACCGGATATACCCGTTACCACATCCATGACAATAACAATCAATCGCGCTGTCTGTACGGTATAATTAGAACCCAATGGAGAAAAACGTGTTGTTGGTCACTGGTGCTCGTGAGAACTTTAATCCAAGACTTGCTTGAGATATGTTCACCTCCTTTTAATGCGATACAGGCTATAATCAGGCAAAAACGAAAAAAAATCTAATGTAGCCTAGCAAGTTACTAATGATGGGCATGGCAGTTCTTTCGAGTGTATGGAATCGCTCAAATCAATTCCTTAAAAAGATTAATTCAGAGGATTCATTCACTGAATCGTTCACTTCATATTTCATAAAATAATTTAAGTGCTTTCTCATTCTGTTAATGACTTGCTGTTAAAATCACTCATGAGTACGCCCACTAGTATGTCGTTCCTCTGGCAAACGAATGCTGACTACAAACAAAAGAATCACTCTTCAGTTCCTCAGTACACCAGTTGAGTGACAGAATCATTTACTTTGCTAAAGCCCCCTCCCCTAAATTCCTTAGTTCCTCAGATCCTCAGTTCAGCAAATTAATCACTCAGTTCCTCAGTACACCTGGTAAGGAATGAATCGCTCTGTTCACTGAAGTCCATCCTCTTCCTGCATGGCGCTGCCTGACGCTGGATGCTCATTGGTCATTCACCAAATATTCAGAAGGGAGTAAGAGAACGTTTCAACAGTTACATTTCTGCTGCTAGTGACATTTCTGGCGAGTTGCAAATCAGTCCCAGCCTGCCTACACGCTGGATTCTCATTGGTCATTCACCGAATATTCAGAAGAGACAAACAGAACGCTTAAACAATTCCATTTCTGCTCTCAGGTGACTCACTCGCCTCACGGTGGCAGGCGGCAGCCAATATAGAGAAATCAAATTATTTTATAGACTGATTCAGTTCAGTTCATTAACTTAAAAGAAGTGTTTTTTTGTTTGTTTTAAAACAAATCGCCCGTGAACATAACAACGCAACAAGCTACTGCTAGCAGGAACGGTTAAGAATTTGGGCTGTAAACCTGAATTTATTTGAGATTTTCTGTCTTCCACATAGTGTCCAAATTATACATACCAACTCAAAGACATACAGTACATTAACTCCGAATAACATTCTGGTAAACATCCTCAAGCAAGTTTCACCTCAATCAGATGCTTTTTGTAGCCAACACCAAGATTTGACATACCCTAATTCTGCCAGGGAATTGTACCACTCTTCTTGGTGGAATTGCCCGAGTTAATTTATATTAGAGGCGGCACAGTAGATCAGCTGGAAAACGTTGTCCTCACAGTTCTGAGGTCCCAGGTTCGATCCCGGACCCGCCTGTGTGGAGTTTGTTCTTGTTCTTGCCGTGCCTGGGTGGGTTTTCTCCGGGCACTCCGCTTTCCTCCCACATCCCAAAAACATGCAACATAAATTGGACACTCTTAATTGCCACTAGGTGTGATTGTGAGTTCAGATGTTTGTCTCTATGTGCCCTGCAATTGGCTGGGAACCAGTCCAGGGTGTACCCTGCCTCCTTCCCGTTGACAACTGGGGCAGGCTCCAGCACTTCCGCGACCCTAGTGAGGATAAGCAGCTAAGAAAATGGATGGATGGAATTTATATTAGTTGTTTTTCTGTCAAGGACCTTCCTTTCAATTACTGCAATCCAAAAATGTTCAATAGAGTTGAGGTTGGTGCTTTTGGAATACAGTACTTGTTTAGAAATGGCTCCAAAAGACTTTCACAACTCGTATAAAACTAGATTTCTCCTTTGAATTTCCCCATTATTATGACTATGAATCAATGTAATGAGTGCTGTAAATCAGTAAAAGTCAATCAAAATCAGTAACAAGAAGTGAATATGCATTGTCGGACTTTCAGCAGAAATTGTTGAAGGTGAATATACTGTTTGTATTTAATTGACCCTGTGTGGAGAAGAGAAAATTCCACTGTAAATAAATTCACCTGGTACATCCAGTACATTTTTTTTAAACCTGTGTGTTCTGTCCTCATTTCACTCTGTGGAAAAAGAGCAGTCATTAAAATCGCCAAATTGGTATGACACTCATGCCTGCGACCGCGTGCATGTTAACGGCTCACCACAAATGAAACACTTGGTTTAAATTGATGATTTTTTTTGTTTTCATATTCAATCAACTCAGCTAGAGTCCTAATGATGATTGCTGTATTTTTCACAAAATCTAGCTCTCCCTATGTCTTGGGCATTCAACATTGATACCGCAAATCCCAAAGTGTATAATGGGGATCAAAAAGCTTTCTTCGGATACCGAGTGCTTCAGTACATGTCTGGCTCCAACAAAGGGTACGGTTGGCTTTCTTCTTCTGCTTCTTATGGAATGTACTGTATTTTGGTGGTTAAATTGGCCTTTAATGTTTATTTAAAAGACATTGATCTTGGAGATGGAACATTTCATTCTTTAGGGTACTTGTCACTGCACCTCTTCAGAATAATGGATCCGGGGCAGTATGCAAACTAGATCACAGCCAAACTACTAAATGCTTCAAACCACAAGGTATGCACTGAATTCAAAACACTGGCGCGTCACGAGAAAACACACAAAATACAGTAACAGCACATTATGATGCCTTTATTATGAAGATGTAAATCTTTTTTTCCTTTTGGCTTGTCCCGTTACAAGTACAGTATTTGAAGTCATCCACCATTGGTATCTTTTCTCCCTGGAGCCTCACTCTTCCCCCTCCACCCCCCTCATTCATGCACATATATTCTGTTTTACTTCAGCTAGTCTTCATTCGTCTCCTTTCCAGTGCATGCCTCCATCTTTTTTATTGTTCCTCCACCTGCTCACTGCTTTCACTGAATATCACAATATCATCTGCAAACATCATGGTCCAAGGGGATTCCAGTCTAACCCCATCTGTCAGCCTATCCATTACCACTGTAAGCAGGAAAGGGCTAAGACCCTGATGCAGTCCCACCTCCACCTTAAATTAAATTCAGACCTCTGCATGCAGTACCACAGTTCCTCTCTTGGTACTCAATTATAGGCTTTCTCTAGATCCACAAAGACACTATGTAGCGCCTTCTCATCTTCTCTGTCATTTCCACAAGCATTCTCAAGGCAAATAATGCATTTGTGGTACTCTTTCTAGGCATGAAACCATACTGTTGCTCGCAGATACTTCTGTCCTGAGTCTAGCCTCCACTACTCTTTCCCATAACTTCATTGTGTGGCTTATCAACTTTGTTCCTCTGTAGTTCCCACAGCTCTGCAAATCGCCGTTTGTTCTTAAAAATGGGAACTGGCGCACTTTTTCTTCTTGAGGCATCTTCTCGCCCGCTAGTATTCTGTTGAATAAGTTGGTCAGCCACAGCCTCCTCTCCAAATTGCTTCCATACCTCCACTGGTATGTCATCAGGACCAACTGCCTTTCCATTTTTCATCCTCTTTAGTGCCTTTCTAACTTCCCCCTTACTAATCATTGCTATTTCCTGGTCCTTCATACATCCTACTCTCTCAAGTTCTTCATTCATCAACTTCTCAAAGTATTCTTTCCATCTATTTAGCACACTAGTAGCACCAGTTAACACATTTCATCTGTATCCTTAATCATGTTAACCCGGGCCACGACCGATCCCGTATGGTATTCTTTAGATGAACGATCATATTTGTTTGGCACAATTTCATGCCGGATGCATTTCATGACACAACCCTTTGCATTTGTCCGGGCATGGGGCCGGCCTACAGATTGCACTGGCTTGTGCCCCAATAGGGCTGCATTAATATAGATGTAAATAAACACAGGTTATCATTAAATACAATAGCTTCAGACCACTGCTGAAATTAAAATTTAAAAAAAGGTGAACAGGTGATTTTGTTAGTCGCTAACCATGAATGGGTGAGGGTTCACTGTAGTTTTCATGTAAAACTACAAATGTTGCCCATCACTTTCACTCTTGTGCACTTGGAAGTAAGAATAGTGCAACTGAAGTGCGATTTTCACAGGACTCTCATTTGAAGACAAAGGGATACAAGTCAAACATCTTGGACTGTCCATAGCCGAAGATCTGATAAACTCCCAATTCACCGTAAGGATACTCAAATGATTTTTGATGTATTCATTTCATGCAATCTTCACCTTTTCTATGATATTTAATTTCTTCATTCTCATAAAATAAATGCTTATGGATTAATGTTTTGCCATTTCAATTTTTTTTATTTTTCCCTCCTGTATCTTTTTGCCCTATGTTCTCTTATATATATACTTTATCGTATTATGGAGGACCTGTAATTTAAATATTTAATTGAATTGAATTCAATTAAATTTGACTTCAGCCTACTAAGCACATGTATGCTGACTGAATATATCCTGTATATCACCTGGTTCTCTCCAAATAATTAAGCAAACATCACTTTTTGCTTCATGTTTCTTCACATGGATCACAGTGTGTCACAAAAGTTTTCTTTGGCTCAAAATATAAACTAAGCACAAAATTCAGAGGAATAATCACATTTTGGATCTGATCTTTCTCACCCATGTTCTCATGAAGGTTTGCAGCCCTTATGTAGCTCACGAATGTTATGAGAACTCCTACCTGAACAGTGTCTGCTACAAGATAACAGAAAATCTTCAGCAGATTTCCTCTTTCAAACCCCTTTTTCAAGGTAAAAGATGTTAAATTGCAAACCATTTCAACTGAAACCTGAAGTTTATTTGTCCAAGGAAGTGCCTCTTCCAGTAAAACGTCACGTCCATATTCTTTATTTCTTCCAGTCAATTAATATATTCTTCCTGTAGAATGCAGAAAAAAGACTGTCAACCTTGTCTTCCTCTTTGATGGGTCGCGCAGCATGACAGATGATGACTTCGAAAAAAATAAAGATTTCATACTGGATATAATGAGCAGCCTCAAAAACACATCAATCAAGGTCAGTGGCATGTCGAATGAGTTGTGATGTTTACAGTGGAACCTACAAAGTCTGTTCTGTGACACTGATCCATATTAAAGGTGTCCTGATTTAAAAAAAAAAAAATTGAATAAAGTGGATTCATCTATTCCAGAGTAAAACTGTCTCCATAATAAAAGCTGAATTAACTTTTTCAGGTAGTGTTTTAAGTAACACATTAACATTGCTAACTTTCTCACAAGTGTAAAATAAAACTAGCCACTGTATTATAAACTGAGTGAAGTGGGCAGTTTGTATAATAGTGTACGCTTACTGTCCCTTCAAAATACTGTATTGAACACATAACCATTCATGTCTAAATTGTTGGCAACAAAAGTGAGTACACCCCTAAGTGAAATAAAAAGATAACATCAGCTCATTGGGCTCAGATGGTAACAACCGTGTGCGGCCTCAACAGAATATAAAGACAAATGTGAAAGGAATACAGAGACAAGATAGATCACGGTGGTGGGAGCGGAACACATTTGATCACTCAAACAATGCAAAATAAGAGAGCCTATTTAAACTCATAAATGATTGATCCATCTTTCTTAAAAGACAGACCATCTGATCTAAAACTCCTAACCTGGGTATTTTTTTTAAATATGCATATTTCACATTATACGTACATCATGAGGAGGCTAACTGCCTGTGCACACATGCGCACACAAATGATAATCGTTTCAGTGAGAATAGGCATCTGGTGAGTTAGCTAGTGAGTAGCACCTGACTTTAAATATTAAGACAAAGACAAAAGCAAGTTTCTCACATTCCGACTCAAAGGACAGTAACAACTTGTAACCTTTCCTAGCTATACAAAAAAAACCCAGCAGGGATAACAGCATGAAATGTCACCTACAGTTAAATACAGAAGAAATGAGGCCCAGTAATGATAATCAATTGGTATTGAGTGGTAGAAGTTTAGAAATTTGCCATGTATTCTGTTTGAATGTCATCACTCAAAGTATAGAGCTCGTGCACGTGACGTCACCATTTTCACAGCGTCATATTGCCGGTCAAACAGAGCTGGTCGACATTGTGGGAGACATTGAACCGCAGGAAAATATTTACAATACCCAAGACTTGATCATTCTATAGCATTTTCTTTTTATTCTTCTTTTCCTTTCAGCTTGTCCCATTAGGGCTCGCCACAGTGTCTCATCGTTTTCCATCTTAGCCTATCTCCTGCATCTTCCTCTCTAACCCCAAATGCCCTCATGTGTTCCCTCACAACATCCATCAACCTTTTCGTTGGTCTTCCTCTCGCTCTTTTGCCTAGCAGCTCCATCCTCAGCACCCTTCTGCCAATATACTCACTCTCTCGTCTCTGGACATGTCCACACCATCGAAGTCTGCTGTCTCTAACCTTGTCTCCAAAACATCCAACTTTGGCTGTCCATCTAATGAGCTCATTTCTAATCCTATCCAACCTGTTCACACCAAGCGAGAACCTCAACATCTTCATTTCTGCTACCTGAAGTTCTGCTTCCTGTTGTTTCTTCAGAGCCACCGTTTGTAATCCATACATCATGGCCGGCCTCACCACTGTTTTATAAACTTTGGCCTTCATCCTAGCGGCTACTCTTCTGTCACATAGAACACCTTCGGCCAACTGTTCCATCCCTACATCCCATCACCACACTCACCACTTGCTCTGGATTTTTTACCCTAAATATTTGAAGTTGTCAATCCTTGCTATCTCCTCTCCATGGAGCCTCATTCTTCCCCACCCCCCACCCACTCCCCTCATTCACGCACATATTTTCTGTTTTACTTTGGCTAATCTTCATTCCTCTCATTTCCAGTGCATGCCTCCATTCTCCTAATTGTTCCTTCACCTGCTCCCTGCTTTCACTGCATATCACAATATCATATGCAAACATCATGGTTCAAGGGGATTCAAGTCTGACTTCATCTGTCAGCCTATCCATTTTCACTGCAAACAGGAAGGGGCTCAGCAATCTCACCTCCACCTTAAATTCTTCTGTCACACCTACTGTACACCTCACCATTATTCTGCTGCCATCATACATGTCCTGTACTATTCTAACATATTTCTCCACCACACCAGACCTCTGCATGCAGTACCACAGTTCCTCTCTTGGTACTCAATTATAGGCTTTCTCTAGATCCACAAAGACACTATGTAGCTCCTTCTCATCTTCTCTGTCTTTTCCACAAGCATTCTCAAGGCAAATAATGCATTTGTGGTACTCTTTCTAGGCGTGAAACCATACTGTTGCTCGCAGATACTTCTGTCCTGAGTCTAGCCTCCACTACTCTTTCCCATAACTTCATTGTGTGGCTTATCAACTTTGTTCCTCTGTAGTTCCCACAGCTCTGCAAATCGCCGTTTGTTCTTAAAAATGGGAACTGGTACACTTTTCCTCCATTCTTTAGACATCTTTTCGCCCACTAGTATTCTGTTGAATAAGTTGGTCAAAAACTCCACAGTCACCTCTCCAAATTGCTTCCATACCTCCACAGGTATGTCATCAGGACCTACTGCCTTTCCATTTTTCATCCTTTGTGGTGCTTTCTAACTTACCCCTTACTAATCATTGCCACTTCCTGGTCCTTCACACTTGCCTCTTCTACACTTCCTTTTCTTTCATTTTCTTCATTCATCAACTTCCCAAAGTATTCTTTCCATCTATCGTCATTCTATAACGTACCATATGAAAAGACCAGAAAAGATCGATGGATTTTGGCAATTAAACGTGATGGTTGGTGCCCAACCAAATACACACGCCTGTGTAATGATCACTTCATTTCAGTTATGGATTATTCTTAATCTCACATTACGAAGTATTTATAATGTCAAATTGACTCATTTGAGAACAATGGGTATTTAAAAAAACGTCTGTCGCAGAGAGGTGTGTGTGTGTGGCCGCAATACACTTCTGTGTATGGAGGAGCTGACTCACCGTCATCTTTTTTTCCCCAGTCATAGTTAATGAATGCGGTTTGTGTAAAACCAGGGGTCATTTATTTAAATATTGGTATTTGTATTGAATATAAGCCGAAAAGATTGATGGATTTCGGCAAAGGTTAACATGTAGCCGAGTACGCTTCCACGTTCACGAGCCGTCGCTCCATTGAGAACAGATCCAGCAACAAAGTTTTGTATGCGTCCATACTTTTATACGCTTTCAAACTTTTTGGTGTAAATCCCAACGACTTACTCACCAGGTACATGAGTATATCCAGTTGTCCAAAACAAGCGGAAGCGAATTAACAGTCCACTTTCTTCTTGGCGAAAACATCGACTGCCAGGTGTCTCATTTTTCTACGTACCTTGATTTATTATCACCTTCTAAATGTTTGACGGTATCGGACAAAACTCTGGGCATTGTGCTATAAGACATATTTTTGTTTCATCTCAACAGACTTAGCATTGAACAATGCTTTGTTTGACCGGCAATATGGCCACTCACGTGATTTCAGTGACGTAGGTGCACAAGTCCTATTCCGTATACACTCACATGCAGGATATCGTCAAGGAAAGGTGGAAGGGATGGTGAGAACAAACCATTTTTGAGCCAGGCAGGCGCGCCATCAGGGGGTAGTCAGGAGTTGCCAGGGCCGCTAAACATTTGCTGGCCACCCCACTGTTCAGTCAATCACATAGATGATAGCGTCACTGTCAGTATGCTGTACGTTTAATTCCAAATGCACAGGACAGTCAGACAGCGGTGGCGTCATTATAGTGTATTTAATGGCAAAAAAGATCACCTCTCGACGATTGCTATTGGCCAAGGCACTAAATAAAAGTTCTTCTTTTCTAGCTTGTTTAAAAAGCCGCACAGTATAAAAAAAAAAAAAAATAAGGAAACATCTCTCGAAATTTGAGTGTTCTTTTATATACTTTGGGGTTACTTCAGCACCCTAAAAATGGAGTAGACGTGTCACTGGTTTGAGCTCTTATTCTCTTTGACTATCGAGGCATAGTTTCATTGAACTTCAAACTATACAATGTTTGAGTTGTTTGACTTCGAGGTTTCACTGTGTATGTAACATTCAAATGTTTGTTTTTCAGTTTGCAGCAGTTCAGTTTGCCTCAACTTACAAGACAGTCTTTGATTTTTTTGAATATGAAAATGAGAGTGCACGCCAAAAACTTCAAGCGGAAAGTCATATGCGAAGTCTCACCAACACTCACCGAGCCCTGCGATTTGTATTGTAAGTCTTATTGGAACACTTAGTTTTCAACCAAACCATGAGACCATTGCCCCACCATTCAAACATAGAAAAGAAAGTATGTGTGCAATAAGCCTGCTTAGCAAGGATGATATTTAACTGAACTTTTGAGTTCTGTGTTGAAAGTTAACTTGTAATTATCTGACTACTTACGCTTTACTGTCATTAGGGCTCATTCACTAAGAAATGTGTAGAAAGCTCAGCGTATATGCAAAATCACCTTCACAGGTATGACACCTTCAAAATTCAATTTTCGTTCAAAATTCAAATGACTAGCTCATGGCTGCTTGCTGGAATCTGCATAAACTGTGCCCTCATAATCGTAAAAAAGGGCATCTTTGTGAAATACATTTAAGAGCCGAGAATAGGGAAACAGTGTGCAGGACTATTGTAAAATATAAAAAGTAGTAAGGAATAAATATATCACAACAATTAAATTAAATTACTACATTGGGATCAACAAATAAATGAGACATGAACTGCTCAGCGCTTCATCACAAGCAACCAGGCCAGTGGTGCTGTGGGCTAATTAATCAATTTATATCACATTTAGACATTCTGAATCAAAGAAAAATATATTAGTTTGTTTATTGTTGGGAATTGAAAGAAAAATGAAGCCTAGGAAATATTAAGAAATGAAATAATTTCCCATTTGTTGAGTGAGGTTGTACTACACACAAACAGCTGCATTGCTGTAACACTCAAAATCTGAGTACCAAGGCACATAAAGGCATTTACAAATGATAAGGCAGCGTAGGGAGGTGTGCACGTGTGTGCGTAATGGTTCGGATGTCAGAGTTCAGGTGGGCAAAGGACAAGAGGGCTCGAGGGGGCAGAGCGGGCAGAGAGATCAGGTTCCCGACACCTTGATGAATAAAACTGTCTTTAAGTCGGCTGATCGTGGCCCGCAGACTCCGCAGTCTGCTCCTTGATGACAGCAGACTGAAGAGGATGTGAGATGGATGGCTGTCAGCCCTTGCAATGAGGAGAGCTTTGCGGCTGAGGCAAGTGCTGTAAATGCCCTTGAGGGAAGGAAGAGAGGTTCCAATGATCTTCGCAGCTGCCTTCACCATCCAACAAAGAGTCTTGCCTGCAGCCTCCATATCATACAGTAAGGCAGCTGGTAAGGATGCGGTCTATGTTCTTCTGTAGAAGGAACTCATGATGAGTGTCAGGCCTCTTGTTCTTCTCACCTTACACAAGCCGTAAGGATGCTGGTGAGGATTCTTGGGGAGTGATGAGGGGTTACTGGTCTAGGAGAGGTCTTCAGTGACGTGAGCTCCCAGCAAATTGGTGCTGCACAGTCCACCGCAGCACTATTGATATACATTGGAGCATGCTTGGAGTGGATTCTTCTAAACTCCACAAAATCTCCTTGGTTTTCTCCAAGTTCAGCACCCTGCCAGGCTGCTCACCTCACTCCTGCAGTCTGTCTCGTCCCCGTCGCTGATAGGACCCACCACCCGTTGTGTTGTCTTCAAACTTGATACTATAAAGAGGTTGAAATTATACTCTAAGTGTGCAGTCATAGGTCAGCAGGATGAAGAGGAACAGGCTCAGCACACATGCTCGAGGAGCCCCTGTGTTCATGGTATGGTGCTGCATGTGTTGCTGCTGACCCGCACTGCCTCTGGTCTCCCTGTCAGAAAGTCCACCAGCAAATTGCACATTGAAGTGTTTAGCCCCAGCTGGTCCAGTTTGTGAATCAGTATTGGGGGGTGATGATATTGAATAATGTGCTGAAGTTTATGAACAACATTCTGACCTATGATTTCTTAGAGAGAGATGTGTGAAGGCAGAGTGGGGACGGTGTTATCTGGGCCCAGGGCTTTACCTGTATTGATCCTGCTGAGGGATCTTCTCACGCTGTCCCAGGTCAGTCCTAGCCCCTGGTCACCAGGAGGTTGTGGAGACTTGTTTGCAGGTGTGTTGTTGTGTGCCTCAAAGCGAGCAAAGAAGATGTTTAGCTCACTCAGAAGGGAGGTGGATCTGTCACAAGTTTGTTGTAAGGATTTGTAGTCCGTAATAGTCTGAATATCTTGCCACAGACTCCTACTGTCACTACTGTTTCTGAAATGGTGCACTATCCTCCCAGACTACTCCCTCTTGGCTTCCCTAATGCCACGCGAAAGATTTGTCCTAGCTGTCCTCAAGCCCTCCTCATTCCCAGATCTAAAAGCCCCGTTGTGGACATTGAATAGTCTGTGGACCTCCACTGTCAGCCATGGCTTCTGATGAGCATGAAGAGTGAAGGAATTAGCTTAGTATACACTGGGGTCCTTCCGGAAGCTTATGTATGGACTGTCATGGGTGTGTCTATTCTCAACTCAGTGCGCACCGGCTTCTCGTCTTGCTAACTACGGTATATGTCACCATATGCAATTGAGACTTCCGAAACCGATACGGGTTTACCCGGCCTTTCATGTCAGCCTGCTCAAGCCCACTCGGGTGTCTCCTCTGGTTTCCCTTGCCAGGCCCCCTGTGGGGGGTGGGGGGATACTGTCATGGGTGTGTCTATCCTCGACCCAGTGCGCATCTGCTCCAATGAGCAGATATGTCCACCTGCTTCTCGTCTTGCTAATTACGGCACAGATCTATGTCCACACGTGCAATCTGGCCCTTGCCAGATCATTGCACTTCCATGTCACATTCCCACAACTCCTTGTCCTTGTCTTCAATGGTCTGTGTACCAAACCCTGCCTCGTTGATGACCCTGCCTCTACGCCCATTGATTCTGACACTGCTCCTTGTTTGGACTGCCTGCCTGTGTACCAATGCAGGACTGAATAAAGACGCTTACCAAACTGTACCTGGTCTTTTGAGTTGTGTATTTTGAGTTCAGGTTTGTGTTCTGGTCATGATATGGACAGTGGCGGTTCTGCATGGTAAGCCAGAAAAATACAATTTGTATCTTTATTTCCAACAGGGAAAACCTCTTTGAGAATAAAACTGCAGGTGCCTCATCCGATGCAACAAAGGTTCTGGTCGTGATTACAGATGGAAATCCAAGTGACACTGATGAAGACGCAAATATGATTATAAAGACCTATACTGAAAAACAGATCATTCGATTTGTCATTGGGGTGAGAGAGAAACTTTCATTTATTGCTTAAAACATAGACGACATTTCTTGTCTTGTTTTTCTTGTCTAAATTTGAGTTGTATTGAATCAAGTTGAATACAGAAATTTGATTTTTGTTGTGGTTTCAGGTCAATATTGACAGCTTGGAACAAGTGGAGACCATTGCCTCGGACCCAAAGGAAACATATGCTTTTAAAATTGAGAAATATGAAGGGCTGACAAAATTACTTGAAACCTTTCAAAAATACATATTTAACATAGAAGGAGACACCAAACTGGCACGGGCCCAAGATATCACCAATGAGATGTCACAGAGGGGATTCAGTGCTGCATTCTACAAAGTAAGTAACCTTTGTTTAACAGTTGATCCCTCTATTACCTGAGCTGTTTATCCTCACAAAGGTCCTGGGGGTGCTGGAGCCTATCCCGGCTAGCTTCAGGTAATAAGCTTTGAACTGGTTCCCAGCCAATTGCAGGGCACATAGAAACAAGCAGCCAGTTGCACTCACAATCACATCCAAGGGCAATTTAGAGTCACCAATTAATGCACGTGTTTTAAATGTGGGAGGTAAACGGAGTGTCTGAGGAAAACCCACAGAGGCACAGGAAGAACATGCAACGTAAACACAGGCAGGGATTGGATTCGGATTCTAGTCCTCAGAACTGTGAGGTAGACGCTCTAACCAGTCGTCCACCGTGCCGCCTAAACATAGTTCAGTCATACTAACATGAAATGCATCATTCTTGCTGTCTCACCAGAGAAGTTTTGGGTAATCTGTCAACCACAATCTGCTAGAAGATCAAATGCAATGCTTGTTCTTTCTCATGACAGGACACCATGATTCTGGGTTCAGTGGGCTCAAACAGTTGGCGTGGTGCTCTGTATGAGCATCATGTTCAAAATGAGGCAGAAATTAAAGATTCACAAATGCAGATGGACTCTTACATGGGTATGTATCATTTATTTATCGTTTACCAGTGTACTGAGACATGTCAGCATTTATTTCTGACTGTAAGATTTTGAGATCCTTTTTCGATGGAATCTTCATAATCACAATGTCAATCTCTGTAATGTTTCTTTACCCCCCGCCCCCCAACAATATACAACATAATGCAGCAGGAAATTGATATCTATTTCACAGGCAAAAGGTTCTGAGTTTGAATGGTCTCAGGCCTTTTCCAGGTACTCCTCCCAAAGTTGAAAAGCATGCATGTTAGGTTAATGCATTGCTTCTCAAATAGTAGGGCGTGATGCTATAGGGTGGGGTGGGGGTGACCCTAGGGAAAATGCTTTTTTTTCCCGTACTGAAATAAAGTGTAATTGCACATCCACTACAGTAGTTGGCAGTGGCCCTCTCATTGTTTAGAGTGTGCCCAGGGAGTAGGTCTATGGTGTTTTTATCATTTATTTATTTTTTGCACCGAGCAGGCGATGTGAAGTACAGTAAAAGAACAGGGATGAAAAGAAAGGCAGAGAGAGACGAAGACACCTGAATGCTAAAACGAGGAAATATGACGATGTGTATGTCACGCTTGGCTTCGCTGTGACTACATTGGGAGGTGAAGAAAGATGGGTGTGTTTACTGTGTTTAAAAATTTGGGCAGCGGACAGCATAAAGCCAAATATATAAACGGGCCACTTATAGACATCACACCCCAGTCATGCTGATGAGCCACTGGATTTTTTTTCAGTGAAATCGTGGCGAATATTGCCAACAATAATCCTGTTTAGTGAAAGCTACTTAAAGGGGAAATGCAGTGCTTTGCATGAATAGTGTATCCAATAAGTCATGTAATATGGACCCTATTTTGACAATGTGATGTTAAATCCTTTAATAGTGTTTTGAGAAGATTTTTATCGACAATTACGAATTTTCAGGGGCGCTGCCATTTTCGCCAGTCACATGACCTACGTTTCGCGGATGTGACTTGTACTGTGCCGCAACAAAGGCTCGATTACATGGGACATCATTTATGCCCAGCGCTGATTTCTTCCCAGAAATCGAAGCTCAGCTCGTGGGCCGCCGCAAGAGCTCGCGGCCTGCCTATGGCGGAGGAGGAGGCTTTTAGCCGAGCATCGGTGGCGGCGGAGGCCTTTAGTCTAGCTTTGGCGTCCGGGGCTAATGGCCTCCACCGCCTGGAAGCTCCGCTCGCGGCCCGCCGCCAGAGCTCACTCATCAGAGTCCGTGCTGGGCATAAGTGGTGTCCCATGTAATCGAGCCTTTGTTGCTGCATGGTACAGGTCACATCCGTGCATGTAGGTCATGTGACTCGCGAAAATGGCAGCACCCCTGAAAATTTGTAATTGTCGATAAAAATGTTCTCAAAACACTATTAAATGAAAGAGGATTTAGCATCACATTGTCAAAATAGGGTACGTATTACCTGACCTATTGGATACATTGTTCATGCAAAGCACTGGATTTCCCCTTAAAGTAACCCAGCGAGCACTGTTCATCATATAAGGTAGCGTATCAAATTGCTCAGATTAGAGATGATGGCTCTGAAGAAACAACAGGAAGCAGAACTTGAGGTAACAGAAATGAAGATGCTGAGGTTCTCGTTTGGTGTGAACAGGTTGGATAGGATTAGAAATGAGCTCATTAGAGGGACACCCAAAGTTGGATGTTTTGGAGACAAGGCGAGAGAGAGAATACTTCAATGGTTTGGACATGTTCAGATGCGAAAGAGTGAGTATGTTAGTAGAAGGGTGCTGAGGATGGAGCTCCCTGGCAAAAGACCGAGAGGAAGACCAAAGAAAAGGTTGATGGATGTTGTGAGGGAGGACATGAGGGCAGTGGGTGTTTGAGAAGATGCACGAGATAGGCCTTGATGGGAAAAGATGACACAATGTTGCAACCCCTAACAGGACAACCCGAAAGAAAAAGAAGAAGATCAAACTGCTCAGTGCAAAAAAAAAAAAAAACACCATAGCAGGTTTATTAATTTTTGGTTTGTAAATTAAAGTGTTTTATATATTGTGCTCTGAGTTAATGTTGCTGAACTGAATTTGAAATTATTTATTGATTTTATTTTTATTTTTCACTATCAAATGAAGCAAGAAGTCAGTCAAAAATGTTTACAGTTTAAACAAGGATTTTTTTTTTCAGGAAAATTTATCCGCTTAAAATCTTTTCCATTATAGACTAAAATTAATGTTAATAAACCTATTTGTTTGGTGTAAATCGAACTATATTTCTATTTTTTCGTTTTCTTTAATGTTAGTAAGGATATAATGTTAAGCAGAGTACTTATAACAATTTTGTAGACAAATGATAATAGATAGAGTGGGGGGGGGCGTGAATTGTTTTCTTCTTGCTGGGGGTGTGGGGTTGTAACAGAAAGTAATCAAGAAACACTGGGTTAAAAGCAACACTGAACTCCCTGAAACTGTATGGCAGTCATGTACCCTGATGTACTGACAACCAGACCTTAGTTGGAAACCTAAGGTGTGTGATCCCCTGTTATTGGAACTCAGCCTCTGGTCCCCCTTCTTAAAAAGGGGACCACCACCTCAGTCTGACAATTCAGAGGGACTGTCCCCAAGAACTCTGGGCAAATGTCATACACCCTTGCCACTGAGAAGCTTAATATCCACACCAGTGACCGCATCCCTAGTGATAGGAGAGCCTACCTCATAAATCCCTGACTCTACTTCCATATGGTATTCTCCCCACCAACTCGTAACGTATGAAGTCGAGGTCAGTAGCACCCCTTACCACTATAATTGAATCACTATGGCCTCACCGAACTCCTTCCAGGCCCAAGTTTTGTCCTCATGAACCACCCGACCTACATTCTTGTGGGCCAGCCGGTACCCTTCAGCTGCCTCAGGAGTCTCACAGGTCAAAAAAGCCTGATAAAGGACATCTTCTTCAGCTTGATGGCATCTCTCATCGCTGGTGTCCACCAAATGTTCGGGGCTTGCTGCCATGACAAACACTGACACCCTTACGGCCACAGCTCTGATTGGCCGCCTCAGCAATGTAGACACAAAACATGGTCCACTCAAAATCAATGTCACCAACCACATGGGTGAAATTGTGGTTGAGATGGGAGTTTAAACTTCTGACAAGGGAATACTGCCAGACGTTCCCTCAAAATATGTTCAGCCCTGCCATGTCGGACTAGCATCTTCCCCCAGCATCGGGATGAACACACAACCAGGTGGGGATCAGTTGACAGTTCTGTTAGCTTGTCACCTGAATGTTGAAGACATGCAGCTTTGAGTCCAATGACATGACCACAATGTCAATCATTGAACTGCAGCCAATGGGTCCTGCTGCTAAGTGCACTTTGGACACTTTTATGCTTCCGCACGCTATTTGTTATGGACAATTCGTGATGAGCAAAAAAATCCAATAACGGAACTTCATTCAGGTTCTGATCGCAGGGGGATCCTCCCAATTATGCCCTACCAGGTTTCACAGTCATTCTCCACATGATCATTGAAGTCTTTCAGGACAAAGATGGAATCCCGAGCCAGTGCGTTCTCCAGCGAACCCTCCAAGGACCCGAAAATGGGTGGTACTCTGAATTGCTGTATGGTGTTTGGTGTACATCACTCAGGAGCCGTCTCCCCACCCAAAGGTCGAGGGAGAATACCCTCTTGTCCACCAGGGTAAACCCCAATGTACAGCCACCAAGCCGGGTGGCAATAAATATAGTCCATCCCCTCTCGAGAGGACTGGTCCCAGAGCCCAAGTCGTGTGTGGAGGTGAGCCAGACTATATCTAGTCAGAACTTCTTGACCTCACACACAAACTTCGGCTCCTTCCCTGCTAGAGAGGTGACATTCCACGCTCCTAGAGTCAGCATCTGTAGTTGGGGATTGGATCGACAAGGTTTCAGCCTTCAACCGCCACCCAGCTCACACTGCACTGACCTTGATGGCCCCTCCCACAGGTGGTGAGACCATTAGAAGGGAAACTCACATTACCCTATTGGGCTGTACCCATAGGCACAGACGCGGCCACCAGACACTGGGTTTCGAGTCCCATCTCCAAACCTGATTCCAGAGGGGGGGTGACCCGCATCAAGGCAAGGGAAAATTCCATTCCATGAATTTAATCATCATAGTAGGTCTTTTGTCATGCTTGGTCTGGTGCCTCACCTAGGACACCTTTGTTGTGGATGACCATGCCAGGGGCATAAAGCTCCAGATGACTTATCACTTGGGATCATATGGACACACAAACCCCTTCAGCGTGATAATGTGATGGCTCAAGGAGGGATTCCTCTCTCACCCTAAAGATCAAACACTGTAACTCTGAATAAGATAAGCAAGTACTTACAGTAAATAATGTACTATCGGCACAAAAGTTCAGCAACACTTACATATTTATTGCATTCAAATTTTGATATTAGATTGTGTTGATCTATAACTTCTAAATTGTTTCTTCCTCCAGGATACTCTCTATCTGTAGGACAGGTGAACAGGGTTCCGCTATATTTCACGGGTGCACCAAGATTTGAGCATGTAGGACAAATTGTACTCTTTGCACACAACGGGGACAGTTGGAATGTAACCCAAAGAATAAATGGGCAACAGGTTGGTGAAGTTCAAAAAATCAATTCTCTAATTTGACTTTAAAACGTTTTTGAATTACTGTGATATTTAAAGATATAAAGAGTTGCTGTTAACAGTTTATGTTTTTGAAATGTATTGCGCTATCAGTTGTTACAGAGGGGAAACCAGTAGAACCCTGAACCAGCACCTTGTTATTTTGTCTGAAGAAGTAATACTACAAATAATATAAACAGAATGTTTCTTCCCTTATATGTTTAGATTGGCTCCTACTTTGGGGCAGAGCTTTGCACCATTGACGTGGACTCAGATGGGAATAGCGATTTTCTCCTGGTCGGGGCACCACTGTTTTACCACCCTCAGGAGAAGGCTGAGGGCCAGATCTACGTCTATACGCTGACTGAAGAGGTGGGCTGGGATGAGAACTCAACATGAGTTACTGGGGGATAATGAATGAATGAATATGTTCAATTGGCTATTTTCTGCAGATGCTGTTGAAAAGTGAAATAAATGTAACCGAACTGTCCATGGGGAGATTTGGTACCAGCATAGCTAGTCTTGCAGATCTGAATGGAGATGGGCTGCGAGACGTTGCAGTTGGGGCCCCTCTTGAGGATGCTAACGCAGGGGCAGTGTACATCTACTTAGGTGACAGACGCCAAGGGATACGCAGTGTTTATTGTCAGGTGAGATATACGGTATACAGTGGACCCCCACTATTCATGGGGGATAGGGACCAGGCTGGACCGTGAACAGCGAAATTGCAGAGAAGGTGCTTTGGGGTGGGTTTCCCCAATACACAAAGAAACAAATACATTAAAAAAAAAAGAAAAAAAGGAAGAGGGGGGCTTGGTCTGAAAATAGGTGATCCCCAGAGGGCTTAAGTCTTGCATATGTAGGGGTCCACTGTACACTATCACATGAACAGCCTGTTGGTTTATACAAGTCAAACAACCTGTTGTGATTTCCCATCATATTCTTATACAGTTTCACTCCACCATACCTTACTATTTAGGCCAGGGGTGCCCAGACTTTTTTACCCCAAGAGCTACTTTTCAAGCAGCGAGCTACCAACAACAGGGAAGGGGGGTGGGAGTGATCCTCCCAATGTTAGGTTATTAATGTTATGTGATATATTATACTATATATAAATATATATATGTATGTATTTAAAATACAGAATGAGCTTTTTGTGCACTGTATTATCTGTGCTTTCATCCTGGATAAGCTGTGCCAAGGTGGACTTTCAAAATAACACACCATCTCATCCTGCACTTTCTACTTTGGGTTCAGACCAGACCTTTCCTACTCCAAAAGAGAAAATCTTGTCCAATTTAACCACTTTTTCTTCAATTATTCACATACTGCGACAGTCATTGCATTTTAAAATAACAGCATTTCTGTTTTAACTTTCTCCATTAATATCGAAAGTAAACATAAGCAGCATGTCTAGCTAGTCTTTGCGCTACGTTGCCCAGACTGTGTTGCGAACTAAAGCAGCGGTGGTGGACGCTGTCATTATAGAACACATTGATGGGCTGGATAAGTACTGTAACATTTGTAATTATGAGTGTACGTCTTTAAGAGCGGGGATGGGGTGTGGGTGTAAGGTAAACTAGATAAAAGTGTGCCAGAGCAGCGGTCGTTGTTAGAGAAAGTTCCGTATGATCCCTAAAAGAAACCAGTGGCTTCCTGTTTTCATTTTTTTACAGTACGTATGTGAATTGGGCCATTGGATGTAGCAACCAGTCATCCCTCCCTCATTGAATCACATTGCAAAATGCCACAAACTGAATAGCTGTATGTTATACTTTCAATCTGCATTGGATTTTTTTTGCACGCAGCCCAGAATATATAGAGACTGCATCAGCGGTGCACAATTGTGCACACACGCAGTTTAGAGGGAACAATGACTGCTGTTTTTTTTTTTTTTTTTTTTGGCACGCCTTTCCGCGATCGAGCAAGACTACCTCGCGATCGATGCATTGAGCACCCAATTTAGGCTGATGGGTTTCAATTGGCCGGTATGGTGGTGCAGCTATAGAGCATTGGCCTCACAGATCTGAGATCCAGGATCCAAATTTCAGTTCAGCGTTCATGTTCTCCCAATGCCTGCGTGGGTTTTCTCCAGGCACTCCGGTTTCTTCCCACATCCCCAAAACATGCATTAATTGGAGACTCAAAATTACCCCTAGGTGTGGTTGTGAGTGCCACTGTTCTTTCACTGTGTGCCCTGCGATTGGCTGGCAACCACTTCAGGGTTTATACCGTCTGCTCCCCTGTGACAACTGGGATTGCCTCCAGAACTCCCTCAGCTCTCGTGAGGATAAGCGGCTCAGAAAATGGATAGATGGGGTCACTCTTGTAAACCCTTCCTGAAATACAAAGACTGGCTACACCATTCGGTATAGGGTCACAATCCAAAGTCTAAAAGGAAAATTAAGTATGACGCAGAGTGGTTCTGTACTACTGCAAACTACAGGTACAATAATAAAAATATTGGTCCCAATATAGCACTTGCTCTCAATATCCCAATTTTGAAAATCGCATAATACGTATAAGCAATACGGCTCTGGCAAAATTCATCTAATGTTGCATTATCTTTGAAAAGGCAAAATCTTTGACACAGCTGAAGTTTTCAATCTCAATGTAATGTTGTCCTAATGAGTGTAAACTACATACACATGTGATTGATGTATCTTCCAATCCAGAAGATCCTGGGGCAGAAAATAAAACATGGGATAAGATTCTTTGGACAATCCATAAATGGAAACTTAGACCTGGGGGATGACGCTCTCCCAGACATTGTAGTTGGATCGTATGGGGCCGCTGTTGTCTTAAGGTATGAAATTATATTACTGTTACTCATCAGCTGAAGTGATCATTGTTATCCTAACAAAACACATTGGATATTGTGTGTACAGTATACGGTGTGGATGTATGTAAGTAGGTCGGTAGGTGTGTACGTATAGAGTGTTCTGTGTGTGTATAAATTTGTGTGTGTGCATTTGTCTGTCTAGTTGACTGTAAATATAAATACACTGTATAGAGACACAAATAAATACATAAACTCCCATTTTTCATGAGCTGAATTGAAAAAGGTCAGGCTTTTTCTATGCAGAAAAAACTCCCATTTCACGCAAATATTTTTCACAAATTTATCATCTGTGTTAGTGAGCAGTTCTCCTTTGTTGGGATAGTCCATACACTTTACAGGTGTGGGATATCAAAATATTGATGAGAAAATACAGTATAACTTGGGCCACATAAAAGGCCACTCTAAATGTACAGTTTTCTTTAGCAGAACAGATCAGAAAACCAATCAGTATCTGGACCTCAGCCTCCGGAGTACAGGCACAGCAATTACTTGAAACCTCCGTCAACTCTTTGTGCATGTAAAATGGTGTCAATTTACTGGCACGTGTCCGCAGGCACACACCTCTGGGACTCTTTTGCCGTGTGTGAGGCCACTCATTTATTGCAGTAAATCTTTTCTTGTCCTGTTAGGGGTCAACACAGCGTGTCATCTTTTTCTATCTAAGCCTATCTCGTGCATCTTCTTTTCTACCACCAACTGCCCACATGTGTTCCCTCACAACATCCATCAACCTTCTCTTTGGTCCTCCTCTCGCTCTTTTGCTTGGCAGCTCCATCCTCAGCACCCTTCTACCAATATACTCACTCTATTGCCTCTGGACATGTGCAAACCATCGAAGTCTGCGCTCTCGAACCTTGTCTCTAAAACATCCAACTTTGGCTCTCCCTCTAATGAGCTCATTTCGATTTCTATCCAACCTGCTCACGCCTAGAGAGAACCTCAGCATCATTATTTCTGCCCCCTCCAGTTCTGCTTCCTGTTGTTTCTTCAGTGCCAACGTCTCTAATCCATGCATCATGGCCGGCCTCACCACTGTTTTATAAACGTTGCCCTTCATCCTTGCGGAGACTCTTCTGTCGCATAGTACATCAGACACCTTCCGCCAACTGTTCCACCCTACTTGGACCCGTTTCTTCACTTCTTGACCACACTCTCCATTGCTCTGTATTGTTGACTCCAAGTATTTGAAGTCATCAACCCTCACTATCTCTTCTCCCTGGAGCTCCACTCCTCCTACTCCCACTACCCTCGCATTCATGCACATATATTCTGTTTTACGTCGGTATCTTCATTCCTCTCCTTTCCAGCGCGTGCCTTCATCTTTCTATTTGTTCCTCTGCCTGCTCCCTGCTTTCCCTGCAGATCACAATATCATCTGTGAACACCATAGTCCAAGGAGATTCCAGTCTAACCACATCTGTCAGCCTATCCATTATTTGCGCATGCAGTACCACAGTTCCTCTCTTGGTACTCTGTCATAGGCTTTCTCTAGGTCTACAAAGACATAATATAGCTCCTTCTGACATTCTCTGTTCTTTTCCACGAGCATCCTCAAGGCAAATAATGCATCTGTGCTACTCTTTCTAGCCATGAAACCATAGTGTTGCTTGCAGATACCTACTTCTCTCCTGAGTCGAGCTTCCACTACTCTTTCCCATATCTTAATTGTTTGGCTCATCATCTTTATTTCTCTGTAGTATCCACAGTTCTAAACATCGCCTTTGTTCTTAAAAATGGGGACGAGCACACGTTTCCTCCATTCTTCTGGCATCTTCTCTCCTGCAAGTATTCTATTGAATAAGTTGGTCAAAAACTCCACAGCCACTTCTCCAAATTGCTTCAGGACCAACTTTTCATTTCTCATTCTGTTCAGTGCCTTTCTAACTTCCCCTTACTAATCATTGCCACTTCCTGGTCAGTTACACTTGCCTCTTCAACCCTACCTTCTCTCCCATTCCCTTCATTCATTAACTTCTCAAAGTACTCTTCCCATCTACCTAGCACACTACTGGAACCAGTCAACATATTTCCATCGCTATCCTTAATCATCTTTACTTGCTGCACAACCTTTGCATCTCTATCCCTCTGTCTGGCCAACCTGTCGAGAGCTTTTAATCCCTCTTTCGTATCCAACCTGGTATACATGTCTTCATATGCCTCTCATTTAGCCTTTGCCACCTCTACCTTTTCCCTACGTCGCATCTCAATGTATTCCTTCTGCCTCTCCTCTGTCCTCTCCATGTCCCACGTCTTCTTCATTAATCTCTTTCCTTGGATGATTTCCTGTATTTTGGGGTTCCACCACCAAGTCTCCTTCTCACTTTTCCTACCAGAAGGCACGCCAAGTATTCTCCTGCCTGCCTCTCTGAGTCCCTTGGCAGTAGTGCTCTACCTTTGTCTTCTTAATCTTCCTACCCGCGACCAGAGTCATCCTACACACCACCATCCTATGCTTTCCAGGATGGTCATTTATTGCGGCAAATAACTCATGAATATGTGAATTGCTTGTGCATTCCCTCACTCACATGCTCACCCAATAGATTTATAAATCACATAATCAATCCCGCCACACTGCATTTGTGCAGCTGGGTTCAGAACCCTTGTCCTGCATACATCTTGTCCAGAACTTCATGTCCAGACCTATCTTGTCCTGTCCTTCCCTCAAAGGGTGTAGAGCAACATTCCCACGCAAACACTCATATCAAATGTGTCAGTGTTGTAGATATGTTATGATTTACTTTTCTCATCCTGATTACAATTAGTGCTTTGTATTTGTCTTCATTTCTCTCTCCCCTCTAGAAACTCTGTTCTCTTTCTGTTCTCTTTGACTAATCGATTCTGGTTCTCAAAAAACACAAATTATAATACAGGATTAAGAACACAGTGGAAGCAGACACAATAAAACTGTATAAAAGGGATACACATTCTACATTCTACTTGACCTAACAGCCAAACATGGCATTAAAAAAAAAAAGATCTTTGCAAGAATTGGATCTGCAAGCCGGTGGGCATCTTGTCCCAAACGGTAATATCAGGCCATTTATGGGATGGATCTATAAAAAAATAGGAAGATATTAAAATAAGATAAAGAAATTCTGACAGGTGTTCATCTTAATAGAATTGATACGTGCAACAAGCTGAACCAGGGATCATCGAGCTACACCCTCTCTAGTATGGGTCAAAAAAGGAAGTAAAATTTGCATGAAAGATTCTTCTGTGACATGTACACCGAGGTAGGTAAATTGGCTATTGGCTGTTCTAAATGGTAAAAGATCTCAGGGAAGAGTTTTCACTCTTCGCTTTAAGCGACACTGGCTTACTCCTACTTTGAGATGGTGTCTGCGCCAGAGACCATTCAATGGTGGTCAGCGTGGTGGGGCACATTTATAAAGCTTCAAAACAACATGCACACCCATACTTAATCCTAAAATACGTACTCCACGGCAGAACACATACTGTACATTCATTAAAGCCGATAGGGCAATTAGTTTCTCACAGTGCACAAGTCACACAGGACACTAAAACACAGCAGCAGAACACACATACACGCTTGCATGCATAAACACACGCATTCAATATTAAGAGTTTTTAAACGAGCATTCCACGGCATACATTGAGTAAAGAGTTGAGTCGACGGACTAGGTATCTTTGTATTTCTATATGTAGCAAACTGGTGATGCTGTCCTGTTGTTCTTCCACTCGCTTGCGTCAAAAACCCTGGTCTTCAGATGTGTGAGGCAGATGTGCTAACCAGTCACCCATCGTGCCACCACACAAACAGTATATAATTCACAAATAAGTCTAGCTGTATTTATTGATTTACTTTATTTATGTTTGCATTTACACTGCCAGCCAAACATTCTCATACTTCTCATTCAATACATAGTGTTCAAAACAATATAACAAAGTAAAACATTTTTACATTTCAGACAACAAATTAACAAAAACTGAAAGACTTTTACACTTCAGAAAACATATTGACAAAGGCAGAAAGTTTTTTTTTTTTTTTTTTTTTTTTACAAAGGATGAAGCAAATTACAGATGAAGCCACATTCTGCACGTTACAACAGCAACAGGGTTAGGGGAATTTAGGATAAAGATAGGATTATGGTCGTTAAGGTTGGGGCACTCCAAGCACACTTCGTATTTTGAGCACAGCCCAACCTGACTGAACAATGGCGCAGTGTGCATGGTTTGTGAACTGTTTCCTTAGGCGGTCGAACGTTTGGTGGCTGGTTTTGACGCGATTCAAAATGATCATCTCCGTTCCATAATTTCTTCGCGTCCTGCTTACATTCGATCAAAATGCACAGAAGCTTTACCTTTTAAAATACATTTCTGGGTTTGCGAACTCTCGGTACAAGCTATATAAATAGTACAAAAAGCATCAAATCTTTAACATCAATGTGAAACAATATGTACGTATAATGTGCCTGCCGATGAAAAGCATAGCTTGTGACCATAATGATTGCAATGTATGTATGTATTGCTCCGGATGTTGAACAATAAATGGAGCCACCAGCTTCCTTGCAAATATCTACACTTTCCCTATAATTCTCGCTTCATTCTTTCTCTTTATTAATATGCTTCCTCCTTAAAGCTCCACTGTCAGGCCTGTAAACATTCTAAAATAGATATTGTAATGAAAAATACATATAACATTATTAACTTCAATTTATTTACGAAAAAATAAATATGAGCTGAGAGTGTGTCATCCATGCACAAAGTTGCGGAAGTCTCATTCGACATCCAAGTGGTCGCCATATTGCCTGTAACGTCATCACCAGATGTTACACCAGGACATTCACCATTGAAAACACCTACTATGGGACACGGAACCGCTTTTCGTAGAAGAGAACATCTCACAATCGAGTGAAGTGACTGGGGCAATATAACCCCAACATTTCAAGCCATAGTTTGATGATACGCGGATCACTTCTCATTAACAACAGACTCCCCGACAGTATGTAGCGGACTCAGAAGGACCCATGGTGGGCAGGGGGCTGCTGCACGGAAGCTGTCCGATGTGCACATCGACACATTTAGCACCCCCGACTTACGTACACGGATCTTTTGTTAATTTATGAGAGGATTACGTCCCCCCCCACCCCCCCCCCAACTATTGTTTTTTTTTTTAGTATCTCTATACATACCTACCTGTTATTTGGAACCCACGAAGCTCTCGTCCTTTGCACCTGTGCACCTTTTCATGGCAGGAGTTACAAAAAGACATATATGTCAAAATCATGTTTTGTGGTGAAAAAACGATGGGTCCATTCCGGGTGCCTTTTTTTCCATTGATAAAACCATGCATTTCATGACAGTGGACCTTTAACTATTAATCTATAGTTTTGACAGTTTAAGAAATGTGATAAAGCACAGTCTATTTTACAAACAGCATCAAACCCCTATATATGCTCCCTTTTTGGAGGATCCACAGTACAATCACTGTTTGGGATGGACATCTCGTTCCCTCTGTGTAGCCTAGCCTTCCCGTGATGCAGGAGGCAATCATGTTGAAGCTGGGTGTGTTTTGCCGAGAAATGCTGTAGGATATCCAAGAATGTCTGCGAAATGGGACGTTTCCCTTCCAGGTGTTTCGTCTTTTGTAAATGTGTTTCGGTTGTTAATTTGTTTTCTGAAATCCAAAAAGGTGTTCCACAATTTGTTGTATTGTTTTGCACTTCTAGGCCACTGTAAATACCACTCAAAAGTCTATTCAAACCTTTGACTGGTAGAGCATGTTTTTTGATAGAAATTGTGTGTAGCATTTTATTTTCGGTTGGATATTTTGAATAACCACTACCCTTTCTTCGATCTAAGAACTGTGTTTGCCCTTTCAGATACTTCATAAAAGTTTCATAAAAAAACATCAAAAATCTCTTTTTCAATGTTTTCCAGGTCAAGGCCCATTCTTAATGTTACAGCTCGTCTGTCTTTTCATCCTAAGGAGATAAGCATCGATGAAATTGATTGCTCAGTCAAAACGGACACAATTTTACCTATGGTTAACCTAACAGCCTGCTTCGAAATGGTTGAAACAACAAAGAGTACACCAGGTAAAAATGATGACCAATTAAACCCAGACACCAAATTTCCTCACTAGCTTTGTTGTTTTCATTACTGCACCTATTTTCGATGCAGCCATTTTGACATTGTAAGCAGACCATAGAAGGACAAATAAAGTTGTCGGGATCATCCAAAAACAGTGAAGTTACCAGGATAAAGGTGCCACAACAGGACTTTATAAGCCACATCAATGCCACGTCACTGCAACCAAATCAGAATTTTAAGGGAAAGAAAAAAATGTATTCCCATTTTCGAATCAGGCTGGATAAATTGATAGATAAGATAAGAAGATAATAGATAACATAAAATCTAAAGGACAGGGACTATCTTCAGGATGCACAGAAACCCTAAAGTGTGTCTTTGCAGGAGCTGTGACGTTAGGACTGAACATTTCGTACAAGCTTGATGTGGATCCAAAGAGACAATCACACCGAGGTTTTTTCAGTCCAAGTGACGGGAAATTGAGAAATCGAACTTTTACCCATGAGCTGCTGGAAAAAGAGACATGCTTCCCGTTTCACGTCTACATGCCAGTATGAATGTATTTGTTCAAATACAAAAACACACAAACACACTTTCTCACAAAGGCATTTCTGGACCACTATGTATTCATCTTTTTTCCTTGACAGAAATGTGTGAAAGACACACAGTCGCCTATCAGCATCAAATTAAACTTCTCCCAAGTGGACAGTCACATTGCAGATGTTGTCCTGAATGCGGATGGCAAAACACAAACTGTCATTGAGGTACTAGCTGTGACATGAGCCATAAATAATGTCAACTGAGGATGTGCTAATAGTACTTGATAACAGTTTAAATGTGTACTTGTAGGTTCCTTTTGAAAAGCGATGTCGAAAGAATGACACGTGTATTGCTGAAATTGAAGTTGACTTCAAAATCTCGTGAGTATATCTTGCAAACACAGCACTGCATATTCATGAACATGAGATATATACTGTATCTTTTAGAACTACAACTTTACTGGTGGCTGAAGATAATTACTTCAATATGTCCATCACAATAGCCAATCATGGTGACGACTCCTACAACACTAGCCTAATAATCGACTATCCCCCAGGCCTCTCCTTTTCGAGGATATCTCAGATTATCACAGAGGTAAGTCAACTCATCACATTGTATTTCAGCCATTTGATTATGAACTGTATATCTGATGTTGTCAAGGTGTATACACATTTAAAAAAATCATTTTGGAAAAATGGTCCCGAGGGACTATGAGGAAGAAATGTGTTACTTGTTACAATTGCTTTTTTTTCTCCTTGTTAGACTGTCAACAAATGCAAACTCCCGAAACGTTTGCTTTATTCAAAGTAAAGTTGGGCTTGCCACTGACACCACTAAATCTTAGAGAAAGAGAATCATGTTCCACTATTCCAAAATACACACGACTATGCTTAAGAAACACAAAGTGAAAAATTGTCCAAGTTGTTATTGTGTTTTAGGCCACAAGACCAACGCTCCACAACTTCGATGATATGGAGGGAGTAACGGACAAAACCATATATGGTGTCAGCCTTCCAGTCTATCGCAGCAGATCGTCAGTGGGTTCTACTTAAAACATAACGTCATGACACATCAGCAAGCGACACTGGACCATATTTCCATTGTAGTGCCTGTGGTTTCACGAAGAAAAGTGTGCATATGTACATTCACACATTTGTTCAAGTGGCATTCCACACTGCTGGAAGAGTTTGTTCAACCAAACTCATTCATTCATCAAATGCATTGCAAAATAGTAATAATAATATCTGGTTGAAATTACCTTTCTTAAAATGCTACTTGAGAGCTGTCACTTGCTTTGCTTATCCCCCCCACGGTACTTTTGAAAAAAAAAAAAAAAAAAAAAAAAAAAAAACAACGTACTAATTGATGTGCTTTTTTTCAGATTCTGTAACATTATTTTCATTTTTCTTGAATGTGCAGGCAACATTTCAAAGTTTTTTCCACATCATAACAAACTATCAGTGGAACGACACTATTGCAATTAGTGTCACTGGGAAAAGGTAGATGTGATGGACATGGATTTACTTGTTTTAATATTTCATATTGTTTGACACTTTAAAAATCTCTTAATTCATTGTTTTCACAGTGACAACAACAACTCCACTATGTCTAAGATGACCAGGACACTCCAGGTGCAATTTGAAATAAAAATGGCAATAACAGTGTAAGTCCTTATTAACATTGATTATTGTGAGACGACTGTTATTCCCATTTTGATGCCTGCTCTTTTTCAGAAACATTTACAATCATCCATCCATTCATCAGTTTTTTGTACTGCGTATCCTCATAAGGGTCACAGGTGTGCTGGAGCTTATCCCAGCTATCTTTGGGCAGGAGGCGGGGTACATCCTGAACTAGTTGCCAGCCAATTGCAGGGCACATACAGGCAAACAACTAATCGCACTCATATTCATGTTGACAGGGAATTTATTCTTCAATTAACCTATCTGACATGCTTTGGGAATGTGGGAGGAAACTGGAATAAAAACAGCAAATTTATCAAAAATAAAAAAATATATATATATACATATGTGTGTGTGTGAACAAACAAACAAATAAGTAAGTAAGTAAGTAAGTAAGTAAGTAAGTAAGTAAGTAAGTAAGTAAGTAAGTAAGTAAATAAATAAATAAATAAATAAATAAGGTAAATTTTTAGGCTTGTCCCATCAAGGTGTGCCATACTGAGTCACTTGCATGATTTGTTTTGCAATTTTCCCCAGACACAACCCAACCCTTTCTTTGGGACTAACAATAGCCAGAGAATGTGGCACTGATCAGGAATCAAACCAGGACATGCAAAAGAGGGGAAACAGAAAAAAACAAGTGACAATATTAAGATATAGATAAGATATTCATTCTATACACTGATATAATCTTATAATTTATTTCCAATATGTCTACTATATACACTGACTGTAGCATCTACAGTGAAGAAAAAAGGTATTTGAACACCCTGCTATACTGCAAGTTCTCCCACTTGGAAATGTGGAGGGATCTGAAATTTTCGTCGTCGGTGCATGTCCACTGTTAGAGAGATAATCTAAAAAGAAAAATCCAGAAATCACAATGTATGATTTTTTAACGATTTATTTGTGTGATACAGCTGCAAATAAGTATTTGAACACCAGAGAAAACCAATGTCAATATTTGGTACAGTAGCCTTTGTTTACAATTACAGAGGTCAAACGTTTTCTGTAGTTCTTCACCAGGTTTGCACACACTGCAGGAGGGATTTTGACCCACTCCTTCACACAGATCTTCTCTAGATCAGACTGGTTTCTGGGCTGTCGCTGAGAAACACAGAATTTAAGATCCCTCCAAAGATTTTCTGTTGGGTTTAGGTCTGGAGACTGGCTAGGCCACGCTAGAACCTTGATATGCTTCTTACGGAGCCACTCCTTGGTTTTCTTGGCTGTGTGCTTCAGGTCATTGTCATGTTGAAAGACCCAGCCACGACCCATCTTCAATGCTCTGACTGAGGGAAAGAGGTCGTCTCACAAGACATGGCCGCGGTCATCCTCTCCTTAATACAGTGCAGTCGTTCTGTCCCATGTGCAGAAACACACCCCCAAAGCATGATGCTACCACACCCATGATTCACAGTAGGGATCGTGTTCTTGGGACCTCATCATTCATCTTCCTCCAAACACGGTTCATGGAATTATAACCATAAAGTTCCATTTTGGTCTCATCTGACCACAACACTTTCTCCCATGACTCCTTTGTATCATCAAAATGGTCATTGGCAATCTGAGGACGGGCCTTGTCATATGCTGGTTTAAGTAGGGGAACCGCCCGTGCCACAAATGATTTCAAACCATGACGTCTTAGTGTATTATCAACAGTCACCTTGGAAACGGTGGTCCCACCTCTTTTCAGGTCATTGACCAAGTCCCGTCGTGTAGTCCTGAGATGATTCCTCACCTCCCGAAGGATCATTGAGACCCCACGAGGTGATATCTTGCATGGGGCTCCACTCCGATTGAGATTGACCGTCATGTTTAGCTTCTTCCATTTTCCAGTGATTGCTCCAACAGTGGAACTTTTTTCACCAAGCAATTTCTTCATAGCCCTTTCCAGCTGTGTGGAGTTGTACAATTTTGTCTCTGGTGTCTTTGGACAGCTCTTTGGTCTTGGTCATCTTCAGTTGGAGTCTTACTGATTACATAGGGTAGACAGGTGTCTTTATGCAGCTAACGACCTCACACGGGTGTATCTGATTCAGGATAATACATGGAGTGGAGGTGGACTTTTAAAGGCGGACTAACAGGTCTTTGATTGTCAGATTCCTGGCTGATACACAGGTATTCAAATACTTATTTGCAGCTGTATCACAAATAAAATAACCCTAAACCTAACCCCCGTTAAAAAAAAATCATACATTGTGATTTCTGAATTTTTCTTTTTAGATTATCTCTCTCACTGTGGACATGCACCTTCGATGAAACTTTCAGACCCCTCCATGATTTCTAAGTGGGAGAACTTACAATAGAGCAGGTTGTTCAAATACCAATTTTCTTCACTGTATTTGGTACAATCCGTGTATATAGTAGACATTAGAAATAAATTACAAGATTACATCAGTGTATAGAATGGAGTCCAATGGTGGCACAACCCAGTGCAATCTGTACACCAAGTCCCAAGCCTGGATAAATGCATATGGTTGCCTCAAATATGAGCGTTTATCTAAATCCCAGACTGGATCGGTCATGGCCCGGATTTACAATGCCCACCCCCAGCACTGTTAACCTGTAGGGCTTCGGTGGAAATTCAGCCACTGTGGGTCAAAGACAAAGAAGAGGAGGAAAGTGGATTCGTCGGCAGAAGAAGAAGAGTGTAGGGAGTTTGAATGTTGGGACTATGACAGGAAAAGCTCAGGAGTTGGTTGACATGATGATTAGGAGAAAGGTTGATATATTGTGCATCCAAGAGAGCAAGTGTAAAGGGAGTAAGGCTAGAAGCTTGGGAGCAGGGTTTAAATTATTTTACCATGAATTAGTTGGGAAGAGAAATGGACGAGGGGTTATTTTAACGGAAGAGCTGGCTAAAATGTCTTCGAGATGAATAGAATATTAGATTGAGTCCCATGAGGGGTCGCCACAGGATGTCATCTCAGATGACTGCACATATTTTTTGGCACAATTTTTATGCCGGACACCCTTCCTGACAGAACCCCTGTTGGGGAGTGGAGGTCCGAGTGGGATACGAACTCATGACCCCTGGTTTTCAAAACCAATGCTCTAACCACTGAACTACAGGGCCTCCCTTACCATGGTGTAGATGGGAAGAGAAATGGACTAGGGGTTATTTTACGGGATCGGCTGGCTAAAAATGTCTTAGAGGTGAAAAGAATATCAGATTGAGTGATGGGGCTGAAATCTGAAATTGAAGGTGTTATGTATAATGTGATTAGCGACTATGCCCCACATGTAGGATGTGACCTAGAGTTGAAAGAAATTCTGGAATCAAGTAGTTCTGAGCATCCCAGACAGAGAGAAAGTTGTGATTCGTGCAGATTGTAATTGACATGTTAGTGAAGGAAACAGGAGCGATGAAGAAGTCATGGGTAAGTACGGCATCCAAGAAAGGAACTTTGAAGGACTGATGTTGGTAGAGTCTGGAAAAGGAATGGAAATGGGAGTAGTAAACACTTTTTTTCCCCAGAAGAGGCAGGAACATAGGGAGACCTACAAGAGTGGAGGTAGAAGCACATTGGTAAATTTCATTTTGTTCAGACAATGTAATTTGTAGGAGGTTAGTGGCTGTAAGGGAGTGGTTGGGGAGAGTGTGGCTGGACAGCACAGGATGGTGGTCTGGAGGATGACTCTGGTGGTGGGGAGTAAAATTAAGGAGACAAAGGTAGAGCAGAGAACCATGTGGTAAAAGCTGAGAAAGGAAGAGTGTTGTGCGGCCGAAAGAGAGTTGAGGATGGCCCTCAGTGGACAGGAGGAGCTCCCGGAAGACCGGACAACTACAGCCAATTTGATGAGAGAGACAGGCAGGAGAGTAGTTGGTGTATCTTCGGGTAGGAAAGGGGAGAAAGAGTACAGGAAGTCATACAAGGAAAGAGGCTAGCAAAGAAGAAGTGGGACACCGAAAGGACTGAGAAAAGGCTTATCGAATACATTGATATTGATGATTGATGTGAAGGCTAAACAAGAGGCATATGATGACGTTTCCCAGTTAGACACATCATCCAACCTGGTGTAGATGGATAGATGGAAATTTGTTGACTGGTGCAAGTAGTGTGCTAAATAGAAGGGAAGAATACTTTTGAGAAGTTGATAAATGAAGAAAATGAGAGCAAAGAGTAGAAGAGGCGAGTGTGATGGACCAGGAAGTGGTAATGATTTGTAAGGGGGAAGTTAGAAAGGCGCTAAAGAGGATGAAAAATGGAAAGGCAGTTGGCCCTGATGTCATACCAGTGGAGGTATGGAAGCAATGAGGAGAGGTGGTTTTTTGACCAACTTATTCAACAGACTATTAGCGGACGAGAAGTTGCCTGAATTATGGAGGAAAAGTGTGCTAGTTTCCATTTTTAAGAACAAAGACGATGTTCAGAGCTGTGGTAACTACAGAAGAATAAAGTTGATGAAGACACACAATAAAGTTATAGGAAAGAGTAGTGGAGCCTAGACCCAGGACAGAAGTAAGTACAGTGGTGCCTCAGTTCTTGAACACAATCCATTCCAGAAGACTGGTTGACAGCCAAAACATTCGAAAACTGAAGCGTGTTTTTCCATTACAATGAATGGAAAATGAAATAATGCATTCCACGCCTAAAAAATAGTTTGTTTTAAAGCGTTTTTTTTTTTTTAGCTTTTCCTGATAAACTGCATAGTGGAAATACATGTATACTTTAAATATTTTATTTAATTAAATCATTTAAGAAATATATTTATTTATTGCTTAAAATGTATGCTTTAGTAGGAGAGCATGCAAGGCTGGGAGTGCATTGGCAAATTTGTCGCGACTCGGCCTCCAGTCTTGTAAACCTTTTTTTATTGACAAAAGTGCAGAATAACTTTAAACAAGCAGTAAAAAACAAGACAAATTGTTTTTATTTGCACAGAAAATACATAACGTAAAAAATGTTTAACTTGCAACTAGAGATAGGGTTAATGGAACAAAAGAAAAAAGCAATGCAAAACAACTGTTTCAAATGTCTTCTGTAGGGGTGACTCGCCCCTTTTTAACAAAGAAAGTATTTCATGTTGACTGTTTCTGCCATCTTTTGAGCACCTTCCTGAAGTGGCTCATAACAATGTCATTGAAATTTTGCAGTGAGTGCTCTGCAAGATTCCACTTTGTTAGGGTGATGGAGTTCTACAAAATTATGGATGTCGTTCCATTTAGCGCAGATAGCTTTAATATCGGTACTTGAGACATCCTTCCTGCCTTCAGCCTTAGACAACATCTCCTCCAATATCTTCTTCTGCTCCTCCTGAAGGTGCAGGAGTTCCTCAGTTGTGAGCTTGACACGATGCTCCTTCAGCAGGTCCTCAACATCATTGGTGTCCATCTCGAAACTGATATTTTGGCCTATTGTCAAGATTTCATGGATGAGTTGACAATCCTGTGAAGACCCCATGTTGTCACCAGCAGCTGTTGGGCCCTGCAACAGCTGCAAGACCTTTGAAGTTGCGGTGAGCAACACATTCGGGTCAATTTCTTCCATCCAGAGTTTATGGTCCTATGTGTAACCTGGCTCCAAGCTTTGTCGAAAATGGTGATGCAGTGGTAAATGTTGAAGTGATTTTTCCAAAAATTATTTTTGTCACCTCAAAGCATCTTTGGAACAAAAATTTTGTATAGGGCTTCTTGAAATTGGCGATGACTTGCTGGTCCATGGGCTGAATCAAGGGGGTCGTGTTAGGAGGAAGAAACTTGACTTTGATGAATTCAAATTCATCAGTTAAGTCGTCCTCCAAACCTGGAGGGTGGGCAGGCGCATTGTCCATAAGCAGAAGGCAACATAGGGCAAGTTTTTTTCCTCCAAGTAGGCCTTCTCGGTTGGGGCAAACACCACATTCACCCACTCAGTACAAAATTGCCAGGTCAGCCAAGCATTGGAGTTGGACCTCCACATAACAGGCAATGTACGCTTCATAATATTGTTCTACTTGAATGCACAGGGATTCTCACAATGGTACACTAGCAGCGTCTTGATCTTGCAATCACCCCGAGCATTACCACATAAAAGTGTAAACCTGTCCTTGATAGGCTTGTGGCCTGGCATCGACTTTTCCTCCTCCGTGATGTAGTTCCTTTGTGGGATTTTCTTCCAGAATAGGCCCGTTTCATCATAGCTGAAAACTTGCTGGGGAAGGTAGTCCTCGGCCTTGACGAAACAGGCAAACTCGGCTTTGAACTTTTCCGTGGCGGCCTGGTCCGAACTTGCAGCTTTCCAAGGCGAACAACAGAGTGTATCCCACTTGTTTTGCAGAATTTTTTGAACCATCCTCGACTTGCTTTGAATTAAAAGCCCTCAGTAACTAGACTGGAGTCTTTTCTTTTTAAATCTGTATACAGAATTCTAGCTTTGGTGCAAATCCCTTCCTCGCCAACACTATCCCCAGCTAACTGCTGCTCGTTCACAAAAATAAGAAGCAACTTTTCGACTTCCTCCAAGATCTGTGGCCTCTGTTTTGTCAACATGGGTGCCTCTTCAGCAACATCACTTGCTTTGGGGGCATCCTTGTGTTTTAGGACAAAGTGCTGATCGTCAATTTCGCCATGCCATACTTCTTCGATAGCTCAGAAACATGCACAACAGATTTGTGCTCGGCTATCAAGTCCTTGTTGAGGTCGACAGTTTTATGCACCACTTTCCTTTTTTCAGCACCAGCAGTTCCACTAGCTTTCTTTGGAGCCATGATCGGAGGTTAATATTGCTCAATTGGAAGAAAAAAAAAGTCACTACTGGGACACGTCTGCATGGAGAGGAGTATGTGTGGGTCAACTGGTTGCATCACGCGCATTAGCGCGCGTTACGTTGTTTCCATTTTGTTTTTGGGGTGCGTTCGAAAGCACAATCACAAATCATCGTGGGTCAGCTGGTCGGGGCGTTCGAATGCTGATTTTCGTTCAAAAACCAAAGCAAACAAATCTAAAAATTTTCATTTGAAAACCGATTTCTACGAAAACAGACGTTTGAAAACGGAGGTACCACTGTATGCGAGCAACTGTATGGTTTCATGCCCAGCAAGAGTACCACAGATGCATTATTTGCCTTGAGGATGGTAGTGGAAAAGTACGGAGAAGGCCAGAAGGAGCGACATTGTGTGTACATTATTGACCTAGAGAAAGCCTATCACAGAGTATCAAGAGAGGAACTGTGGTACTGCATGCATAAGTCTGGTGTGGTGAGCAGCAGTGAGGTGTGCCGTGGGTGTGACAGAAGAATTTAAGATGAGTACATCAGGGATCAGCTCTGAACCGCTTCCTGTTTGATGTGGTCATGGATAGGCTGACAGATGAGCTTAGACTGGAATCCCCTTGGACCATGATGTTTGCAGATGATATCGTAATCTGCAGTGAAAGCAGGGATCCGATGGGGGAACAATTAGAAAGATGGATGCATGCACTGGAAAGGAGAGGAATGAAGATTGGCCAAAGTAAGTATGTGGGTGAATGAGAGCGGTGGACGGGGCAAGGCTCCAAGGCAAAGAGATAGTGAGGGTTGATGACTTCAAATACTTGGCATCAACAATTCTGAACAATGGTGAATGTGGTAAGGAAGTGAAGAAACATTTCCAAGCAGGTTGGAACAGATGGCGGAAGGCGTCTGGTGTGTTGTGACAGAAGAGTCTCTGCTAGGATGAACGGCAGTTTATAAAACAGTGGTGAGGCCGGCCACGATGTACAGATTCAAGACACTGAAGAGACAACCAGGAAGCAGAGCTGGAGGCAGCAGAAATGAAGATGTTGAGATTCGCTTTAAGAGTGAGCAGGTTGGATAGGATTAGAAATTACCTCATCATAGAGGTACAGGCAAAGTTTGAGAGAGCAGACTTGACAGATGATTTGGGCAAGTCCCGAGGCGAGAGTGAGTATAAGAGCTAGAGAAAGACCAAAGAGAACGTTTTGGGATGTTGTGAGGGAAGACATGAGGGCAGTTGGTGTTAGGGAGGAAGATGCAGGATTCGCTTACATGGAAAAAGATGACACGCTGTGGTGACCCCTAACGTGCTTTGGAGGCAAAGTCCGAGACTTCAATGATTGTGGTGACCCCTAATAGGACAAGCTGAAAGGAAAAGAAGTCAGATAGACAAAGATATAGAAAGGCATCCAATTAATATGGAGTATGCATTTATCTTTTATTCGTGCATGTATTTTCACATTTTTATTGTTTTGTCTTGTTTTTTTCCTTGTTTTTTGTTTTGTTTTGTTTTTAGGAAAATGGACACCACCACTTATTTGAATTTTACAGACGATGACACAGACGCCAAAAGAATGCTCATTATGTATAAGGTGAACTCAATCATTCTTTGCACAATTGCGCTGAATAAAATACACAGGACATATTAAGCAAGGGCAGTCATGTAAATATGAGCTATGTCTGTCCTGTACTATGCAAGGCACTGAGCCTTGCAAATCAAGACTGCTGGGATCAGAAATGACTGATTACTATATCACTTGGTATTTTGAACAAGATCTGTACTGGCCACTTGTTAGCTTTAGAGGGGCAGAGTAGCAGCAGTAATTTCTACATTTCACAAATCTGTAGCGTAGAGGCACCAAAATACCAAATATTCTCTCCAAATCCTCCTTGCAAATACACATTTACTTGCTGGCAGGTAGATAACCCTGGCTGGAAGGCTTTTCCTGTTAATGTGTCGCTGATGTTTCCCACTAAACTCCAACACAGCTTTGAGATGGAAAATTATCAAGTCTATGTGAAACAGGTAACTTTTTCATCATTCCACAAAGCAACTTGCTGTCAGCCTGCTATTTAACTCTTTGTTCAATCTTTTCTGTCTCAAGAAAAAAACACAGTGCAAGAGCATTACTGGAATTCATTCTGAAGTAAGTTCAACATGTATCAAATTTCTGTAGTTATAAACTCTGCTCACAATCACATCTTTTTTTTTTTTTTAAAGTATTGCTCGCCAGAAAAATACTGCAAAATCATCGAGTGTGACACTTACATCCTGGAAAAAGAATCTTCGACTGAGTTTATATTGTCTGGAGACATAAAATTTAGCAATCTTGCAGAGCGTGCACAGGTAAACACAGTTGCCTTCTCTTACACACAGACCATGCCAAAGATATCTAATCTATAAACTGATGGGACCCCCAATTTTCAGAATAAGGCATTTCTGAAAAGATATACCGGAGATAGTGGCGAGGTTAAGTTTAAAAGCATGATACACGTCGATTACGACAAACAACGATATGTCCTCGAGTCTTATACACAGCAGGTATGTTCAACTCAAGCTGCCTCGAATTATTGCTTTTAGCTATGTTGATATTCTAATGTCCAAATGCCCTAACTATGACCCAAAGATCAAAGGAATGGAACAGAAACTGACGGATAGCATGTGGAAAGACAGCGATCCCACAAAGAAATGGGTATGTTTTGCAGCTCCAGTTTTACACAAAAAAGCCTCTTGATCATTTTTCAGGTAATATCTTCAAATTATACCTATATCAACAGTCTGAAGTTCATGTTGAATTCATCATTTCACCTGATAAACAATTCATAATTTTAACTGGAACTGCACTTGGACTTTCACTTCTGATTCTTATTACCATCATTATGTATAAGGTGAGTGATTGGCCATTTTCTGAATGTCACTCCAAATTCGTGGTTGAATCTGCTGAAATTCTTCTTGTCAATTTTTTTTTTTTGCATACAAAGCTGGGGTGCTTTAAGAGAAAAACAGTCCAATACTATCAAGAGCAGGAAGAAGGGGCTGCTCTTCAGCTGGGAGCCTGTGCCCAGAACGACGACCTGGGCAGCATGTCTGAGGCCGACCCGCCCGCTGAGGAAAAAACACTTCTTGAAGGCAACCAATTGGCTGATCCAGAGTCAGCACTGGAATAAATGATAATTACTGGACGATACAGTCAAGCAATTTATGGACATATGCATCACTGTCAAAAGAACAGATAATATAGTGGAATGTAAATATCGTATACTATTATTTTGTGGGATTTATTGTTTACTCTTTTGTGGTGGTTCATTCTGGCTGAGGTTTCTGTCAAGGTTTTATGTTATGTCTTGAGTGAATGTTTTCTCTATCTCATCATCAATGAAGCAAATTGGCATGACCCTGGATGAGATGAGTGACATTCATTGTCTGGACACTGAGTGAAAGTTAATTACTCTGTCATGCGACCTGACTGGTTGATTCACCCATAATCTTTATTCTTCTATTACTATAAAACCAAGATAGTTAACTTGGACAAACATTTATTTGGAATTGGCAAAGGCCATTTCAGTGATTTTGGCTTCATTGAGCTCCTAATGCCGTATTCAACACCTCAGTGAAGGATGTGAAGCTGCCTGGTTGAATTTTTCTTTCAAGCTCACAAATAGTCCCAGGAACTGCGTAGTGACAGAAAGGAAAAAGTTGCAGATGCAGATATTCTAAATTAGTTTGTTAGGCTCTGGGCTCCTCTTCAGTAGCTCAGCCATGGATTTTTGATACATCCCTTGTTTGGTGGGCCTTTCCAACTGAAAGACTCTCAATGCAGATCATGGAAAGGGCAGAGGAACTTCGTCTCACAGGAGCCTTGGCTACAATATGTTCTCTAGGTGGAACTGACGAAAGGGCTTTAGGACAAGGAGGTTTGGACAACAACACCTGTAATATTGACCGAATATTGATTGAAGTTAATGCTGAAGAATATCCAAGTAATAGAGTTGTCATTCATAAAAGTACTGAGTCCAGTGTATTTTTCCCATGTGGCTTCACATGGGAAAATTAGTTTTACAGCAGCATACAAGAAAAACAATACAACATTTATAGTGAACAGTCTTCATTACGCAGCCTCAAAGCTGCTCCTTCGACGGGATGTCAAGACCGACAGCTGTGAAGAAAATAACTGTCATCCAAATTAATTCAGACCATATTCACAATTCCACAAAAAAAACATTTTATCGGGATAATCAGCGTAAGTAGCATTGTATCACATAATCTTGGCCATCACTAAATATGAAACATACGTGGTTTGTAGAAAAATGATGAGAAAATGTCAATTATGCAAGAGCAGCTGAGGAATATAAAATGAATCAAATATGCAGCACACTGTGTACTTGTATTCCACAGACGTCACACTGTGACGAATATTGCACAGTTTTTTTTTTTTTTTATCATTGTACGTACTTGTTGTGTAGCAATGGCAGCCCTTTGCTCAGCATCGGACACTCGTCTCTGGAGGCAAATGTATTTTTCTTGATACTCTGCTAACTGACTCCCATACTGCACACAGAAAAGCACTTATTTACCTACAGCTCAGTCCATATGTATTTAATAGCAATGTCTCTGCAAATTCTCACTATTTCATTACTATCATTTATTTAACTATATTCCTGAGCATATACAGCCTTGAGTTAAGAGTTTTCCATTTAGGTTATGAGCTGTTGTCTTGTAATTTTTTTTGCTTGAGTGAGATGAAAAATTGAACAATTCAAGTGGAACCTCTTACTAACAAATCAGTTGACAAAGAACATTCATGGACAAATATATCTTGTGTTCATGTATTGTACTTCTTGACATTCATACAGCCTTGAGAAAGGCTAGTGCTATGTATGAAGACGGAAAACATGCAGTGTCTTGTGAGCTTTTGCAGGCAAAGGAACATCCTTTTTTGCCCCCCTATTTCTTCTTAATAACAAACGATTGTCCTTGCATGTGCATAGGACAGAGCACTGCAGGAAAGCAAAGTGGGAGAGTGTGAGACAGGACTACACATCCTTTTTTAGGCAGTGCCATTCACCCATCCATCTGTTTTCTGAGTCGCTCATCCTCACAATGATCGTGAGAGTGCTGGAGCCAATCCCAGCTGTCATTGGGCAGGCGACAGGGTAAACCCTGAACTGGTAGGGCAGATGAAGACAGACAACAGTTGCACTCACAATCACACCTAGGGGCAATTTAGAGTCTCCAATTAATGCATGTTTTGGGGATGTAGGAGGAAACCGGAGTACCCGGAGAAAATCCATGCAGGTATGGGAAGAACATGCAAACTCCACACAGGCAGGGATGGGATTTGAACCCCGGTCATCAGAACTGTGAGCGCTCTATAGCTGCGCCACCGTGCTTCCTCGGTGCCATTCAACGTTACTTTAATTTGCTTTTACTATGTTTTATTATGTTTTTTATATCCCCCTCCTGGAAGCCATCACCTTATAGTATAGTGGAGGGGTTTGTGTATCCCAATGATCCTAGGAACTAAGCTGTCTAGGGATTCACACCCATAGTAGGGTCACCCATGGCAAACAGCTCCTAGGTGGGGGACCAGACAAAAGCAGTGAAAAGACACCTTTGATGAAAAATTTTAATGAATTGAGATTTCCCTTGCCCAGACATGGGTACCAGGGCCCCCCTCTGGAGCCAAGCCTGGAGCTGGGGCTCAAAGGCGATCGCATGCATCCATGGGGCCTGGCCGGCACAGCCTGAAAGGGTAACATGGGTCCCCTTTCCCATGGGCTCACCACCAATGGGAGAGGCTTTAGGGGTTAGGTGCAGTGTGAGCTGGGCAGTGGCCGAAGGAAGGTACCTTTGCGATCTGAACCCTGAAGCTAACTGTAGGCACGTGTAATGTCACCTCTCTGGCAGGGAAGGAGTCTGAGCTCCTGGGTGAGGTCGAAAAGTTACAGCTCGATATAGTTGGGCATGCCTCAATACAAGGCTTGTGCTATGGTACCTGTCCTCCTAAGAGGGTTGGACCCTTTCCACTCTGGAGTTGCTCATGGTGAGGTACCGAGCAGGTGTGGGAATACTTGTTGCCCCCTGGCTTTGCACCTGTATGTTGGGGTTCACACCGGCGGGTGAGAGAGTAGCCTCTCTTCGCTGAGAGGATGGGTCCTGACTTGTTTGTGCCTATGCACCAAACAGCAGTTTAGAGTACCCACCCTTTTTTGAGTCCTAAGAGGGGGTGCTGCAGTGTGCTACCACTGGGGTCTCCATTGTTCTGCTGGGGGACTTCAATGCTCATGTGTGCAAATACAGTGAGAATTGGAAGGGTGTGATTGGGAGGAATGGCCCTCTTGATGAGAAGCTAAGTGGTCCTCTGTAATTGAATTTCTGTGCTCATTCATGGATTATTCATAACAAACACCATGTTCAGGCATAAGGGTGTTCATATGTGCATTTGGCACCAGACAACCGAGGACGGAGTTCGATGATCGACTTTGTGGTCATGTCATCGGACATGTGGACACATGTCTTCAGGTGAAGAGAGCAGCAGAGCTATCCACTGATCACCACTTAGTGAGTTGCCTCTGATGGTGGGGAAAAATACCACGGCTACCTTGCAGGCCCAACCGAAGGAGTTTCAACTCCCACCTTCGACAGAACTTTGCTCAAGTTCAGGAGGGGGTGGGGGGTTTTGAGTCCACCATGTTCCATGCTACCATTGTTGAGGCAGCTGACTGGACCTGTGGCTGTAAGGTGGTCGATGCCTGTAGAGGCAGCAATCCCCGAACCCGCTGGTGGACACCAATGGTGAGGGATGCTGTCAAGCTGAGGAAGGAGTCCTTTTGGTCCTTTTTGGCCCATAGGACTCCTGAGGCAGTGGATGGGTACCAGCTGGCCAAGCAGAATGCAGTTTTGGTGGTTGGTGAAGCAAAACTTTGGTAATGGGAGGAGTTCAGTGTTGCCATTGAAAGACTTCCAGAGGGCTTAGAGGAAATTCTGGTCGACCATCCAATCTGTCAGGAGGGGGAAGCAATGTACCATCCACACTGTATATAGTGGTGATAGGGTGCTGCTTACTTCGACTTGGGATGAATGTGAGTCAGTGGGGAGAATACTTTAAAGACATCCTTAATTCCGACATGCCTTCCCATGAGAAAGCAGAGATTGGGTTCTCTAAGGCAGGCTTTCCTATTTTGGGGACGAGGTCACTGAGGTACTTTAGAGGTGCTTAATAAGCTCCTTGGTGGCATGGCCCAGGGGTGAAAGAGATATGCCCAGAGTTCCTAAAAGCTGTTGTGTTATTCATTACCACTGCACACACATAAACATTGGAGACAATTTTTTCAACTGTGCCATATTGGGGGGCTTTGTAGGATGAACTCCCTGTTTAAAGCCGCGCTGACATCCCTGTATACATTGTAAAATAGATATTGTAATGAAAAATGAAATATAACATTATTCACTTCAATGTGTGTTTCTTTCAGATTGTCCCTTTCAGGGTCGCCACAGCGTGTCATCTCAGATGAACGCATATATATGTTTGGCACAATTTTTACGCCGGATGCCCAGGGAGTGGCGGCCCCACTGGGATACGAACCCTCAACCCCTGGTTTACCAAACCAGTGCTCTAACCGCTGAGCTACGGGGCCTCCTATTCACTTATATGTCTATACGAAAAAATAAACATGAGCGGCGAGCGTGTCATCCATGCACAAAGTTGCGGAACGCTCATTCGACATCCATGTTGTAGCCATATTGCCTTCAACGTCATCAGCAGATGTTACACCGGGACATTCGCCATTGAAAACATATAGTGGCACCTGCTATGGGACACGGAAGCTCTTTTCGAAGAAAACATCTCACAATCAAGTGAAGTCACTGGGGCAATATTACCCTATCTTTTCAAGCCATATTTCTATGATATGCGGATCACTTCTAACTAACAACAGACTCCCCGATAGTATGGATGAGCCACACTGGCCAAAGCCGTGATCGGCAGACGCGGCACCGAAGCCCTCCACAGCGCCGAAGCCCTCCGCAGCGCCGACGGGCACATCAACACATTTAGCACCCCTGACTTACGCGCGGGGATCTTTTGATTACGTCCCACCCCACCTCCCAACTAGTGTTTTTTTTTTTTTTTTTAGCTCTATACATACCTACCTGTCATTTGGAACCCAGGAAGCTCTCCCCCTTTGCACCTGTGCAATCCCTTTTTCACGACGAACCGGGTGTTTTGTAAACGTGCGAAGAGTGAATCCATCCTCCCGAGTGTTCGAGCAATATCCAGCAATACAACAAGTCGGCATTTTGGCTAACACGAAGGAACAAAGAGCTACCTTCCCGCAGGTAAAACTGGTATAAACACATTAGGCCGCTTGAGTGAACTCATGGTTTTTCTCCAAAACAAATCCCTCAAGAGGATATTCATGGCGGGAGTTACAAAAGTCAAAATCATGTGTGGTGAAAAAACAGATGGGTCCATTCCAGCTACCTTTTTTTAAAACTAAAAACATACTAAAAATTATGCTTTTTGTGTCAGTGGGGCGTTAAGGTCACACCATAGCATCTCAATTAAGTCTGGACTTTGATTTGGACACTCCAAACCCTTTTTTTTTAAGCCAAAGGTGGACTTGCTGGTTTATATTCTTTGTCAACAGCAGGGGTTTTCACCTGGGAACTCTCCCATGGATGGCATGAACACTGACATTAACGGAGGCCAGTGAGGCCTGCAGGTCTTGAGATGTTGTTCGAGGTTCTTTTGTGACCTCCTGGATGAGTTGTCATCACAATCTTGGAGTAATTTTAGTTAGTCGTTTACTCCTCAGATGGTTTGCCACTCTTCCCAGTTTTCTCCATTTGTGAATCCAGCAATGTCTATGACAATGGTTCGCTGATGCCCTAAAGCCTTGGATTTGGCTTTGTAACATTTTCTAGACTCACCGTTTCCAAATTTGTGGTTAGTCACGGTGACTTTGTGATTTAACAAATGGGGCAATTACTTTTTCACAAGGTCAGAAAGATTTGGAATTTTATTTTTTTTGTGCCTTAATAAAGTTAAGTGTTATTTGAAAATTGCATTTCATACTTCCTTAGGTTATTTCTGAGTGATTTTAAAATTGGTCTTGATGATTTGAAACGCTTGTGTGTGACACATATGCAAAAAAAAAAACATTATCAGGAGGGGGTCAAATATTTTTCATAGCCCTGTGTGATACCATTTTAATCAATCACAGCATAATTTCTTTTTTCATTTTTTTTTATCTTTAAATTTGTGATTGATTTTGGGGTAGTGCTGATATTGGTGCAAAACAGTATATGACAGCAATGTATGCTCAAATACCATCCTGTGCAGTGTGTTCCGCCCATCAGCATTTTGACTTTTAACACGTTTCCTATTTTGTCACAATGTGTTAACATGCTGACCATTGCACACTTAATCGCGTGTTACAAACCTCAGTTATAGTGTCTTGATTATTTCTGAGCTGCAGTTCTACATCATGTAATCTCTGTTTGTGTTGATTCATCTCCATCCTAAAATGTAGCATGACACAATTACAACCAACTCAACTATAAAAACAACTTTCATCATTCATTTTTCTCGTTGTTGGTAATATGTAATCGATCAGTTCCATATAAGATGATCTTAGTAGTTGGCAGCATAATGCGTCAGTCATTCATGTCCACACTCAAATGTTGCAATTAAACAGGGAGTGATGCAAAACCTCGTAGTTTGTTTCTGAGATTTTCCCAGTACCACAGTACACCTTCTGGCCTCTAACCAATAAATTAATTTTGAAATTAATACTCCAGTTAGTTCTTACGTAAGCTGTTGTATCCTGGCTTCAAAGGCGTTTGTCATGTCTGTGGTCTCATCCTTTGAGCGTTGAATGCTTTTCTGATGTGCTGTGAGGAGGTTCATCCGATCAGCATTCAAGTTATGGCTTCTCTCCTCCAGTGCCATCATTTTTGTGTTAAATGTCTGCTCCTTTAACTTGCACTCTTGCTCTACCTCCAATATCTGGGAATGGGCAACAGAATGGGGAAGATAGCTTACAATCGCACATAAAGATGGTGCAATATCTCATTTTGTGAATTATTGTTGAAAAAAATGTATTTCCCTCAGTAATTGGCTGTGAATGCTGAAAATTGCTGTATTTCAGGCAAAATACTCACGAAAGAAATTAAATTCCCAACCTGATCCCCACATGCTGCCTCATATTGTCTGATCATAGAAGCCTAGCAGGGGTGGTCCTCGTTGGTACTTGGATGGGAGACCACTTAGGAATACCCAGTGCTGAGGTTGAACAAGAGGCCAATCACCTGCTCTCGTTGAGTTCTAACTAACTCAATAATAAGACTGGTTGACATAGCACATCTGAGCAAAGCTATCCCTACATGGCATTCAGTATAGTATACAACAGAATAGAAGAGCCTTTTATATTAGTATTATTATAATTAGCATATTATATTAGCAATGGGGAAATTAGCAGCACAGCTCTTTGAGAATATCAACTCCTGTAATTGATGGGGTTTTTTGTACGCGATGTACAACCCCACTTCCAATGAAGTTGGGAAGTTGATTAAAACATAAATCAAAATAGAATAAAATGGCAGAAAGATGCTACGTTCTAGCCAATAGGTCGAGATGCTCTGTTGGCGCCACACATGCCAAGAGACAGGATGTGCATTATGGCTAAAGATTGACATCCCTTAAAGCCAATCTTTGGTCAGCAGAGACCTTCGTAAGTTGAGGTATCACTGTATTTGCCTTGGCTCCATGAAGGTTTGAAATTTCTGCTCTGGTCAGATCATGTATTGAACAGAACGGTAGCACGTTTACAAATGACCACTAGTACTAGCTTGCTAGGCTATGTAACGTTTATTTGCTCGCTTGCAAACCATATCGTATTAAAATTACTTGAAAATTCCTCAAGCAAACCTTCCACAAATGTCCTCTCCTGTCCTGAGTACTGGTAACCACCAACAGGTTTTTCCCTCTCCATTTTCTTCTTATAACAGTTGGCCTGATCCACTCATGTTTTCATCCCCACGGTATCGAGTGTATTTGGTCGCATTTAATTTGACAAGATAAAACCCACTTTTTGGAAAAAACAAGATGCAGTGGTATCGGAATATAAGAGTTTATTGCAGTAGTCTGACAGTGCAATTGTGAAAGGGAAGGAGTTCTTGATCAAATTCCATCGATACCCAACCCTACTGATGGGGGACTCTGCCAAACATTCCCAGCAGACCTGGACAATTGTAACAAGCATGGGGCAAGGGGTTGGACCCAAATGCAGGACTCTGAGGCAGTGACATGATGTCGAGGGTGATTTTATTCCAGGCTGAGGTCATACACAGGTAGAAAGGCAAAGGCATAAAAACATGTGGCAACAAGCAAGGTCCAAAAACATGAAAACAAGGTCAGATAACGAGGGAAAAAGAAGGCTGAACTAAACTTGGCTGCGGTGGCACAGGAACGCTGGCTGTGACAATGAAGCAAATACCCAATAAGAACCTCGGATACTCACTCAGACTAATGCAGTGTCAAACAACAAACTGGCCACTAGCAATACAACACACAAGACTTAAATACATGCTATAGACAAAGAAGCACAGGTGAAGAGCTGCTGCCAGAGGACAGCACACAGGGCAGTGGCCTGGCCTTGCCCAACAACAATACGCTTGAGTCACACCAGTATCTTCCTCCACCATCGAAGCCAACTCACCATGAGGTGGTGATTGGTTGACAGCTTTCCCTTTCTTCAGCAGTGTCCAAAATATACAGCTGCAGTGATTGGTTGACAGCTTTCCCTTTCTTCAGCAGTGTCCAAAATATACAGCTGCAAGTCTGATGACACGACTGTAAAGGTCACAGGTGGAGAGCCGAGGGGAAGGGGAAACCACGTTACCTTTATGGACTATGTTAGTGCTAGGCCCGATGGGGGTAAGCACGTCCTGCAGATGCTTGCCATCAAACCCTACCTCTGGGCCAGGCTCCAGACGGGGGCCTAGATGACACGTGTTCAGGCAACGGAAACACTGATTTAATAATTTTACTTGTCATAGCTGATTTTTAGTTGTCCTTATCTGGCCCTTCAGACTCACCTAGGACATGTTTGCCATGCATCATCCTGCCAGGGGCATAAAGTTCCAGACAACTTAGATCCTACGATCATTTGGGCATGCAAACGTGTCCTACATAAGGTGATGGCTCCAGAAGTTTATATATATTAAAACGAAAATGGGGTTGTTTTCCTAGATCACAAGAAAAAACAAATGACCGCCAAGTACAAGGACAGTAATACCACCCAATGCAAATTGTGTTTCTGTATATTTCGTAAAATTGTGCTGTTATACTGGTGACATTAAAGGTCAAGTGGCATGCCTATAAACATTCTAAAATAGATATTGTAATGAAAATCCCTATATTATTCACTTCAACGTCCATACGAAAAAGTATGAGCAGAGAACACGTCATCCATGCGCAAAGTTGCATTAGTCTCATTCAAAATCCAAGTGGTAGCTATACTGCCTGCAACATCTGTCCATTACATCAGACCTTGACATTCGCCCTTGAAAATAAGCTGTGCCACCTACCATGGGACACAGAAGCTCTTTTCAAACAAGAGAACATTTCACAATCGAGTGAAGTGATCAGGGCAATATTACCCTATCGTTTAGAGAAATATTTAGATATGCGGATCACTTCGAACTAACAACAGACTCCCAGACAGTATATATGAGCCAGCCTGGCCGAAGCTGTGTTCGGCGAAACCGTGCATCGTTCATGGCGGAGCTGACGGGTACATAGACACATTTAGCACCCCTGACTTACGTATGCAGATCTTTTGTTACATTCTGGGAGGATTATGGCTCCCCAGTTATTTAGTAGCTCTATACACACATACCTGTCATTTGGAACCCACGAAGCTCTCGTCCTTTGCACCCGCCCAATGCATTCTTCACAATGAACCAGGTCTTTTTGAAAAGTATGAAGGAATCCATCCTCCCAAGTGTTCGAACAATATCCAGCAATACAACGAGCTGGCATTTTGGCTGACACGAGGGAACAAAGAGCTACCTTCCAAGGGGTAAAACTAGTAGAAACATATGTGACCGCCTGAGTGGGCGTCTACTACTAACGTCACTTCCTGCTTCTTCTCGAAAACAAATCCCTCAGGAGGATTTTCATGGCGGGAGTGACAAAAAGCCATATACGTCAAAGTCATGTTGTGTAGTGAAAAAACGGATGGGTCCATTCTGGCTGACATTTTTCATTAATAACATACTAAAAATTGAATTCCCACTGAAGGCCCAGATTCCAAATGCACCATTCATCACATGTAGGATTCCCAATGAATTTTTGAGCCAATTATCCTCACAAGGGTAGTGGAAATGGTGGAGCCAATCCTAGCTGTCACTGAGCAGGTGGTACACCTTGAACTGGTTGCCAGCCAATCGCAGGGCACATAGAGACAGACAACAGTCGCACTCACAATCACACCTAAGGGCAATTTAGAGTGTCTAATTTGGGATGTGGGAGGAAACCGGAATGCCCGGAGAAAACTCACTCAGTCATGGGGAGAACATGCAAACTTCACACAGGAGGGGCCATTATTTGAACCCTGCTCCTCAGAACTGTGAGGCTAATGCTCTACAGCAGTTCCGTGAGGATTGTTAAATCATATAATTTGGGCTATAAGGACTGGGTTAGGGGGGCACGGTGGGTCAGCTGGTAAAGTGTTAGCCTCACAGTTCTGAGGACCCGGGTTCAATCCCGGCCCCGCCTATGTGGAGTTTGCATAGTCTCCCCGTGCCTGAGCGCCTTTGTATGCATCAAGGGTTGACCAATTACTGCAATATGCAGTTAGCTATGTAGATAATGACTTATATTACATTATGATGGCTATATTTGAACATTTTCTCCCTTTTGTTTGTGTCTTTCTTTTGAAATGTGTGAAATTACCCGATTTTTTGCCTGATTTTGAATCAGTATGGTACTTTTCTGCAGCTCATTCATCTCCCTCTGAAGCTCCAGATTCTCCTGTTGCAGCTGGATTCGCTCCTCACTGATAATGTCGCAGTCCTTCCAAGCGGCAGCCAAACTGCTCTGTAGACACTGTATTTCCGCTTGGCTGCGGCACAACTCTTCTTTGCACCTGTAAATGTTAGAATATGATGTTAAAATCACTGCCTTTGGGTCATGTATTTCAGAGCAAGAAGTAACAATTGAATAATGAAAAAAAAAAGACCTACTCAGATTCAAACTTCTTTATGTTGCTTTGTGTGCTTTTCAGAGTGGCGCTCATGTCGTCTCGTGTCCTTTCTGCATTTAGACACCTCAGGTGAAGGGCAATAATTTTTTCAAGGTCTTGTTCTGCCCGGTACTTCGTCACCTAAAGGAAAACACGACTCAAAAATGTCAAGACTTGCCAGAGGTCAAGCCCAAAGGCTGCTCCTTCACCTTCTCCAATTCCTTCTCAAGAGCTTTTTTCTCATGCTTGCATCTCTCAATCTGAGACTCTTTCATTGCACATTCCTGGAGAAAAATGGAGAGGCATGAGGAAAATAAAGACATACTGGACTTTGGTATTAGTCTAGCTCAACAGAGACTAGAATACCAAATGAGACTGAATGACTTCTCGAAGGGTTTTACCATTTGCAAATGGGACACCTCGTCTACTATTTGTTGGATTTCAACATTGCACTGCTCACGTACATTATCTATCTGGTAAATATAAAAAAAAAAAAACATGGCTCACTGTTAGATTATTAATAACCAGGTTTATATGTAGATTTTTTTTTCATTGAGATTGAAACCATGCTGCTACAAAATCTCTGGTCAACTCTTTACATGTGATGGAATCCTTACCAATCGGGTGTATACATTATGCACTAATTTAACGGGAAAAGCCATGTGACATGCACACATGATGATGTAAACATCACATAATTTATCAAAATAGTCATTTGTCTATTTAGACCAGATTTTGGGCAACATTGTTTTCCACTTTAATACAAGTAACAGCTTGAAGTTAAAAAAATAAAGTTACAAGAGGTTTAAAACAAGATCTCCATCCCAACAGAGTATGCACATCCCATTCTGATGAAAGTTGACTTCTGATCAGTTTGGGAAAGAATACTCTATCCATGTGAAACCAAATGAAATGGCATTTGGATTTGGCCTGTTTATTTCTGTTCAAGTTCATTTTCATTCCGTTTAGCCTTCTAATCAAATTGTAGTTGGAATATAAGCCTCCATGTAAAGCCCCTATTGTGGTCTGATGAATCCACCACTGCAATCCAAAAATATTTTGACCAACTCTTCTTCACTGCCCCACCTGTCTCAGGTTTAAAGGGTGCTTTCTACAAAGTCAAAATGTTATTTCCTTTGACAGGTGGTAGAAATTTGATCAAGCAATTATCAGAATAGCCCAATGTTTTGTTCCTATCCATTTGAGGGTGTTTTTAAAGATACGTGACGAATTTTTATCCTGTCAGAGGACCCATGACCTGCAGCTCAGAGCTTGTATGTCAAGGGCCCCGCTCCAAATCTTATTGGACATCTGGATGTTTGCTAGTGAGGATCATGTCAAGACAGGCACCAAAGTCTTATTGAAAGTTGCAGAAATAATATGATTGCCACAAAGGTTCCTGCAACAAATATTAGGTATAAAGAAGGAACCATTTAAATAGTTTTGTTTTGTTACCTCCTTCCTGGCACGAACAGCAGCTTCCTGGATGAACTGTTGTATGGCCTTATCTTTGTTCTCCATAGCCATTGTCTTTTGCATCTCTCTCAGTAGGGTCTCAAAGAAAGAATAAACACACACAAACACTCTGCTTAGAAGAAGAGAAATCTTGAACTCCCATTTAAATGGGAAAAGACTAATTGGAGATACGTTGGCAGACCTTGACCACATGTTTGTGACAGTTCTTTGTCTCCAAGACAGTTTGTTCTTCAAAAGCATTTTCTGACACAGCTTTCAGTCTAATATTTAAAACACAAAGAAGGAAAAACTCTCCAATGAATTCATCTATTTTACGATCACTTTATTGATAAGAGAGAAAGTGTTATGAGGTGTTGCAGGGGAAGCAGCAGTTTGCTACACGCTCACTTTTCTTCTTGCTGGCTGATGATCGACTGAAGCTGTTGGACTTGTTTTTCCCCACGGGACTGAGCCTCTACTACCTCATCCTCCTGAACGTTCATTTAAAAGTTGGGAAGTTTTGAGAGGTTTGAAAGTCATAAAATAGAATTGAAGTGTATCCGGCATTTCACCCACAAGATTAAACATTGCAATCGTGCAGTTGACAATTAGCAATTTTCTTGGAAACAATTATTCTATGCAACTCATTCTTTCTCACCTATACCTGCTTTGATTTTTTTTCTTTTCAAGTGTATATACTTTTCAAGTGTATGTATACTTTTCTATCTTGTGAACTGCAAATGTGTAATATTGAGCTTGTGACTCGTGTGCAGCCTGCTTAAAACAAAGCAAATTCCATTTCCTTTGCCATGTTAATAAATATTTTGCCATGATGCAAGTCGGCTAAGTCAATTTAATGTCAGACAAGAACAAAACAGGTTTCTTGATTCACTTTTCTTTTTAGCTGAAGCTCAAGACATTCCAGTTGTTCGGTCATTTCGTCCATTTTGTCTGTGGCAGTTCGCAGATCATAATTAGTCTTTCTGCAACAAGGCAGACAGAACATTGCTTTTGTGAGTACTGTACAAATATCTAGATTTTAAATTCTAACCACCAATTTACACAACCACGCTGCAGTTTTGAAGTGGTACTTTGCACAGTATTTAGCATGAACTTAGCTACCTAAGTTGGCTGTGTAGCTCCTCTATTTCGTCATTCTGCTCTTTCTCGGCCATCTGGAGGTGCTTGTTGACCTTTGTGTGACAAGATGCATGACTGCCATACACTCTACATGTCATGATTCCACCCTTGAATGTAAATTTTTTCCAAATATTTCCTCGAGAATAAATTCAGTTAAGCCACTGATTGTCACTCACTGTCTAGACGGCTTCTATTCCTTACCAGTTGCACTTCCCGATTGATCTCTTTCAGTTTGCACGACTGGCGTATGAATTCAACGAGCTGATTCTGTGACGAAAGGGGAAACTGTTGGTTTTCCATCACAATTTTTATTTTAAGGTTTCAGTGGCATTTTTATCAACTGCTTAACCAAAGAAAAGACAAATACTTAGTGATGTTTAAAAATAATAAATAATTCAAACTTTCACTGGTGCTACCTTGTGGTTAACTGCAGCAATTGCCCTTATTTAGCATTATAGTTTATGTATAATACGAAAGGAGAGGCGGCACGGGGGAACAGCTGTAAAACGTTGGCTTCACAGTTGAGGACCCGGGTTCAATCCCGGACCCACCTGTGTGGAGTTTACATGTTCTCCCCATGCCTGCGTGGGTTTTGTCCGTGCACTCCGGTTTCCTCCCGCATCCCCAAAACATGCAACATTAATTGAACACTCTAAATTGCCCCTAGGTGTGATTGTGAGTGCAGCTGTTTGTCTCGATGTGCCCTGCGATTGGCTGGCAACCAGTTCAAGGTGTACCCCGCCTCCTGCCCATTGACAGCTGGGATAGGCTCCAGCACTCCCCGTGACCCTTGTGAGGATAAGCGGCTAAGAAAATGGATGGGTGAATGGATGGATGGATGGATGGATGGATGGATGGATGGATGGATGGATGGATGGATGGATGGATGGATGGATGGATGGATGGATGAAGATGTGCTTTGTGGTGCACGTTAACCATAACGTTAAACCTTCAACTTCTGTGTCATGGAATCCGCCTGCTGTCCGTCACTGAAAGCCTTGTGGTAGAGCTCCTGGAATTGGACCGCCTCTTGCGCTGCTTTCTGCCACATTTCCATGGCATGCAACCGCTCCTTTTCAAATACCCAACACACAGTACAGACATGATTTAGAGACAAACACTTTCAAAGACATTTTACATGCATCACGTTATGATGACCATTTGCACTAACTCACGAGATCAACCATAATGAAAAAGTTTTTTGGCAGTTTTAGTCAAAACTGTCCATGCAGAACAATGAATGTGATGTTAAATTGATGTCTCTCACAGTAAATTAAATCTGAGCATTTGTCTTAACAAATTAATTTGTACTGTATAGATTTTTCATACAAATTAGTATTAGTATAGTATAGTATTTGTGAATGGTCATGAAGATGTTGGTGGTTAGTATATGTAAAATGTGATCTAAAGAATTTTTTCTGAACTGTACATACTGAAATTGTCATATGGGTTAACTGGAGGGTATGCGGTTAGAAATTTTTGGACACAACTTCTTGATTTAAATTTATTGTTGAACATCAATACTAAATTGTGCAACTGTGCAGTTACTAGAAATGTTGTGGCCAGCCAGTGCCTAGTGACATTATTCTGTTGACTGTAAACAGACCAGATATTTTAGTTTAATCACATTCCCTTTGAATTTTGTTTGTGAAATCAAATCCAAATCCAGGTTAAGAACACAACCAGACCTGTTTGAATAACTGTGCCAATGTTTCATAGTCCTGAATGAGTGCTTCGTCTTCCTCTGTGGTGCACTCAGCTTCTGATTGAGGCTCATTGTAAGCAGACTGTTTCTCAGAGAGCCTGTTAAAGTGCATTAAATTATTATTTTATGAAAACACACTTTTAGATAGACGTGTTTTTTCAATTCTACACAGGTCATTATTGCCATACAAACATTTTACAGACACCAATAGACCTTTTGTACCTTTCATTCTGCTGGTTATCACTCTCCAACTTTTCCTTGACATCTGGCATTGGTGTGATTCACTAGAAATTAACGATGAATTATTTATGGTTAGTTCTGGATAACGGTGTTGTGATGTGTTATTTTTGCCTTTTCCCCACAACAGTCATATTAACAGTAAAATACAAACAATAAAAACAGAAAATTTAATATGAAATACAGTTGCAACCAGGAGTAGCAGCTATTTGCAACTTTAGTCTATGAGTAGGAGGCCATCTCAAGGAGCAGCCTCAGTGTTTAACTGGTGCTCGGGTAGGATTAGTAATTTGCTTCATTCAGATATAGACTTTTATGACATTTCATATTTTAAATTGTTGTAAGGACAGTCAAATCGAGCCTTGCCTCCATGGACTTCTACCCGTGCCTGCGTGGGTTTTCTGCAGGTACTCCGGTTTCCTCCCACATCTCAAAAACGTGTCGTAGGTTTACTAAAGACTCAAAATTACATGTAGGTGTTATTGATGCTTGTTTATATCTGTCCTTCAATTAGCTGCGAATCAGTACAGGGTGCATGTTTTGTAATGGCGACCGTTGAAAGCTTCTGCCTCACAGTTCTCAGGATTGAGGTTCAAATCCCTGCCCCGCCTGTGTAGTTTGGACGTTTCCACGTGCCTGCGTGGATTTTCTCCGGGCACTCCGGTTTCCTCCTACATCCCAAAAACCCGGAGATTGGAGACTCTTAATTGCCTCAAGGTGATTGTTGGTGCGACTGTTGTCTGTCTTCAAGCGTCCTGTGATTGGCAATCAGTTTAGGGTGTACCCTGCCACCCGGCGGATGACAGCTGGGATTAGCTCCAGCACTACCGCGAGCCTTTTGAGGATAAGCGGCTCATGAATTGGAAAGATATCCATTGATATTTCTTAATCTCTCCATATGATTTGTTTGTATGGGTTTAAAGGTGTGTTAAAAGACCAAAAAAAATGGAGTCCTATAAATGCTATGTGTAAAAAATGGCAAGGATATTTCTTTATTGTTGATCCTATTTCCTAAAATGTGTTGAGCTGGACTACTCAAAAATATGGTTTACCATAAAAACACAATACAAATTCATAATACAAGTTCTGGGGGATGGTGAGTTTTGGTTAGTTTAGCCCTGTGAGGGGGATGCCTAATTGCCACTTTTGTTTGTTCAATTCGACTCCATACACAACATCATACATACGACATACATCGAACGTGGACCCAACCCAACCTTCAACTACTAGACTGAGGGCCATTGTTGTTTGAATCCCTTCCATCCACATATCCTTTAAATGACCATATCCTTTATATTTTCACACAGGTAGTATGTGATTTGTGTACCCTATGTGCTGACTGTGTTTATTTGATTGCTTCTTTTTTTTTTTTCCGACTATCTGCAGCCCGTTGGGCAGCACAATATTGTGCAAGCTGTCAGCTGGTCCCAAGCCCGGATAAATGCAGAAGGTTGCTTCAGGAAGGGCATCCGGTGTATATGAGCGTTCATCACACGTATTCCTTAACAGTTGGGTCGTGGCCCGGGCTTCCTACGCCTGCCTGCAGAACTGTTAATTTGCAAGGTGTAGGTAGAAATTCAGATAATGTAGGTCGAAGACAAAAAGGAGGAGGAAAGCGGCTTAGTCAGAAGAAGAAAAAGAGGAAAGCACAAACCCTACAGCTGTGTGCAGGGACTTTGAATGTTGGGATGACGGGAAAACTTCAGGAGTTAGTTGACATGATGATTAGGAAAAAGGTTGATATATTGTGAATCCAAGAGAGCTAGTGGAAAGGGAGTAAGGCTAGAGGTTTAGGTGCAGGGTTTAAATTATTTTATCAGGGAGGAGATGGGAAGAGAAATGGAGTAGAGGTTATTTTAAAAGAAGAGCTGGTTAAGAATGTCTTGGAAGTCAAAAGAGTATCAGATCGAGTGATGAAGATGAAATTTGAAATTGAGGGTATTATGTATAATGTGATTAGCAGCTATGCCCCACAGGTAGAATGTGACCTCGAGTTTAAAGAGAAATTCTGGAAGGAACTAGACAAAGTAGTCCTGAGGATCCCAGACAGAGAGAGAGCTGTGATTGGTGCAGATTTCAATGGACATGTTGAAGGAAACCGGGGCGATGAAAACGTGATGGGTAAGTACAGCATTCAGCAAAGGAACTTTAAGGGGCAGATAGTGGTGTACTTTGCAAAAAGGATGGAATTGGCAGTGGTGAACACGTATTTCCAGAAGAGACAGGAACATAGAGTGACCAACAAGAGCGTAGGTAGAAGAACACAGGTGGATTAAATTTTGTGCAGACGGTATAACCTGAAGGAGGTTACCGACTGTAAGGTATTGGTGGGGAGAGTGTTGCTCAATAGCATAGGATGATGGTGTGTAGGATTACTCTGGTAGTGGGTAGGAAGACTAAAAAGACAAAAGGTAGAGAGGAGAATCAGAAGTTGAAAAAGGAAAATACTGTGTAGCCATTCGGAGAGAGGTGAGACAGGCTCTGGATGGACAGGAAGAGCTCTTAGAAGCCTGGAATATTACTGCCAAGGTTTTCAGAGAGGCAGGCAGGAGAGTACTTGGGGGATCTTCTGATAGGAAAGAGGAGAAGGGGACTTGGTGGTGGAACCCCAAAATACAGGAGGTTATCAAAGGAAAGAGATTAGCAAAGAAGAAGTAGGACATAGAGAGAACTGAGGAGAGGCGAAAGGAATACATTGAGATAAGTTGTAGGGCAAAGATAGAGGTAGCGAAGGCTAAACAAGAGGCGTATGATGACATGTACACCAGGTTAGATACAAAAGAAAGAGAAAAGGATCTCTACAGGTTGGCCAGACAGAGGGATAGAGATGGGAAGGATGTGCAGCAGGTAAGGGTGATTAAGGATAGTGATGGAAATATGTTGACTGGTGGCAGTCGTGTGCTAAGTAGATGGAAAGAGTACTTTGAGAAGTTAATTAATCAAGAAAAAGGGAGAGAATGTAGAGTAGAAGAGGCAAGTGTGAATGACCGGGAGGTGGCAATGACTATTAAGGGGGAAGTTAGAAAGGCACTGAACAGAATGAAAAATGGAAAGACAGTTGGTCCCGATGACATACCAGTGGAGGTATGGAACCAATTTGGTGACGTGGCTGTGGAGTTTTTGACCAACTTTTTCAAAAGAATACAAGCGGGAGAGAAAATACCATAAGAATGGAGGAAAAGTGTGCTCGTCCCCATTTTTTAAGAACAAAGGCGATGTCTAGAACTGTGGAAACTACAGAGGAATAAAGATGACGAGCCACACAATGAAGTTATGGGAAATAGTAGTGGAGGCTAGACTCACGTCAGAAGTATATGCAAGCAACAGTATGGTTTCATGCCTAGAAAGAGTACCGATACATTATTTGCTTCGAGGATGCTTGTGGAAAGGTACAAAGAAGGTCAGAAGGAGCTACATTGTGTTTTTGTAGACCTAGAGAAAGCCTATGACAGAGTATTAAGAGAAGAACTGTGGTACTGCATGCGCAAGTTTGGTGTGTCGGAGAAAAATGTTAGAATAGTACAGGACATGTATGAGGGCAGCAGAACATAGAACATAAAATGCTGATGATGGATGGAAAGAATACTTTGAGAAGTTGATGACTGAAGGAAATGAGAGAAAAGGAAGAGTAGAAGAGGCAAGTGTGAAGGACCAGGAAGTGGCAATGATTAGTAAGGGGGAAGTTAGAAAGGCACTAAAGAGGATGAAAAATGGAAAGGCAGCTGGTCCTAATGACATACCTGTCCAGGTATGGAAGCAATTTGGAGAGATGGCATTGGACTTTTTGCCCAACTTATTCAACAGAATACTAGTGGGTGAAAAGATGCCTGAAGAATGGAGGAAAAGTGTACTAATTTCCATTTTTAATAACAAAGCTGATGTTGAGAGCTGTGGAAACTATAGAGGAATAAAGTTGATGAGCCACACAATGAAGTTATGGGAAAGAGTAGTGGAGGCTTGACTCAGGACAGAAGTGAGTATCTGCAGGCAACAGTATGGTTTCATGACTAGAAAGAGTACCACATATGCATTATTTGCCTTGAGGATGCTTGTGGAAAAGTACAGAGAAGGTCAGAAGGAGCTACTGTGTGTTTTTGTAGACCTTGAGAAAGCCAATGAGAGTACCAAACATGAGCAAGTCTGGTGTGGCGGAGAAATGTTACAATAGTACAGGACATGTATGGGGGCAGCAGAACAGCAGTGAGATGTGCCGTAGGTGTGTCAGAAGAATTTAAGGTGGAGATGGGACTGCATCAGGGACCCACGCTGAGCCCCTTCCTGTTTGCAGTAGTAATGGATAAGCTCACAGACAAGGTTGGACTGGAATCCCCTTGGACCATAATGTTCGCAGATGATATTGTGATCTGCAGTGGAAGCAGGGAGCAGGCGGAGGAACAATTAGAAAGTTGGAGGTACACACTGGAAAGGAAAGGAGTGAAGATCAGCCCAAGTAAAAGAGAATATATATGCGTGAAAGAGAGGGCCGGAGGAGGAAGAGTGAAGCTCCAGCGAGAAGAGATAGCGAGGGTGGATGACTTCAAATACCCGGGATCAACAATACAAAGCAATGGAGACCGTGGTAAGGAAGTGAAGAAACGGGTACAAGAGGAATGGAACAGTTGGTGGAAGGTGTCTGGTGTGTTATGTGACAGAAGAGTCTCTGCTTGGATGAAGGGCAAAGTTTATAAAACAATGAACTGAGGACTGGAGGTGGCCGAAATGAAGATGCTGAGGTTCTCGCTTGGTGTGAACAGGTTGGAAAGGAATTAGAAATGAGCTCATTAGAGGGACAGCCAAAGTTTGTTTTGGAGACAAGGTTAAAGAGAGCAGACTTGGACATGTTCAGAGGCGAGAGTGAGTATATTGGTAGAAGCGTTCTGATAGTGCAACCAGGCAAAAGAGCGAGAGGAAGACCAAAGAAAAGGTTGATGGATGTTATGAGGGAGGACATGAGGACAGTGGGTGTTAGAGAGGAGGATGCATGAGATTCGCTTAGATGGAAAAAGATGACACGCTGTGGCGACCCCTAACGTGACAAGCCGAAAAAAAAGAGAAGATGACACATAACTCAACGATCATCTTAACACTCGGTGGAATGGACTGGTTGAATGATACTGTAGCTAAAGTGTGTCAGAAGAGAAAAATTCATTTTAGCAAACCTTTCAACTGACTGTCAGGAAGGAGGAAATTGACTGAGTATGCGTTTTTTCTTCAAGCTGATATGAGATTTTTCTCTTAACACGGTTCATCTGCCATTTAACCGACGCCGCCCTCCCTACACAGGAGATTTATAATACACATTACGAAAGCTCCGCTTAAAAAAAAAAAAAAAAAAAAAAACACTTTGAAATGACGAAATGACTGGCAATGCTCATGAGGTCAGCGTTGGCCGTAACAAAGCCGCAATATAAAGTCACGTCGCCACAGTGTTTAATGGATATACAGGAACCGAGCGACTTGGACAAAACATGGCGTCTCGTCTGTGTGGCTACCGCGTTGGAGTCTTCACCCAATTGATGGTTATTTTCAATAAATCCTGCAAAATCCACAGGAAGGGCGACAGGTTTTTTTTTATTATTATTATTTTACGTGTGTCTCTATTGCAAACATAAATTACTTTACTCCCGACTGGGTCTTTAAAGTAAGCTATTTAAACGATTACTTGGTTTTAAAGGGAATTAACTGGTAAAATAATTAACTTTTTAGCTACTTTCATTTTGGGTATGAGACGTTTCACCACTATTATTAGGAGTCACTAGCCATGACTGAACTTGGCGAGAAACTATTGTTCCTCTGACCAAGTCACTGTCGTCTGACTACTTTAATACAAAAATTAACAGTTTGCTCGTTACACAAACTGGCAGTAATTTGGTGTTCCGACACAACTGGCGGTCATTCGTATATTTTTCATTCAATTTTAAAAACAAGAAAAACATTAAAATTTGACAAATGTCAACATTACCTCGTGAAGTCACTTGCGTCGGACCATCTAAAAATGTCATTCATTGAAAGGAGAGATCGTCACTCAGCGATTTGAGTGAGGGTCATATACTATATTATACCATAGAATATCGTGTTTCTAATAATACCGAGACATATATAGACAGACAATCTTTTTTTTCTGACTTCAAAATTGTGACCACAAACGTAATGAGCAAAATGCTTGATTTGTTGAAAAAATTCATTTTGCACATCCCCATCTCCTGTACATGATTTATCAATCAAAATAATAATCACAACTAATTAAAAAATCTTTTAGTCACTTATTCATTCCACAACAAGCAATTACCGATGTTGTAGTACATTAATTAATTCTGCTGACTTTGGTGCAAGCAATGTGGGTTCATCTTCAACTCAGTGATGGTGTGGAGCCTGTGACTGACTGGTGTAAACTCTCCGTGAACATGAACAGGATAAACAGTGTAGAAAATGGACACACTCCAATACACCTTGATTTTCAAGATTAGATTTTATTCAGATTACTTTATAAATTATGCTCAGAAAGAAAACACAATATAAAAGATCATTCAATATACAGTAATACAATAATGATACACATCGCAGCACCTACAAGAAACACTGAATTTTAAAGTCTTAGGCGTCAACTGAGGCCCCTCAAAAAAGTGCTTGTGCAATGTGCAAATTTTTGTATGAAGGGGAAATAAAATAAAATATACACGTCTCTGGGTAGTGATCTGATCACTGTCCCCAACCTCAAAAGTGGTGAGTTCACATTAATTGATAGTTTTGCTTTATCAAGAAATTGTTATATTTGCATTACATCACAGGTTAGGCAAGCATATTTGAAAATTGTAATATTTGCATTAACACAGGTTAGGTAATCTTACTGTTGCTGGGGGGGGTAGTATATTGAATTCCATTGCACAGTATCCAAAAGTCATGATTTGGCAAGCGGCGTCATGTAGCGGTCGGATTGCAGACGGTATGATTTCCTGGGCATTCACCTATGGGGAGACGGGTGCCAGGGTGGAGGTGGTGGGGAGTCCAAACGGGTTATTTGGGCTTCCAAATCCACTGGCCTGAATTTTACTCAGGAGAAACATAACACTATCTACTGTAACAATCCAGTTACTGTTTGTCTTGTTTATACGGGCTCAGGCACAGGAAGAGCGTTTTTAGGACTGAATTTGTTGTCGCTGCTGGTGAAGAATCTAAAGAATGAAAAATTCACATCAGAATTGATCAGTTTCTCATTATTATGTTCATAAGTATTGTGTTGGGCCTTCTTACCAACGTAGGGTGGCTTGACAGGTAACTTCTGTTGGGTTGCTGATGTATATGACCTTGACTGTTGATTCTTTAGGTTTTGCGGCTTTGAATCAACTATTATATCGTTTTCTGTGGAGGAGGATGCTTGTGGGACTTGAGTGACACAATCAGTGACAAGCTTTGGAAGAGGAGCTTCCCTTTGAGCGGCATCTAACAAAGGAGCTGCTGTATCTCTTGCCTTGTGAAAATGGTTTCCCTGAGACATGCTAGGTGCAGAGACGAAAGAGATAGGAGCCTCAAGTTCACCTAGAGGGGTGGCAAAAAGGCTCGGCAGAGACCTTGCAAAAGCCTGATCTAATTCAGCTGTTCTTTTGATGGAAGAATCCTGGCATTTGACGTAAGTAGACTTGGGAGAAGCAGAAACATACTGAGTATAGTTGTGACTGGATGAGGTTGTCTCACTATCTTGTGTTGAACTCTGAGTGTCTACAATGCTCACAAAAAGTTTTTTAAATGGTGTTTTTAAGGTTATGTTACATCCACGTGCCAACGAGTCAAGACAATCAGTTTTATCCTGGGTTGTGGTTCTAGAAGAAAATGCCTGTGGTGCCCCTGAATCGAAAGCAGAAGGTGTGTTTTTGGAAGATAGACACACCACAGAAAGGTGATAGTTAGGTTTCTCAGAAGCAATAATATCAGAGAAGGGCTTGGCAGATGCAGCAGCCAAAGCAGCACTCTCTTTTAATTGCGTGGACATCTGAGGTGACATACTTGGAGTATGAAAATCACATGGCACATACAATGGATGGGATTTGAAGGGTGGAGAGTGTTTTGGAGCGAATGTCAGACCTGGCGGGCACAAAAAAAGGCTTTGAAACCCACTTGTGGGGGACTTTGGACGCGGGGTGTGGTCTGTAGAGAATGCAGTGTCTGTTGTTCGTTCGTTGTTTTCTTTCTTTTGAAGACTATAAAGACAGGTCTTACAACTTGAGGGTCCTGTTATGTATTCTGCAGATTCCTCTGCTTGGGTGATATTTGCGGACAGAGCAGGCACTGAAGTATGGTCCCGTTGAATGTCTCGATCCACTTGGAACATTGATGTCTTTTTACAAATTTTTCTTGACACTTTGTTAGCTTCATTTTCCGTAGGTAATAAATCTACGGCTTTGTTATCTTGGCTCCCTGAACTCTGTTCAACTGCTGGAGGATATGATATGACCTGTGGTATGAGCGCAGCAGCGGGAGCTGTGTGAACCAAAGTGGAGCTCTCTGTGGATTTTGATGACCTAAGCACAACATTAACCGCGTAAGGGACGTCACCATGGTTCGCTGATCCATTGCAAGGACAGGAAGTGGGAGGGCTAGAAAGGGTTGAGGGATCTGGACTTGTGGAATTTTTGAAGACAGGAGACAACTGAGGTTCCAGCACCGCTTCAACGGAATATAAAACAGATGGCTCGGGACAGAGGTTAATTAATGGAGACTGGCACACTGCTTTATGTGGCTGGGCATCTTGTTCAGTGATGTCCACCATGCCTTCAGTCGGACAAGTTCCCTCATAAGCATTTGAGTCAGCGCTGTTATAGAAGTTAAACCTGAAAAACAAAAACTTGCTTTTTTACTGATGGTCCAGCTACACAGACCTCTTAAGGATTAAATTCTACAAGACTTTTAATGACTGGGTAGACACATACCTGAAGGGCTGTACTAATTTATCAGACTCCTTATTAGACTCTTCAGGTATATCTGGATCGATAACTTGTTTGACATGTGGTTCATCTGTTGCTGGGTGAGCTGAAGATTGTTCAGTTTTCTGAGCAAGCGCCATTTCTAACTCTATTGCCTATTGAGGAAAGAAACGTGCAGTAATTTGGTGCAAACTGTATTATATAGTTGCAAGAAAAATATATTTTTATTGAAATATTACAGCGTAGAGTGGAAAAACTGAATCTTTAGATTTACAAAATCAGCAATATTACCCTTAGATATTGCACTCGAGGTCAAGCCACAGCCTTTCAAATTTAGATGAGGTCAGGACTCTGACTGTGCCACTCCAGAAGGAGGACTTTCCTCTGTTTAAGCAATTGAATTGTTGATTTACTTTTTTCCTTCACACACAACTTTGTGTTCTTTCCAAACAACTCAACTTTTGTTTTGTCTGTCCACATAATTGACCCCTCCGTAGAAACTGCGTAGGCCGCGTCGCTGACCAATCAGGCCAGAGATGTGCCTAAACCACGCCCCTTGTTGTCGTCTGCCATAGCCTCAGACAAAGTCGCATGGGTTCAGTAGAGCTTTTGTTTGCGTTTTATCACGTCTTAGGGATCCTTAACAATAGATATGGTTAAGAGGTGTAGTCACGGCCTTTGTAATAATGACGACAGGTATCCTGATAGGCTAGTTGGTGGAGTTCAATTTGTACCCTTTCCAAAACCGAAGACCGAGTAGGAAAAATGTCTTCAATGGATCAAACTTTGTGGAAGACCGCATGATCAACTGAATCCATCTAAAATCAACCGGAACAGATATGTTTTCACGAAGGTAAGCCCTATATTTGATTTTCAATACATGTCTCATATAAATGAATTAGCAGTTTTTCGCTTGCATAACATAGCTACGTGTGAATGATTGACACTTGATCTGTGTTGAGCGATACTTTGCGAGGACCTGACTGCACAAACGTGTCTCTTTGTTGGCGGCTAGCGAGCTAAGGTAAACCGGACTAGTGAGTCCTAAAAGCTCGTAAATCAAGCCTCGCCTTCTTCTTTTCCTTCATACGGCGGTTCACAAACGGCTATACAGATAGACATACAGATTCTGCACACAAGTGTGATAGGTAACACGAAAATAGGAAACTGTTAATGAAGAATTCATCTTTGGTTTATAATATATTATATTATGTGGCTTCTTGGTCTTCTCTGACTCCGGAAAGATCTCGCGCTAATATCAATGGTTTCTCTGTCGATATGCATGGAAATACCATTGAAATACCCCTCGCTGAAATACTTGAAGCCCTGCTGTCTGCTCTTCAACGATATTTCACTATTCGGTAAGAATGCGAGTGAAAAATCAGCTGGTAAATCGGACAATTTCGCTCTCGACTTTTCATCCTGCGACGCCATTTTGTCTAATGTTTGTCTGAGGTTAGCAACAGTGGGGTGACGTGACTTCAGGAGGCGGGTCAATTGACCCCTCCGTACTGGGCACTTAACCACGCCTCCTGAAGTTACGTCACCCCACGTGTGCTAACCTCAAACAAACAATTAGCAAAAATGGCGGCGCAGGAAGAAAAGACTAGAGCGAAATTGTCCGATTTACTAGCTGATTTCTCACTCGCATTCTTAGCGAATAGTGAAATATCGTTGAAAAGAAGACAGCAGGGCTTCAAGTATTTCAATGGTATTTACATGCATATCGACGGAAAAACCATTCATATTAGCGCGAGATCTTTCCGGAGTCAGAGGAAGACCGAGAAGCCACATAATATAATATATTATAACCCAAAGACGAATTCGTCATTGACAGTTTCCTATTTTCGTGTTACATATCACACTTGTGTGCAGAATCTGTATGTGTATCTGTATAGCAGTTTGTGAACCGCCGTATGAAGGAAAAGAAAGCGAGGCTTGATTTACGAGTTGTTTCTCTCGTTTTCTTTGTGTAATGTCACGCGCTCCCCTCAATAATTATTATTGAATTAGTGCCGAACCTACGTAAGTCCCGACCAAGTACGACAATCACTACTTTATAGTGTCCTCAAACATCCTTCCTTCAGTCTTGGTGTCTCGGTGCATGTCGAAGGCTTTTAGGACTCCCTAGTCCGGTTTAGCTTAGCTCGGTAGCCGCCGTACAGAGACACGTTTGTGCAGTCAGATCATCGCAAAATATCGCTCAACAGAGATAAAAGTGTGACAATCATTCACACGTAGCTATGTTATGGAAGCGAAGAACTCCTAATTCATTTATATGAGACATGTATTGAAAATCAAATATAGGGCACACCTTCGTGCAAACATTCCGGTTTAGCTTAGCTTGGTAGCCGGCAACAGACACATTTGTGGAGTCAGATCATCGCAAAATATCGCTCAACAAAGATCAAGTGTGTCAATCATTCACACGTAGCTATCTTATGCAAGCGAAGAACTGCTAATTCATTTATATGAGACATGTATTGAAAATCAAATATAGGGCTTACCTTCGTGCAAACATATCTTTTCTGGTTGATTTTAGATGGATTCAGTTGATCATCCGATCTTCCACAAAGTTTGATGCATCAAAGACATTTTTTGTACTCCGTCTTCTGTTCCAGTTGATTTTAGATGGATTCAGTTGATCATGCAGTCTTCCACAAAGTTTGATCCATTGAAGACATTTTTCGTACTGGGTCTTCGGTTTTGGAAAGGGTACGAATTGAACTCCACCAACTAGCCTTTCAGGATACCTGTCGTCACTATTGCAAAGTCCGTGACTACACCTCTTAACCATATCTATTGTTAAAGAAACCAAATACGCGATAAAACGCTAACAAAAGCTATACCGGACCATGCAACGTTGTCTGAGGGAACGGCGGACGCCAAAAAGAGGCGTGGTTTATGCAGATCTCTGGCCTCTGATTGGTCAGCGACGCGGATGACGCAATTTCCACGGAGGGGTCAATTGGTTTCGAGTAGTTTTCGAACAGCCAGGCACTTGTAAACTTCAAGGAAGGAACATAACCTCCGTGAATAACAAGGGAACACTGTAATTCCAAATGCTATACATAGTGGTACATTTTCTTACATTTGTATGATCAAACGTACCAAAAATGTGATCAAGTAAACTTTTATATACCCACCTCATTCAACAATTTCACGGTGATGTCATTAAGTGGGTCGTGGGAAAACCTACAGTTCTCTCCCTTAATACAATGTCCATTTTTATGAAAAAATTTGCAGGGGAAGGACTCTGCACAGGCGTTAAGGAAACAACTGAAATGGAACTGAAGCACAGAGGGCTCAACCTTATGTAAATCAAGACTTGACTCCAAATGCTGGCTTGCCTAGCCCAAGCTACAGGTTGCAGAATACCTTTTACCTGTACTAGAGTCCACAGTGACAGTAGTTTGGCTACAGCAAACAAAGGATATTGTGCATATAAGGGCATTGCTCCCCTTTAGTACAACATTCTTGTATGTAATACTTGCAACTTTCTTTGATGAGATCGTTGCAAGCTTGAATGTGCTGCATTTGGCAGCTGTCACCCTGTGAGAAGAGGAAGGGAAAACAACAACCTTTCAATACAATGTGTTTTTTTTTTCGTTAGAGAGCAATATAAAGTTAACAGGCAAAAAAAAACCAAAAAAAAAAAAACTCACCTTTATGCACTTTCCATGAAGGAAATGTCGGCAAATGACCTGTCCATTCATCAACAAGGCATTCTGCTCCTTGAACTCTGGTGTGAAGGACTTAATGGACTAAGAAAAATAATTACAAAAAGAATGACAGTAGAATTTGAAAGGAAGTACTTAGTAGCAAAGCCACTTCATTGCTGAGCTCACCTGTGTATGATTTCTGTTCGGCCTACGATCTCTGGGTTGTGCACTGACTCCGGACTTCTTTGAAGTTTTCATTTGGTGTCTTCCTCCCTGATTTTGAGTCTGTCTTTGCTCCCGCTGTTGACCTTTCTGGTGCATTTTCTTTTTTCTCGTTTGTTGCTGGTTCACATAGACTTTTGTTTTAAAATTTGGGCCAGTGTTACTGCCATAATTGTACGGTCCCCCCGTGGCGAAGCCAGTGCTCGTATTCTCATGGTCAGTGTTCTTCCGCAAATGGTAGTTAATTGTGTTGGAATAATCACCTTGGGAACATGCACTAAAATCAATCCTGCTTGACTGTGTCTGGTGACATGGTTTCTGTGAAAGAAATACAGACAGAAAAACTTGAAATTAGAAAATGTTAACACCTATCAGTGAGGTTTATCACCCGTTAACACTGACGCTCTAAAACAGGTTCTGCCACAAAGCTGTGACATGCATCTCCCCACCCCAATATTGTCTTGATGAACATTTAAAGAGATACCAAACTGATTATTATTGCTCCTGTGACAGTGAAAATAAAACTTATATTAGAAAGAAGTGGGCGGCACGGTGGAACAGTTGGAAAGTGTTGGTCTCACAGTTCTGAGGCACTGGGTAGGATCCCCGACTCGCCTGTGTGGAGTTTTCATGTTTTCCCCGTGCCTGCATGGGTTTTCTCTCTCTCCGCACTCCGATTTCCTCCCACATCCCAAAAACATGCAACATTAATTGGACACTCTAAATTAACCCTAGATGTGATTGTGAGAGGGGCTGTTTGTCTCGATGTGCCCTGCGATTGGCTGGCAACCAGTTCAGGGTGTACCCCGCCTCCTGCCCGTTGACAGCTGGAATAGGCTACAGCACTCCCCGCGACCCTTGTGAGTATAAGCGGCTAAGAAGATGGATGGATATAAAGAAGTGCTTCCCTATTTTTTTTTTGTTTGTTTTTTTAGACAAAACACATTTTACATCAGCTCTCACAGCACACCACCAAAGTGAAACTCAGTGTGTTAAGTGGAACACAAGGTTGTATTAAGTCATATCTGTCTGATACTTAAGTTTGATTGTTGACCTTAACTTTATTCAAGTGGGGAAACTATACAATATAAGAATTTGAGGAAGTGACCAATACTTTTTCATGGCACTGTATACATGTTTACAAAAATGTTGGAAACCATTGATTCATTGAGCCTGAATTGCAATTTATTCTGTTGTATGACTGGCAACTGGTGGATACAGTTCAACTGAAACTTAAGTTCAAAAGTGGAAGAACATGACTGTCATGACACATCACGGTAACATACAATTTTGATAATATCCCGCATTATACCTGATTACCTCAGTAATATGCTGCTGCTGTATGAGATAATAAGGAAGCAAATGTGTAAACGTTTTAGAAATGCACCAATTTATGCATAAATATGGTTGAAAACATGATCTATGTATTAATTTTGTTTGAGGATGAGAAAATGCAACTTGTACTTGGACAAAAACAGTTAGCCTAATATTGTCACTGTCCAAATTGAGACAATGTCTCATCCAAACTGATGGGTTTCTCTATTTCTACCTGAAAATGTTTAAGACTCAATAGTGTCCCAAGTGTCATTTTGCTGTTAAACTGAAGCATTCTTGGTCTGGTATAGTAAGCATTGTATATCCCTCAGCAAACGCTCTTTCTCGCAAGGAATAAGACACAACAGTCAGACGAACTTTAATGGCAGCCTTTGAGCGCGCCTTACATAGTGGTAAATTCCCGTTTATGATAGATTTATGGTACCTTCCGATAGAAACCAGGTGACTCGTTCCTTCGCATCCTCTTTTGGGCTCTTGTACTTTTTTGAAGCTTGCCAATGCCGTCGCTAAGACTAAAACGACAACAGAATGGCATTCGTCAACACTTAGTGGTTAATCTGTGTGGCATCAATGCAAACTCACGAAGGAAACCACAGCAGCTCCTACCTGATCGGATGAGAGGGCTGATCATTACTCTTAGCACCGTTCACAGGAAGATTCGCAAAATGGTTTGAGAAAGACATTATGAAGACAAACCTTATGATGTCCTTTTTCTCAACTTTTATCACTCCAGGGTTAAATATGACAGTAGATGCACGTTTAGTTCTGTCGCACAATTCTTTCGTCACAAGGCTGTGCCGCATTCGCAGTCCCTCGGAATTTTTACATGGAATATTTAAAATACAGTAAACACATTAACAAACCTTTCGGAAATCACCACAGTAGACATAATTGAACATTGCATTTATGCAAGTAAATTAAGTGAATAACAAATGCCTATAAAATCTTTTGCATCCCAGAGAGGTCGCTTGTGTACCCTTGCTCAATGTCTACGGAATTCAAGGTAAATTATAACTGTAAAACAGCCAGTTCAAAAAGTCATGGCCCTTTGTGCGCTTAACTGTGTTGAGGCAATTTACACTTCGTGCAGAATTATTAGACAAGTCACATTTTTGAGAATTTCAGTATTTGTATTCCTCCTGAATCCATTAATCAAAAATGTCAATGAATCTCGTGGCGACCAGTTCTGGGGGTCAAAACAAAATTATTCAAAGTAAAAGTGATATTTAGCCTTTCTCAAGAGAATTTCAATATGCGGCGACCAGTTCTGAGGGTCCCCCACCTCTCGCCCAAAAATAGCTGGGATAAACTCCAGCACATCTGACACACTAGTGAGGATAAGCAGTAAGGAAAATGGAGATTTTACCCATTTGCATTGATGGTGGTTACTAGGTTGAACTTGCAGGTCTGTCTTTCAAAATAATTTTATCAAGACCATTACATTAAGACTATAAGACTAATGTGAGCAGACACATAAACACCAAAGCCAATTTAGAAAGGTGACTAAAAAATAAAAAACCTTGTAAAAAATGTTATTTTAACATACATTAAAGCAGATTTGAGATTAAACTTAAATTTGCCCAATTTATTTGCTTTTGTTTTGGCTTCCAAGTTGAACCAGGCCCATCTCCACCTGCACATGATCCCTGCTTCAAGCTGTGCCACATTCTCATTCTGGAAAATAAATGACTAAAATCATTTTCTGTTTCTCTATCTCTTTCAATATTACCAACTTCAAAGGTTAATCCCGAATCAATCCTTCAGGAAAATATTAAGTACAATATTTTTTCATTTTTAACATTGCTCTGTTTCTTAATACACTTAACATTAACATCTGTAAACTACTTAAATAATTGCAAATTGCCTAATTGGGCAGCACGGTGTGAAGCAGGATAAACGTCGGCCTCACAGTTCTGAGGTCACGGGTTCAATTCCGGACTCGTCTGTGTTGAGTTTGCATGTTCTCCCTGTGCCTGCGTGGGTTTCCTCCCACATCCCCAAAACATGCAACATTAATTGGACTCTCTAAATTGCCCCTCGGTGTGATTGTGAGTGCGGCTGTTTGTCTCGATGTGCCCTGCGATTGGCTGGCAACTAGCTCAGGGTGCACCCTGCCTCCTGCCCGTTGGAAGCTGGGATAGGCTCCGGCATGCCCTGCGACCCTTGTGAGGATAAGCGGCAAAGAAAGTGGATGGATGGATGAAAATTGCCCAAATAATACAACATGTATTAGCGGATCAGATCTCGTCACCAATGTTAAATGTGCTTTGCAGTTCCGCTGGGACCACAACCAGGTCCGCGACCCGCAGCACTCACTGCCGCCAAAATTAGATTGGCGCGGCGCAAACAATATGCAGACACCCAGAAGTCAAAAGGCTGGTGCACAAATAAGTCAATGAATATGCAATAATTGATAAAGTGGTGAGTGACGTCTAGATCATTCCAACGAAGTAAATTTTAGCTTAAAAATTAGCTGCCAGCGTTCCAGGACTATGTTCAAGATCCCCCCACCCACACGTAAAAATCACTCGATGTTTCACAAACATGGTCTGTTTTGAGTTTTAAACAGTAAATTTTGCTGAAAGCCTTTTGATTTGCATGTATGTATGAGGAAAAAAGTAATTAAAATGCATTCCTAAACCAACAGTAAATCAGTACACACCTTAAAAAAATTATGAAAAATAACCAATTATTTTCCATTTCTTTTTTTCAATGGAGATAACTCCACCTCACCAGTACACCCGTACCACACTTGATCAATTGTGAAGTTCCCCATAACTGGATGAACAAGACAGGTTTTTTTTTTTAAATTAATGGGATTATCCTATTTGTAATTAAATTATGACTGAACATAATTCAAGGGCATGACTTTAATCATAGACTGATTAAAAGTTCTGCAAGACAAATACTGGACTTTGTTCCGCCACATGTGAGGCTGTCCTGACGTGTGGCTCAAAGTTCAGGTCATGCAGTTTCAGTGTTCTTTTCTCCCAGGCCGTGAGAGTTTGTTTGTTTCTGATGAGCTACACGATGACGCGCTGTGACCTCGTCGCTCCATTCCTGCTCCTGTTCCTCCACAATGCTGTCACACAAAAAAGCGATGAAGCTGGAACAGCAGGGTCCACCCCATCTCCAGCATCCAGTGGCGTGATGGAAGAGGACACTGATTGGGGCCTCCACTCTCTGAGAGGTGGCTTTGAGGCAGCCAGCGGCTACTTTGACTCGATTTTGGAGTTCATGGGTGGACGGGATGGACTCTGCCAATATCGCTGTCGATATGGTAAATTAGATTTCATCCAGCAAGTAACATTTGTCAGAATGTTTCAGGTGACACTGAGTTAATATGAAGGGCTGCTGTTTTAAGTGAAAAACTGCTAATATTCATTTGCATTTTATTTAGTGTAAGAATTCCTTTCAGCATGACTGTTAGAGTATCACAAAACAAGTGCCAGATAAACGCAAGATTTTAAGCTACAATTAAAAAAAAGGAAATAAAAATATGGTTCCACCCTTTCACACACCCTCTTCATATCGTAAATTCCTTAGAATTATCAATGCTATTATCTGAGAGGACCCCAAAATGGACTGTGTCCTCAGGGGTAAATGTTGCTTGTAGTGACCTCATCTTTCGATATAACCTATGACATGCATGTACATAGTGTGATATATTTTGTTCTACCCTCTCCCAGGTAATGCTCCACTTCCCCGTTCTGGGTACGAGATGCCCGAACCTAATGGGTGCAGCTCCTACTTCTTTGGTTTTCCTGTTCCAGAGGGGGTATGCACTTCACATTTATGGCGACTGGTGTAAAAGGTTTCGTTTTTAAAACCTGATCTAATAATCAGGGCAGTGACGAGCCCCCCCATCTTACAGGTCACATTTGAATTTTGGATATGAAAAAAGGTGGTTTTCCTAGTGTGTAACCTGAATGTTAGTCCACAATTTATTTATTTTTACTAAAAGACATCTGCAGAGGCAAATAAATCTAATCCAACAGAGAAGATCTTTGAAAACCCGACAAGTATTCCATTTGATTTCATTCTAGTTGATTTCCAACTCATTTGATACTTTTACATGATTGGTTACTATGTCAACCTCTGGTTGTGGCCTAGATGGATATGGGGATCCCCGCCATGACCAAGTGTTGCAATCAGCTGGATATGTGTTATGATACCTGTGGCTCAAACAAGTATCGCTGTGACTCGAAGTTCCGCTGGTGTCTCCACAGCATTTGCTCAGATCTCAAGAAGAGCCTTGGTTTTGTGTCCAAAGTTGAAGGTTGGTATCCTCTCCATCTAACATTTTACCTCACCGCTTACCTTAATGAATGTTAAAGAGCCAATCTTTTGCATTGCAGGAAAGCAGGTGGTGGTGGTGTGTGTGTGTGGGGGGGAGGGGGTGCTGGGGGATTATGACAGTTTAATATCCTAAATTACATTTTATTTTTTCTGTGGGAAAAGATCTTGGGTACTCTAGATCATAACTCACTGCTGGTTGAATCATCATCATCATCATCACAGCAATCGGAAAGGCTCCTTTTGAAAAATTAATCATTGGGATGCTTTTATTGATTTGACCAATTTGTTTCCCCCCCCCCCACACAAATGTGTAACAATATTCAATTAGTTGAAATTCAATTAGTATGGTATGTGAGGATTATTCACAAATGCCTAACAAAATGGAGCTGAAATAAATCACGAGGTCTCATTCTGAAAATCTTATATGCGTAATAGCTGGCAGCAGTTCCCAATATTTTCATGGGACTATTGTTGATAACTGCTGCAAAGGGTTATGTACTGTGACTCTCATCTGTGTTTTTCCTCATCAGCATGCGAGACGGTGGCAGATACTTTGTTCAACGCAGTGTGGACTTTGGGCTGCAGACCCTACATGAACAGCCAGAGAGCATCGTGCTACTGCCAAGGAGAAGAGAAAGATGAACTCTAACCAGAAACCACATTGCTATTTATAAGACGGGTGAACTTATACCAACATGGCTGATGTGGTGTTGCATTAATAGCTTCAATAGTACCTCTTGAGTGGCAATATTTTAGTTTCAAAGTATTGCTCCCTGTATGAGCAATTTTTATTTTTAGGTGGGGATATTAGTCATTTTACAGGCTTCATATTGCTTCCAACACTGGTTTAAAATGGATTATATTGTTTGGAGGTGAACTATATATTTTCTAAATAACTGTTGTCAACTATAGTAAACTTTACTTTGCCTGAATTAACTTTCAACAACTAATAGGTGAAACATCTATTTTGCATACTACTGATCCTGTTCAGGATGGGTTGACGGTTAAGGGCCTTCTCTTTACCCGTCAATCACTGGGTGAATGGCTCACTGGTCAGAAATGAATCCCAGGCTAGTTAAGGGAATTAATCGAAACCTGTTTTAATTACTACACCACTGATACCCAAACTAGGACTAAAGGTTCTCTTTTTGCATCTCTCCCCAGTTATTTAGTGTAATAACTAAACCATTGCATGTGTTGAAGGACTTAGGGGGTACACGGAACATGCTTACAACATGTAGTCATGCTCAATAATATTGCCACCCCATTCTTAAACAGGACTGTGTTGTTTCTTACTGGTTTATGTGTTAAAAAAAATCCACTAACCCCGCATTTAGCAAAAAAAATAAATAAATATATAAATAAACAATTGACCTAAAACAGGAAACAGTCTGATTGCATGTCAAAGTCCAGATTTTTTTTTTTTTTAATGCCAGACTAAGTCAACAATAATCACTAATTTAAGTAGAGTTCCTTATAATAAAATATGCCCCCTCTTTTGTAGGTAAGATGCGTCTAAAGAGTCTTGTGCTCTTTCATCATGGGGTCTTTAATCATGGTCATAGAAACTTTTTTTTACTAAATTTTTAGCAAGGGTTAGAGAGGGAGTAAATCCTGAAGCCAACTGATACAATTTGTAATGTGTTTTCAAAGAACAAAATGTTACTGTAAAGTCTAAAACATTTATTTGAGTTAAATCAATTAAAGCAATCAAAAACAGTAGTGTCAATGATAAGTGTTGACTATTACATCCAATTGATGAGTCAAGGTTCACAGTCAAATGTCACATCTGGAAACACACAAAAAAAGAAAGATAAAATCAGCAATTTTCCCTCAATTCAAAATCATATTGCCCAAGAATATACATGCTAAATTCACACGTGAAAGCCAATCAATGAAATGATAACATTTGATTGCGTAAAAACACTTCATATTTCCATGTACGGCGATATCAAGGTGGGTCAGAAAGTTTCCACGACTGGTACCACAAAAGATGTATTTTCAAATCCAAACTAAAAGTTTCCTCCTTAAATGTCACAGACCTCAGCCTTGAGTGGGGACTCAAGTTAACCTAATACGCAATATAACAAAACAGTGGTAACTCTACTTGTGAAATTAATTCCTTCCGGAAGTCGTTTCGTAATGTGAATGTTTCGTCAGTAGAAGCTTTGTTTACATGTAAATATATGAATCAGTTTCAAGCCCCCCACCAAAAATAAGCAAAGTAAATAACGGAAAGCATAATAAAAAATTATGTTCATTTACCTTTGCCGTTGAGCGACTACACGAAGAGAAGGGTTAGTTACAAGCAAAAGGCGCGCACACACAACTTGATTCCACTAAAGTTTCTTGTGGCCTAAGATGAAGAAAGATGAATAAACTTGGAAAAAAAACACAAACCAAAAACTCCCGAAATTCCAATGTGTCCTATCGAGTGGCAACCTGTAAAAGCGCTAGAGTGATTCGTGACAGTTGAGTGTACAAGGGAAACGAAAGACATCATGGGTAAACATTGACGTGACTCCGAGCCAATGGGATGCCAGGAAGATGCCATGGCGATAGCCATTGCGAGAGCAGCTCTATTGCGCCACATAAACCGAGATGGAATTTACGCCCATTTTTTTACTTTTGTATCCCGAATCTTCCTTCTTAACTAGAAATAATATTTTTCTGAGGAGGCGTTCCGTAACCTCAATTTTTCGTGACTAGACTTTCAGAAGTAGAGGCACCACTATACGTGGCACAACAGACATTCTGCATATTTGAGGTGACTACTATTACTACTAAAGCAAGAAACAATTCACTCTTATCTCTCTCTAAACACCAAATTTTCTACACTACAATATCATTTGGAGCAGTATATAACAAGCAACTGTATCCAATAGCATGACAAAAAAAAAAACCACATCATGCTCACAATACATGCTAATTATAGATTAAAATCCATCCTTTCTTTGCTGCTCAAAGATAGCTAGCTTGCACTCATGTATTCTAGTTTGGAAGTGCTAAATAAATGCTTTTCTTGGTTTAAACAACCCTCATTTCACTACACTAGCAACGGTGTTGGCCAATCCATCAACACGGAGGTTCAGATTTTCATGAAACCGCCACCTTTAAAATTGTTTTCAATAATGTGACATTCATCCTCCTCTTTGACACACCGAGTACATTGCAAGACTTCTTAGGCTCAAGCAGTCAGAGGGCGTACAAATGCAAAAGTCACTCAGCTTTCGCCAGGGCCAAGACTGGCGAATCTGATATGATTGGTTAAAAAAAAAAATAAATAAAAAATGAAAACTCCATTGCTAATAGTATATTGGTGTTATGGGCTAGTTCTCCAGCATATGTTGAACTTTGGCCCGCAAGCCAGATGTAATTATATTTAATCTATGAAACCATAACAAATGTGTATTAGAGTTGGCCCACCGGTAAATGGAGCATGCACCACTAATCATACAAATCCTAGAATGGTTTGCTTGTGTGTTGGCACATCAGGCTAGCTTACCACCAAGCACACCACTGGTCTCCTTAGGCAAATTTATGCCTCCCCTTCTCAAAAATGAACAAATGAAAGATGAAAAACAGACTTGTCTTGTGTGCAGAGCCAGCGTACATCTGGCAAAAAGAATACAACATGCAGGAATGAATGTTTTCTTCATGTACTTTTTCTACTTTACTCCAAGGCAGGGATTAATAGCTTTGTTGTTGCTTTGCATTGAAGAACCTTGCTGTTTTTTTTGTTTTGTTGTTGGCCCCACCAAAGAAGACTACCATGAAATAGAATCTTGTATGGTAGAGAACCTAATTTTACCCATTTATCTCAGAAACAAACATTACCAATGTATTTTTTACATTAGAGATCTGGAGAGAATAGAAAACATCTGGTCATTGTTCAATAAGTAATGAGGGCACAAGTTTGCCACAATTTTTAATTTTGGCCCACTATTAATTTGAGTTTGACACCCTTTGGCATTGAAGGCCCTGGGCAGATCGCATTGACATGGCAATACACAGAAGCTGAAATATGGGTGGGGGGCCAAAACATCTACAATACTGGAAGCTGGGAAGTCCACAGAAACGCAATGAAATGAGGTAAATCAACTTTAAAATAAGTTGTAAATGTAGGCAAGTGTTTTTTATAGGCCAGCAGAGAAGACCTGCAGCATACCGCTTACAAACACACACGCGCACACTCCTCTCCAAAAGTATATTCCTCATGTTTAATATAAAATGCAGTTTTCACAGTTGAAACCCAAAGGCAAAAACAACAAAACAAAAAAGGTAACACCTGAGCTACGAGAAACACCCATCTGTCAGATGTTCCAAAACCTTTCCTCAGTTGAAAAGTGGGTGGCTGTAAACTAAAAGTGTTGTACCCTGAGATGTTTAACACATCTAGGTGTAAATACCATGATATAAAAGCTTAACTTTTCTTTCATGGTCATTTTTCATCTGAAACACTTAAGTCTTCAGTATGCAACAAACACAAAGGGATTGGCTTTGCCATTTGAAATATCTTTGGAGGGGAGTGCATCTGTGATCACACTAAAGTAATTACTTTATAACGTTAACCAGGAACTGAATTGTATGACTCAGCTTTTACTGGCCGCCCATGGCTGAGTCGGAAGAGCAGGACTGAATGGTCACTGGTTCAAATGCCGGCTCAGACTGTCCGCATCTCAAGTGTATTCATGTGTATGCATGTGTGTTAGGGTTAGACAGTGTGTGAAAGAGACAAGGATAAATTGTGACATTAAGTTTAGTTACTGACACCTAGAGGTAGAAACAGCACAGCTACAGACAGCACTGGTTAAACTGAATTTATGGACTTTGCGTGAATGAAATGTTGTCGGGCCCTGATGAATCCCTTGTCCATCTTTATTTTCTTTTATGAATGACAAATCACTTAAAAGATTAGATCAGATGGCTAAAATTTGGCCACAGTTTTGAGCAAATTAAACTTGAAACGGCACTATAGCACAATTCCCAAGCTATTAGAAATTATATATATATATATATATATATATATATATATATATATATATATATATATATATATATATATATATATATAAACGATACACAATTATCGGTCCCCATTCTCCATTTTGTGGCATGGACTTCAATTATATAGTCATTTTTTTTTTAAATATACTGTGCTCTAATCCCTAGGAACACTGAATTAATCTAACTATTGAGATGTGAAAGCAACCCAAAAAAAATGTCTGGGGTGAATTTCCATCACTAAACCACCAAATGGAACCCACCCATCTATCAATCTTCTACCACTTATCTGAGGTGGGGTCGCAGGGGTAGGAGCTTTAGCAGGGACCCCCAGACCTCCCTCTCCCCAGCCATTTCATCCAGCTCTTCCAGGGGAAACCCAAGGGCTTCCCATGCCAGCCGAGAGATGTAGTTTCTTCAGTGTGTCCTGGGTCGTCCCCAGGGTCTCTTTACGGTGAGATGTGCCCGGAGGTGTCCGAGAGGAATCTGTATCAGCTACCCCAGCCACCTCACCTGGCTCCTCTCAATGCAGAGAAGGAGTGGCTCTACTCTGAGCTCCTCACAGATGACCGAGCTTCTCACCCTGTCTCTTAGGGAGGGCCGCTTGAATCCGGGATCTTGTTCTCACAGTCATGACGCAAAGATTGTGACAATAAGTGAAAGTAGGAGCATAGATCAACCAGTAAATAGAGAGCTTCTTTCACCTTTCGACTTGGCTCCTTCTTAACTACAAGGAACTGATACAAAGTACGCATCACCGGAGACTGCACCGATCCAGCTGTTGAGCTCTCATTACATTCTTCACTCGTGAACAAAGACCCCAAGATAATTGAAGTCCTTCACTTAGGGCAGGATCTCCTCGCCAAACTGGAGAGGGCCAGCCTTTTCCAACGGAGGACCATGTTCACAAGTTTTGAGGTGCAGATTCCATCCATCCATCCATCCATCCATCCATGTTTTATTTTAAAACTTGTCCTGTTCAGCTGCAGGGCCGAGCAGAATGGTGGATCCGTGAAAGCCTTTGTGCTGGAACAGTTTTGCTGTGTAACAGGGGAGTTTGAAATACTTCCGCTGCTTATTTTTATATTCCTAAAATTGAAAATGCAGCCTGGCAGAAAATGGTTTTAGTGGAAAGACAGAGTGGACAGGGGCTCGAGGGTGAGAACTACTGCAGAACATCAGTGAGTCTGGATATTTGAACACTAACATTAGAACTGTCATTTGTAGATTGGGAGGCAGGTGAGACACCCAGTGAGGACATGCAATAACTAACCAAAACACGATGGTAGGACAGAAAAATGTGGGAAAATGAGCAAAGCAGTCCTACTGCAGAGTGGGGCAATGGGATATTTCTTTTGTGTGTGTGTGGGGGGGGGGGGGGGCATCACAGCGACTGCAGCAGAGGAAGCAAGCTAGAACCTGCCTTTATGTGGAGATGTGCCGTAACCTTGTCAGAAGAAGCCAGGATTTGTCAAACAGAATGTCAATCTACCCACACGATCGACGTATTGGCCACACCTGAAATCAAGGGAGAAGATGGATGATAGGCTGATTTTCGGCTCGCGATCGACCATAACTGCCTCTGAGATCGACTTGTCGCAATCGACGCATTGGGCAACCGTGCTATAGTGCTTCTATCAAACTTATTAGTCAATATGAACACCATATCACATGCATGTCAACTGGTGTAGGGAGATCCTGAGTTTGGACTTTGAAGAAAGGTTTGTGTTCATCTGTGTAGCTTGTTTTTGATGGAAAACAAAATCCCCCCCAAAATGGAAAAATTACATATCAGGGCTGGACTAAGGTTCATTCATATAACCTCCCTATCGATATGTGGTGTTCCCCTCGGTGTCATTAAGGGCAAAGCCATGGGGTTTAAAGCCTAGATGACCATGTTGGGGGTAACAAGACTAACTTCCTACTTTCCCATGTTCGAAATGAAACTCTTTTTAACCTCTTTTTGACCATATGATGCATTCCACAGAGGTTAAAGAAAGGTGGCATAAGGGGGCTGGTGAGAAGAGTTGACTTTCCGGAGAGGCCCTTTGTCATGGCCCCAAAACCAAAAAAGTGCCAATTGCCAGAAGAGCGAATGTATCTTCGATAGACTGCTATTCCAAGAGTATGCCAGTAGTCTCTTACAGCTAATTAGAAAATTTATGTAAAAATGAATGTAAAATGTTAAAACCGAATGTGAATATATTTTCATTGTTGATCAAATACACTTTAAATTTCAAAGTAATACATTTCAAATTATACTAATCGGCATCCGGCGTAAAAACTGCGCCAAACAAATATGAGTGTTCATCTGAGATGTCACCATGTGGTGACCCCTAACAGTACAAGCTGAGAAAAAAAAAAGATTCAGTTTTTGAATGCTATGTTTCAAATTAATACAAATTGGTATGTTTTTCATATTCTGTTTTGAATGCAATTATTTAGGTCTGGCAATTCAAATGTGATTCAAACTTAAGTTCCTGCTGGCACACATTTTAGCTTATGGTTTAGCCTTGAGTTTACGCTTGAGTTTTTGTTGAACAAAGGGGCTCAAAGTTTTTTTTCCATAAAGGTTCATTTAATTTTCTCATTAATTTAAGAAATTGTTTGGATGACATTTGCATTGAACTGGTACAAAATGAGTATCTGTTGACTGCTTGTTGTATGGCCTAAACCTTGAAATTATCAATTTTTGAAACAAGGCCTTCAAAGATGGCTGCTTCAGAATGGGATACATTTACCCATATAAAACCAAGATGGCCTAAAAATAGCTAAATTAGAAAAATATATTTATAAAAGTTATTGACTTACAGTGGACTCTAACTATTTGCTGGAGATAATCGCAAAAATCCATAAATAATTGACGACCTTATAAAATGCATGCAGTTACTTGGTTACCTGAGTGTCAGAACACGGATTTGGCTGAATGTGTGTGTCTTTGACATCTTGTTAAAATCTTCCAGCTAAAATTTGAATTAAAAAAGAAAAAGGTCCATGAGTAGAAATTTCATAAATGCATACACATAACCACGAGACGAAATAGTTTGCGTAAAGTTTAAAATTTATCCAAGACACACTATCTTCAAACAGATTGTACGATTTCCTGTCAAAGACTGAATTTTCGTTTCGTGTTTCCCCTCAGACTTTCGTTTTCCCGTTTCGTCTTTTCCATAGACATTGGCTTGCAATTACAGTGGTGCCTTGCGATAAGTTTAGTTTGTTCTGTAACCATTTTCTTAACTCGAAAGTCATCTCAACTATTTATAGAGCACTTTGAAACAACAAATTACTATACATTGTATACAGCGTAAAAACAATTAAACGTGGTAAATTAAAACAATTTAATAGCAATGTTAAAAACTATAAAAACAAAATTAAAACACCACAGATTCTCATTCTGATGTGAAGGCCAAGTAATAAAAATTTATTTTAAGATGAGTTTTAAAAATTGACCGTGGGGAGGCTTGCCTATGTTTAGGGGGTGGTTATTTCCAAGCGATGGACTGGAAACGGACAAAATGATCCTCTCTGACCCTTTGTTTAGTCTTTGATACCTCCAGGAGCATCTGGTCAGCTCACCTGAGGCACCGAGCAGTAGTGATGGGGATGGAGGTCAGAGAGGTAAGAAGGAAAAAAAAAACCTTTAAAAGAAAAAAAAAAACAAAAATGTACTGGAAGCCAGTGAATGAAGGCCAGAATCAGAGTCACATGCTACACAGTAGTCCAAATTTAATATAAAAAGGTGAGGGGATAAATACTTTATCCCCCAGTAACACTGCCTCCCAACTTGTTTTCGTAAATTGAATCAACAAATAAGGAAATGGAACGAGAAAAAATGAATTTTTAGCTTTTGATCAAACCCACTAAGCATGCCCACAAATACTGGACAGCTAAAGATTAAGTAAAATAACTTCTGCTGTTCAATTATATTTGCGCACTGTTTTTTAAGAGTTGAAGTTGAACGCCATAAGTGTTCTGACAATTTGGTGGTTGACATTTCTTTCACAATCATGTCCTTCTGCAGTATTTGCCAAAATGAATCTTTTCTCCATTGGATTCAACACACAACAACAAACTACAGAGAAAAACCTCTACTTACCTTTTTTCTCAAGTTTGTCTGAAGTTCCTCCTCTGTTGGCATTAGTTTTTTCTTTGAAATATCTTTGACCATGGGAAGGCTCAACCTTCACAGACTGTGTAGTCTGTTTTTCTACAAAGGGAATTTTGTCCCAATGAGAACCCAATATCTGCTCATCTTGATCACGTTTCTTTAGCAGTTTTAGTTGTTTAGTTTTCTCTTGGTCGGGTTGCTCTTTATTCAGAGACATATCAAAAGTCATTTGTGGCAAACAATGGCCAAGTGGATGCTTCATATTGACCACCTGCAGGTTGCTAGAGCCGGAGGTTGAGCCAAATTGACCTTCACTCCTAGATAGGTCTGGATTCACAAAAAAAACATCACCGTCTTGTTTTACTGGGAGAATAGCATGGTGAGAATGGTTCGTGTCCATGGAGTACGAAGAACTATTGGGATTATGTGGAGTGGTACATAGACCCACAGCGCTTGTCCAAAAACAGCTGGTGCCACTGCTGTAGTTTGTATCGTACTGAGAGTAATGAGGCGAAGTATAATCTGGACAAGCAGACAGAGTTGGATTACGATGGGAATGCATATAATGGATTTCATCAGTGTCAGCAACTTTGTTTTTTCCAACAATGGTCCGAGCTTGGATGTCATCTTGGGTTGCGTGTAAAGATGACAATTCCTCTCTGGTCTTTCTTGAGACACAGCGCACAGAAAATGACTCCTCTTTCTGACAATTCAGAGACTCCCTGTTGTGGGAGTCCTGTCTGTAAGAAGGACTCTGACTACAGCTTCTGGAAGATGAAAATGACAAGGCAGAGGTCCTGTCAGTTTTGCAGAAACTACGGGTGGTCTCTGAAGTCTCCTGCTCAATTTTACTGGCAGCCACTGGCATTCTTTCATTCTTTTTCCCATACAGCCTCTCATGGGTCCGGTCTGTTATTTTACTCAAGTCATCCACTTCCAGCCTTAAGCCCAAAGTATTTAGAATGTTCTGGAGCTGCTCATGCTGCTCATTGACCTTTGACATTTCTCTCTCTTCTTTTAGGGTTTTCTCCATTATTGAGGGAGACTTTGATTTACTAGTAGAGCTTAAAGAATCTTTGCCATTCTTGCCATCATCCGACAGCGAGTTTGTCTGCCTGGGGGACTGTTCACGAGTGGAAAGCTCTGTATTATCTCCACTATTCTCTGATAGCTGTGGTCCACTGTTGAATTGAAAAGTCTTACTGAGTGTAGACGGATCTGAATCTTCCCTCACACCAGAGGGCTGACTGTTAAAGGGCTGGTTTCCTAAATGAGGATCTTCGCTGTCATCGTTGACGATCCTACTGAGCAGGTCCATGTCAACTCCCTTGTTGAGCAAGCTAAGAAAGCGCTCAAAGCCTTTGTTGGCAACACTGTCTTCCAGGATTTGTGAACTAATCTTTTGACAGGGAGGAGATGGCGTGACAGGTCGTGTGGCCATTTCATGATCGGAAACCTGGGAAGAGTCAAAACTTAATCTTATATACATCATGGATAAAATTCATTTATTCAGAATGTTTTCCTACGATCGCTATCGAAATTGCCACAATGTACTTACAAGACTACTTCAGCCGCATTTTACAACTCACAAAAGGATTCATCTCATTTGTATATCTGATATGGTTTGTATTTCTGGTGTGGGTGGGAACCTCACAAAATACATGAGTGAATAAATCAGTCAAGTCAATGTTTTTCTTTACTTTTAGAGGGCTAGGAGGATTCAGAAACCTTGTTTCCATACCGGTGTCATAAATACCAGAAAAATGAGTTGGGCATAGCTGAGGTATTTTGTGGTTTGATCCTTATTTCCAATAGGTGCCATGTAGCGAAGTGGTTGAATCTGACTCAACAGTGTCTTAGCTGGTTGTGTCCAAGTAGGCCACTTTATTTTGCCTCAGTTAAGATTAATCAACTATTATAATAGTCACATATATTTGATGTCTTGAGAGCCGTATCACATTAAAAGGTACGTAAACATATGGTCACGTTAAAAAGTATTCGTCCAGTTCCTGATTTTCACAAGGGTTTCCAAATCGTCGAACCAATTTTAATATCACTCAGACAACCAAAGGAAATACAAAATGCAGTTTTCAAATGACAATTCAATTTATTAAAAGGTACACAAAATAATCCAAACCTTTTTAACCGGCTGTGAACATGTAATTGCCCCTTGAACCTAATAACGGGTTGTGCCACACTTGACAGCAATAACTGAAATCAAGCATTTGAGATAATTGGTGATGAGTCTTTCATATCACTCTGGAGGAATTTTGTGTCACTTTTTTGCAGAATTGCTCCAACTCCGCCATATTGGAGGGTTTTCTACCATGAACTGTCCGTTTAAGGTCACATCACAGCATCTCAATTGGATTTAAATCCGGACTTTGACTTTGCCTCTTCAAACTTATAATTGGGATGCTCTCCTTTACGATTTTCTGGTACAGAGCAGAATTCGTTGTTTCATCAATCACAGCAAGTTGTCCTGGTACTGGGGTAGCAAAGTAGCCCCAAACCATCACACTGCCACCACCACTTCACTGTTGGCATAATCTTTTTATTAAATACTGTGGCATTTTTACACCAGTGTAACGGGCACCATCCATTCCAAAAAGTTCAATTTTTAACTCATCAATCCACAGAATGTTTCTCCAAGAGGCTTGAGGATCATCCAAATGTTTTCGCAAATATGACATGAGCCTTTGTATTCTTTGCTGATGAGGGATTTTTACTTGGGAACTCTCCCATGGATGCCATTTTTGGCCAATGTCTTTCTTATGGTAGTCATGAACACTGACTAAGGCCTGCAAGTCTTTAGATGTTGTTCGAGGTTCTTTGACTTCCTGGATGAGTCATTGTTGCAATCTTGGAGTAATTTTAGTTGGTCGTCCACTCCTGGGAATGTTTGGAACTGTTCCCACTTTTCTCCATTTGTGGGTAATGGGTCTGACAATGGTTTCCTGGAGCTCCAAAGACTTGGAAATGGCTTTGTAACTTCTTGCTGAAGTACCTTTCCCAAATTTGTGGTTAGTCACAATGACTTTGTGATTTCACAAGTGGGGGAAATTGATATTTCACAGAGGCTCAGAAAGGTTTTGATTTTTTGCCTTAAAGCGTCAAGTGTCATCCCTATAAACATTCTAAAATAGATATTGGAATGAAAAATACATATATTATTCACTTCAATGTCTATACGAAAAAGTGTGCGCGGAGAGGGGGTCATCCATGCGCTAAGTTGCAGAAGTGTCATTCTACGGTATCCAATTCGTCGCCATATTGGCTGCATCCTCCGTCCGTGACGTCACCCGGACATTCGCCAATAAAAACACACGCTGCACCCTAACTATGGGAGACAAACGCGCCCCTTCTGACACGGAAGCTCTTTTCGAAAAGGAGAACACCACACAACAGAGTGAAGTTATCAGGGCAATATTAAACTATTGTTTCGAGCCATATTCAGATGATATGCGATCACAGCCAAACCCTATCCCCGTCCGATCCATTTTCGCGGCAGAGATGAGCCATCGCGGCTCATCCCAGCCGGCCAGTGTGGATTATGACAGAGCCGAGTGGTGCTGCTTTAGGGGGTTGTTCATAGACGCCGCAGTAGCGATGAACAACACAATTGAGCCGGGGCGCCCTCCTGTGCGCACACGGCTGAGTGAGGCATTCTCGGCTGGGTTCTTCAGAGTTGCCCCCGTCCGCAAAGCCCGACGCGCAGGCTTCGCGGAAGCCGTGACCGCCGAACATGGCACCTCTGGCGGTGTGGCTGATTTTTGGCGCCGTGGTGGCATATAATGGAGCCGAGCCGTGCTGCTTTTAGGGGGATGTTCATAGCCGCCACAGTATTCGAACGCCGTCGAGCCGGTGTGCATAACTGCGCACACGCAGCTGAGTGAGGCATTCTTGGCTGGGTTCTTCAGATGCGCCGCCGTTGGCGCAGCAGCCTGAAGCCGTCCGACGCGCATAACGACATATTTCGCACGCGGATCTTCTGTTATGTTATGAGAGACCGATTACTATTTTTTTTTGTAGCGGTATACAAACCTACCTGTCATTCGGAACCCACGAAGCTCTCGTCCTTTGCACCCGTGCAATCAATTTTTCACGACAAACCGGGTCTCTTTCAAACCTATGAAGGGTAAATCCATTCTCCCGAGCGTTCAAGCATTGTACAGCCAAGCAATGAGCCAGCATTTTGGCTAACAGTAAGGACGAACGAGCTACCTTCCCGGAGGTAAAACTAATGGAAACAAAGGAGTCCACTTGGGGGCGCCGTTGTCCTTTACGTCACTTCCTGCTTCTTCTTGAAAACAAATCCCTCGAGAAGATTTTCATGGCGGGAGTTACAAAAAGCTGTATACGTCAAAATCATGTTTCGTGGTGAAAAAACACACGGGCACATATTGGCTGACATTTTTTCCTTAACATACTAAAAATCATCCATTTCATGACAGTAGCCCTTTAATAAACAGAATTGTCATTTGAAAAATGCATTTTATAATTCATTGGGTTGTCGCTGAGTGATTTGAAAACTTGTGTGTGATGGATATAAAGAAAAAAAAAGGGGGGGGTAAATACTTTTTCATGCCAATGGACCTCAAGCATGACTTACATGAACATCCTTTCCAGTCCTGAGGACTAGTTCCCACCAACACACATTTTTTTGCCCATTTTCTCCTGACAATACGGTCAATGTGATCCACTCTTGCCACGTAACGAGTGTATAAAGTTGCATTTGTGTTGACCAGATATAAGACCACTTATCAGATCAGGGCGATCTAATCAGTGTAAACGACTCTAAATACTGAGCAAAGGGTCTGGATACCCATGACTGTGTTATATTTGTTTTTTTTTTTAATAAATTACAAAAATTTCAATTAATTTTTTTCTGTCAATATGGGGGTGCGGTGTGTCTATTGAGAGGGGAAAAAACTTTAGCAAATAGGTAGAATATTATAGTGAAAAATTTAAGGGGGTCGGAATACTTTCTGTATCCCGAGTAGATCAGGGCTACTAGGCTACTTCAAAATGTTGGGGTTTGGTTACAGAAAAATGAAAATGTACAATTTCAAAATACACTCTTTAAATGTCTACAGACATCCCTTTATACATTTTAAAATAAATCTTATGAAAATTACATTTATTTCACTTTGTCTATACGAAAAAAAATGAGCGGAGTGTTATTCATGCGCAAAGTTGCGGAAGTCTCATTCGACATCCCAGTGGCGGCCATATTGCCTGCAACGTCATTTACAGACGTCAAACTGGGACAGTCGCCATTGAGAAGACACTGTGCCAACTGCTATGGGAGACAAACAGAGGCTTTCAGATTTTTCCGACACCCCTTCTGACACGGAAGCTTTCTTCGAAGATAACATCTCACAATTGATGAATTGACCGGGGCAATATTACCCTCTCGTTTTGAGCCATATTTAGATGATATGCGGATAATTTCTAACTGACAGCAGACTCCCCGACAGTATGTATGACCGTATGTAGCGTACTCAGGAGGACCCATGTCAGGCGAAGTAACTGATTGGGGGGGGGGGGGCTACTTTCTCCTCCTGCACACGGCCAAACTACCTCCTCGCCCGATCTACCTCCGCGGCGGCGATGAATTTACCACCCCGGACTTACGTACTTTAAGTTATTATGACGTAGATCTTTTGTTACGTTCTATTATTTTTTCAATAGCTCTATACACACCTACCACAAAGCTCTCATCCTTTGCACCTGTGCAACCCATTTTTCATGACGAACCGGGACTTTTGGAAACGTGTGAAAAGTGAGTCCATCCTCCCGAGTGTTCAAGCAATATCCAGCAATACAACAAGACTGCATTTTGGCTAACATTCAGGAAAAAAACAGTACTTTCCCGCCGGTAAAACTGGCATAAACTCATGAACCTGCCAGTGTGGGCGACTGTAAAAAGTGTCACTTCCTGCTTCTTCTCCGGAACGAATGCCTCGAGAGGATTTTCATGACGGGAGATGCAAAAATCCATGTACGACCATCCATATACGTGTGGGGAAAAAACAGATGGCTCCATTCCGGCAGACTTTTTTTTTTTTTTTTTTAAATTAAAAACACTAAAAATCATGCTTTACGTGTCAGACCTTTAAATACACCCTAGACATGTTTTTATGGCATTTACAGCACTTCAAACTTGTTTTTAAACACTTTTAAAACAATACAAACCTATTCAAACAATATATTTAGAGCGAGTAAGAGGAATGAAGCACAAAAAACAGACTACTGTAATAACACCCCCCAAAAGAATCTGCGATACAATGTTTATTATGTCATTATTGGGTGTCTTCAAACTGTGTATTGGGGTATTATTCTGTAAACCTAACAAAAACCAATGACCTCTGATGAAGAGCAAGCTTTCCGACACGGGAATAGTACATTTTTTGCTAGAATAGCTGGATCGTCTTGACATTTCATCATCTGATTTCATTTTACCCCTGAAGACTCGACACTCTGTGCCAAAACATATAAGGGCCTCCTCCATGTTTTAAAGCAGGGCCAGTGTTCTTCTCTGGGGAAGCTTCATTTTTGAGTCTGTGAACATAGAGCTAATATACCTTGCCAAAAAAATTTGTTTTGTCTAGTCTCTTCACAAGACATTCTCTCAGAACGTTTGAGGCTTGTAACATGCAGTTTATTAACAATTTCCTCCACGTGTGTACATTATTGTATACATCTGCCAAGAGGATTGGCCTATATGGTAAAAAGTACTGTATTTAAATATGGATACTTAATATTTGTAATACAACCAATGTTAGCATAATGGAGTGCTGAGTTTTGATTTGGACTTTTGAGGCCAGCACAATAAATGTTCACTAAATTTCATTTGGAAATGATTGTACTTATTTTTATACCTTTTTATCTTTGGAAAAGTACCGGTCAACCAATTCAGAAATACTTACATGATCTAGTTGGGATTGCGTTTATATCTTGATACAGGGTGGTGCAGAAAGGACAGATGTTTTTGAAAAAATTATCTAATAATGAATGGCGCCTGCAAGCAAATTTTATTGATAATGTGTTTGTATTGAAAAGGGATATGACAAGTGTGGAAAACACTCATTGTGGTGTCAAATTTTATTTTTGCATTTTTGAAGGAGTTGATGGAAGTTGGCTTCCAGTCTCTACAAGATCGCTCTGTCAATTAGGGTGACTTCCATCTGTATAGTTTCCTTCAACTTGTCCAGTGTAAGGACCATTGTGCATGCAGACGTAGCTTCAAATCTCCCCACAAAATAATTCACATATGGAGGAATTAGGGGACTGAGGGGACCAAAAAAAGCATCTGCAAAACTGGAAACGTGGTAGTCACCGAAAAGAGGGCAACAATTGATGCTCTAGCTGTGTGGGTTGCTGCCCTATCCGGCTGTAACCAGATAGGTACGTGTCTTCACGAAAATTCAGCCACAAAGAAGTTATTTCTATGTAATGCTCTGGAGGTCACAGTAACATGGATCAAACAAGACCAAAGACCACAGACCAAATCAACAGAGCAATGTTGGAGTGAATGCAAGTCAACTTACAGCAATGCCTTCAGAAAGGCATCAATGAAAACAATGAACAATTGTGAAAGTCAGTTCTTATACATTTGCTTTGCAATAATAAAATGTTTTGCTGGACAAATCAAAATATAGAGCTTATTTAGCATTTCAGCTGGAAACAGGTTTCACCAGAAAGAGGAAGCAGCTAGCTGCAGAAGACCAGACAGGGCCTGTTCAATGGAGGGCACCTGGAGGACAACTTCAAGACGACTTCTGCCATACTTACCAATTCTAAAATGCTTACGAATGCTATTTCCATTACTTGTCTGACGCACAATATTCAATCAAAACAATGATTCCACTTTCCCCTTTCTGGGGATGTTGTAATTGTGAATCCAAATAAAATTAAGGGGCCGGGGAGAACTGCTCCAGACTGTGGTGGAGAATTGTGGGGGGTAATTCTCTTCCGTTCTCCTGGCATGCAAGCGAACTGGTAATGAGTGTCTCCTCATTGTAAACAGTTTTAACTAATTGTCACGCTGATTGAACCTGACACCACTGGATGGATGTTGTTTTCGACACGTGATTGTATCACATGACATTTCAATACAAGTATAATGTCAAAATGTCAAATAATGCAGCTATCATTTATCATTCAGTTTTTCAAAAACATCTCTCCTTTCTTCCTGACAGCGTGTGTATACAGTGACCCCTTGGCCATTCGTGGTGGACCGTTAGCGGCCTTACATATTTGCAGATTTTGCTCTCCGTTTTTTTTTTTTTTTTTTAAATACTCGCTTGCAGCCGGCTACAGGAGCTCGCTCGCTCATGGCTGGAGCTCCAGGGGCCTTTGTTTACGCACTTACGTCCCGCGCGTAGGCCTCCAAGTAGTCAGACTCTGCGTCATTCCTGTCCGAAGAACCATCCGAATATTCAACATTATTGACAGCTACAGGTTCAAATCTGTATGGACGTATTCCTCCGTCTTCCCGATCTATTGATACTTCTATTTCTTTGCCAGATGAGGATAAATCGAAGAAATCAGCGCTGGCCATAACTGTGTAGGAACGTAACCGAGCCTCAGGTTGAGCACATGACATGTCGTATCCGCGCACGTAGGTCATGTGACTCGCCAAAATGTCAGCAACTGAGAACATTCAAAACTGTTGATATAAACAACCTTAAATGGTATCTGATGAAAATCTTTATTTTAAAGTTACAGTGCCAATGACATGACGTATCTGATAAATTGTTATTTTCAATGAGTGGACTTCCCCTTTAAGAAAGATTCGACACCTAAATAAATTTTGGCTGAAGTCCGGTCCAAGGCTGTATCTCTTATTTGCCAAGAAACCGTGGTTTTAAAAGAATACATTAGCTGTCACCTTTCCATCAAACATGCTAATTATGCCAGCAACCTTTCAACACAAGAACGTACAGCTACCGCTGACAGGTTGGTAGCTGGCTTGCAGACTCAGCAAAACAGCTTTATTTGGGCAACTTCGATCCAAGAAGCATCCACGAAGACAATTTTTTTATTGACATTTAAACAAGCAAAATCCAGCTAGCCTTTCTCCAAAGGGGAGTTGAGTTTCTTAAAGAGTACATGGTAGAGAGAGCAAGTATTTTATGTCCTAAGAAGCAGTACAATTTTTTTTTTAATTAGCCTATCACGCAGCAGGTGACGTCCCTATAAACATTCTAAAATAGATATTGTAATGAAAAATACCTATAACAGTATTCACTTCAATGTCTACACGAAAAAAAAAGTGAGCGGAGAGCGCGTCATCCATGCACAAAGTTGTGCAATTGAGTGTCCCTTGACATCCAAGTGGTTGCCATATTAGTCGCGTCATCGGTCCTTGACGTCATCGTCACTTCCGCCCTTGAAAAGGCGCAGTGCTTGCTACTATGGAAGCCGAACAATAGAGATATTCGCATTTTTCCGACGCTCCTTCTGACACCGAAGCTCTTTTCGAAAAGGACAACACCACACAACCAAGTGAAGTTACCGGGGCAATATTACACTGTTTCGAGCCATATTCAGATGATATCCGATCACGGCCAAACTACCTCCCGTCCAATCCACTCCCGTGGCGGAGATGAGCCATCGGGGCTCATCGCAGCCGGCTGGTGTGGCTTATGACAGAGCCGAGCAGTGCGGCTTTAGTCACAGTCGAGCCGGAGCCCTTTCGGCACGCATGCGACTGAGTAACACATTCTCGGATGGGTTCTTCAGAGCAGCCCCCGTCGCAAAGCCCGACGCGCAGCCTTCGCGGAAGATGTGACCGCCGAACGCAGCGCCTCAGCCGGTGTGGCTGAGTTTCGGTGCGCCGTGCTATATAAGGAGGGGGTGGAGCCGAGCTATGTTGCAGGCTGAGTTAGACATTGCTGGCTGGGCGACGCGCACATCGACACATTTCATACGCGGATCTTTTGTTACGTTACGAGAGAGACCGATTACGTGGTCCGCCCCAAACTACTATTTTTTTAGTAGCTGTATGCGCACATCAACATTTCATACGCGGATCTTTTGCTACGTTATGAGAGAGAACGATTACGTGGACCGCCCCAAAGTATTATTTTTTTTTTAGTAGCTGTATACACACCTACCTGTCATTCGGAACCCACAAAGCTCTCGTCCTTTGCACCCATGCAATCCATTTTTCACAACGAACAGGGTCTCTTTCAAATTTATGAAGGGTAATTCCATTCTCCCGAGTGTTCAAGCAATGTCCAGCAATGCAATGAGCCGGCATTTTGGCTATCACGAAGGAACGAGCTACCTTCGCGGAGGTAAAACTAATGGAAACAAACGAGTCCACGAGGGGGCGCCACTGTCCTTCACGTCACTTCCTGCTTCTTGTCGACAACAAATTCCTGTGAGGATTTTCATGGCGGGAGTTACAAAAAGCTGTATTCGTCAAAATCATGTTTTGTAGTGAAAAAACATGGGACCATATTGGCTGTGGGTTTTTCATTACTAATATACCAAGAATCATTCGTTTGACGACACTTGAGCTTTAACCATTTAACTGTCGGATGGTTAAGTTTGGGAAAAGTATGTTAATGTGTATAGGACCTCAAACAGGAGATTATTTCAATTTTGGAGCTACTTGTGAATACTGACAATTTTCCAGATCTGAATGACAAGGATTATCTTTTTGAATGAGCTTTTACTGTGGACATACAGACACACATGAACAACCTGAATATGAAGACACAAGGGGAAAATGTTTGTGGATGAAATGCAAGCAAACAGAGTCTCACTAAAAATCACATTAATACTTTAATGCTTTTTTTCGATTTATGTTTGATATCTACTGTTAACAAATGCAGTTTATGTACCATATCTTGTGCTCACTAATTTTAGAAGTCAATGTGGCCCCATAGCCAAACGCTTGTCGACCACTGTATTAGAGTGTATGTTAGTTATGTGATGGTGCACACGAGGCAGTGAGGAACAATTGTGTGTCACATCTGTAAGCAGAAGCAGATTACAGCGATATAATTCCAAGACATTGTGTTGAATAAATTAAAAACTGTGGACTTTTTTTTTTTTTACTCAAAACTATTAAACTACTGTCAAGCGAGCATGCCACAACACCATTCATCTTATGTTCTCTAATCCATAAACTGAATCGTTTGAAATATGCATTGCATATGCACTTTTGTGATAAAAGTGATTTGTATGACTAGTGTACTAACCTGACTGTTTGATGTAAATCCACCACGGGTGTCATAGATTCTGTGCCTCATTACAGCTTTGACTCTAAGCTTCAAAGGATGATGTTCTTCTGGCAGTTCATTGCTATTACTTGTTGAGTAGTTCCTCTGAGTAGGTGACCAGTTAGTTTCACCCTAAAATTGAAAGAAAAAATAGCCAAAAACAAACTAAGGAGTAACCTCTGATGGAACAAACTTTCTCACCTTTGACCGGAAGCTGTGAGGATGCTGCTGCAAAATTCTTGTCACCCTCTCTCTTAGAGTTGCACCTTTAGAGTCTGGAGTTGGTGTATTCTTGATCATTTCAATAGTTTTTATAAAGATGGGCGGTTTCTTGTCTAAAATTCGTTCCTTCATCGCTTGAAGAACATTCCTTTTTCTGTTCAGCTCTGCTTCAGCTTCCAGAGGTTCCCCGTCAGTCTCTACAACGTCAGCACGACGGTAAATGTTACAAAGTACATTCACTCCCATGTCATCCATGTCGCTCGGGTAAACTATGCAGAAATGGGAGAAGCGACTTCCCAGTCAACCGGATCCATTCTTCATCAAAAACCACCCTACCTCATCGAAGGGGAGCGTCATGAGATTTGAAGAGAGTTGAAGGAAAGAATGAAAACGTCCTTTGGCATTGCAGTGTTCATTTAATACCACTGCAAAGGTTACCTTCGAAAATACCTGAAATGCCTTCGCGGACAAGCCCCACCAACAAACTTCGTCCGAACTTTTTCGCCAACGGATTACAATCCAATTTGGAAGCGCCACGGTACGAGTGGTAGACCATCAAACTTTACACCAAGAGAACAATATAATTCATGGTTCTTTGCGGTGCCGTGCTAACAGATAAAACAGCCAAACACTGAGTGTACTTATGACATTGCATAGTGCCGAATAACTATCCATCTATTTACATAATCATTTTGTCGCTTCACATTACAGAACGATTTTTTTTTTTTTGCAGTCTAAAAATTAAATCTTGACTTATCTAACAAAACCCGTTAATGATTGTATCGAATGAAGTATGTTCGACGACAAATAGGGAGACTTCTTCGATTTTTAAGGAGCGTTTTCAGCCAGTAGTGCCCCCTATTGTGTGGAAGAACTGCCAGAACGCAATAAATTAAAATCCAGGGCGAGCAATCACAAATACTTTGTAAATTGAATATGTCCAGCAAAAAATTTTGAAAAAAAGAAAAGGCACGCCGCTCTTATTAATACAATTACCTGCGTAGAGTTCAGTGCAACATCTTTAACCCTGAAGTTGTGTTCACAGGGGCAGTCTTGGATGTAGGCGACATGGGAAGCCGACCAAGGGGGTTATTCCGTGGGGGTTGGCACTCGAATCTGAATCTTTGTGGAACGATTGGGCCATCAAATTGTTGAAAATGAAACGAACACAGTATTGATGGTTAAACAAAATAAATCAAAACTAAACAGACAAATGTTGGTTGGTTTTTTTGAAAAAGCACAATCTGGTAAAATCAATGATTGTCACATATCCAAAGTAGTTTTATGCCATAATAGCTGTCGTTTATGTCAGTGACAATGACATACAGTAGCTGAAATAAATATTCCACATGTCACTATTTTTCTTACAAATATAGTTTCAAGGGTGTTTTGGACATGAAATTTTCACCAGTTATTGGGAACAACCCAAGTAATTCATACATACAAAGAAAGTACAACAAATAAAGTCATAAATGTATAATGTGAAACACATAGTACCCACTATTTATTTCATCTACTGTGTGCTCCTCCGTTGATTGAGTACAAAACAATTGCTGCTCATCATTTTAAGTTTCACAATTTGCCTCCTTCAAACTATATTTCACTTTTGGGACAATGTCTAACATTGTGTGGGCTAATCTGATTCACACCCACAAGTGTAAATTGATCCATCTTGAACACAGAAGTAGTACGTTGTAAAATACATCCTTATGGCCCCTCATGGGTTTACTATGCAGTAAGAGTGTAACCAAGCTACAAACTCAACTCTTTGCTTTTACTCCATACTACACTATAGTACCACAGACTGGAACATTTCATTTCCACCCACCCCCACCTCATCCTGTTCAGATGGTCAAGCAGAACAGATGATGATGCTTATTCTGCTCGATGCCAGAACAGTTTTACTGTACCAAATTGTTCAGATACTACTATAGTTCTCTGTATTCGTATGGATTTTTATTTTTTTTAAAAAAGTCAAAATTTTAAAAGGGGAGTGACAGAAAAAAAGAACTAAGAAGAAATGTATAATAGAAGACAATACAGGACACCAAATGTAAGAAATAAGGAAAATCCATTACATGCCTCATACAATGACAGATTTGAGCGTCTATGGTGCAACACTGCTACACCCTGTGTAGGAAGGACGAGAGAATAGAGGACAGGACAAGGATTAGTGGACCTAGGTCTAAAGCTGATGTGTGGTGGTGGTGGGGGCGGCTATGTAAATTATAATATTTATAATTTAGATAGAAAGTGTGCAAGTTGGAGGATACTCAGGACGTTTGCATAGTTCCGAGTTATTTATTGCAATGAGTTGCCCCACACCATGCATTGACACCACCTCACACCGCACAATTCAGAAGTGACCTGCGAAGTGATCACCGCAGGGGCTGAAGACCCTGCCCCACACACCCAAGAGGCGGGGTTAGGCTCAGGAACACACCCGAGAGCGGCCTGGTGGACAGACACCACCATCCACACCGAGGGACGGCAAATCCACCCACCTGGAGGCCGCAAGAGCCCAAAACATCCCACCTCCCCCTAAAAACTTAGTCCAGTGTTTCTAAACTTTGCTCTATAAATAAAAGACCATTTACTGGATTACTGATTTTACCCCCTTCAACATATTATGGAGTAGTGTACCTTGCAAAGTTTGCAGTTAAAAAAAAAAGCCTTTCACCCTATTTGAGCTTGATAGAAAATTGAAATAAAATTAAGTATTTGTCGGATTTTCATTGCAAGAAAGAAAATGCGAATGACCACATCACTTTACTTAGACAACATGTGTATTACAATAGATACAATATTTACAAGCATTTTTTGTACACTTACATCAAAATAAAATGTCAAATTAAAAAAAAAAATACATGGTGCTTGCAAATTCAGTTAAAATCCAAAATCACAATTCATTACATTTTTAGGCAACTCTAATTCCATTCTCCGTTGTGTCTATTTTTTTTTTATTGATTAACATTGGGTACAATTTTGTGCATGTGCACACAGAAATAACAGATTTGAAATCCTAAGTCAGCATTACTTGTGTTTTTTCGTATCAATGGCCCGTAAACAACGTGGCCTTGAAATCATCTTAGACTTTGCTGAATAATCTACACTATGAAGTGGAGTTGGTACATTTGGCAGGTTCAGCAACGGTGTTGTGATGTTATTCATGGATTGGGGGAGGAGGTGGCTCGTCTGAGCAAGTACAGATGGAAGAATATTGAATGGTGATGGGCAAGGAAAAGGCGGGAGGGGAGGCTGACCCGGTAAAGAGAACATAGGAGACTGACGAAACAAAGAGGGTAAGGGAGGAATGAGAAGTCTGGGCCTAATATTGGAAACATTAGGGAACAGAGGTGGATAAAGCACTGGGGGGTAATTCCCTGGCGTTGTGAGCATACTGGGTATTAATGTTGTGATGGTGGTATTTGGAGGAATGGTTTCATGGATTTCACATTTCTGATTGCCTGGTAAAGAGCTACTGTTGTTGAGCGTATAAGGGACCTGGACTTGATCCACTTTTAAATCACTCTGAGCATTGTATGAGTTTCTGAGAACAGAGCTGTCATTATATACAGGTTTGGATCTGTGTGACGAGGAGGAGGATGACCTGCTGCAGCGTCCTGGAGAGTAGGCTGCTCTTGTGATCCTTTCCCCGCTTCCTGTACTCTGGTGGCTCCAATCGTGTTCTTTCTTTCCATATAATCGCTCATTAATCCGGTGGGACATTTGACCAACTTCTTCAAATCCCAAGTCCACCCCAATGGCCTGCAACACTTCCTGCATTTGGTGGTGCTTGTGCTCATCTTCAGGAGTCAGTGTTTTTTTCTCCACCAGAGGAAGTAACATGGACCCCATGCAGCCTTCTCCTCCATCACTCCTTTGCAGTGACATGTCATCATACTGAGCGGTTCTCTTTGGGTCGAAGGACCCAAGACATTGCTGTTGAAAAGGGAGCCTGTTGCAGTCCTCTCCAAAATTCTCTTCATTCCATTCACTCACATTTAGCTGCCCTACCTGCCTTTTTGGAAAAGAGGCACGGTCAAGCACATTGCGAAAAGATGCTTCAGATTGTGCACTATCTGGACTGGTCTGGATCACAATCTGGTTGAGTATGTCCACATCCACACCTTTATTCAGTACATCAAGGAACCTTTGGAAACCATTTGCTGCCTTCTTCTGCGGTACCTCCTGATTGGGCTCGGACACATGCTCAAAAGACTGATGGGAGATGCACAGATGCAAACTGGTTGTTTATGGTATTTTCACACCAACTTGTTTACACATACAGAATACATTCATTACACACTTAATTTGGTACACACACACAACCTAATATGGGGGTCTAACAATGCAGAGCAACAATGATAATTACTGAAACTGAATATTTGTACTTTTCAAAAATTGCTATTTTCAGAGCATGTAGTTCACACTCACTCACACACACACACACACACACACACACACACACACACACACACACACACACACCAGTCACTCACATTTGATGGGCGCGAACATGCTCCCTAGGCACCCCTGAGTTACATTTAAAAAAATTCTGGGATATAACACAGGTAATGTTTCACTATCTAATTATAATATATATGAGATTGTGATTTACTTTGACTTGATCTGAGTTCTAATGTTAGACTAGTCTCTCCATATCTAAATATGGTCATTTTGCGCTGTGGTACCACGTTATCTTGAAGTTGAAAATTTTTCCCCTCTACATACTTTACGAAGATATAATTTACTGCTCGCTTTCATCGATAGATTGACAATAGATAGCACTATAAATTACGAGATATTATAGCAATGAATCATGATGAAATAAAACTATTTGATTATATGAATATTTAGTTTTGAAATTGAATGTCTATTGACCTGTTTAAAAATGTCTGTTTCAGTCTGTGCAGTGTCAAATTATGATTATGGTATTAGGTAATAACTACATACTCTGGTATAACTAAGTTATTTTAAGGTCTTGAGATTCAATCGCTAATCAAACCCGTAACTTTATATCTGCGGGTATGACTGACCACACCCATACATACTTCAAATGTGACAGATGTGTGTGTGTGTATTATTGTTGCAGTCGTGAAAGGCAGCGCTTTATACCAGTTTCTAATTCTTTGGTTGCCGAATTTGGTAATAGGACCAAAACATAGCGAAACTCCTTCCTGCTTGGCTATTCATATTTTCTTCACATCAGACTTTAGTTGCTTAATTTTAATACATCCATCCATTTTTGAGCCACTTATCCTAACAAGGGTTGCAGGAATGCTGGAGCCAATCCCATCTGCCTTTGAGGAGGTGAGGACTTACTTTGCCAAACCAACAAAGGACAAAACTGATGTGAACCATATGACTTATGACTACATTTATATCTGAAAATATTTGGCTTTGGACACTGAAGGTTCTTGGAGGCGATAAAGAAAAAAGAAAAACGTAACCGTCCGGACTGCACTCCTATTGAATACATACCCGATTTATACATACACAATGAAAGAGGCCTGGGTCGGATAAGAAAAATCTTGAACTTTAATGTTCAATGACATGGAAAAAAAAAAAAATTATCCATCCCTTTTTTTTTTCCCCAGTCAGTGTTCCAGTAACTTTACCAGGGACATCTAAACTTCGCTCTCCCTAGCCACTTCATCCAACTCTTCTGAGGAGTTTCCAGACCAGCTGGAAGACAAGTCTCTCCAGTCTGTCCTGGTTCATCCCCCGACTCTGCTCCTGGTGGGATGTGCTTGGAACACCTCACCATAGAGGTGCCCGGGAGGCATCTGAATCAGAAAATTAAATTTAGAGCTTCGATCTCGGCTTAGCTCCTTCTTTTCCACAAAGTATCAATATAAAGTCCACATCACTGCAGACGCTGCGCCACACTGCCTGTCGATCTCCCGTTCTAGTCTTCCCTCACTCCTGAACAAGACCCCAACATACTTCAACGCTTTCATTTGGGAAAGGATCTCATCTCTGACCTGGTAAGGGTACAGCACACTTTTATGACTGAGGACCATGGTTTCAGATTTGGAAGTGCTGATTTGCATCCCAAACACTTCACACTCAGCTGCAAAATGCTCTAGTGAGAGTTGAAGCGCAAGGCTTAATGAAGCCATCAGGACCACGTCATATGCAAAAACAATATTGAGGCCACCAAACCGGACCTCCTCCATACCCCGGCTGTGCCCAGAAATTCTGTCCAAAAAAAGTTATAAACAGAATTGTGAGAAAAGGCAGCCTTGGCAGAGTTCATCCCTCACCAGAAACAAGTCTGATTTACTGCCAGAAATGCTTACCAAACTCTGAAACTAGTCGTATAGCAGGGATCTCAAACTCGATTTACCTCAGGGCCTCTGGAGACAGCATCCGGTAAGGCTGGGCCGCAGTGTCAAGGCACATGCACTCGCGGCCAATTTCAAAGAAAATTCAATCTTCTCAAATATCTTTTTTTTTTTTTTTTTTAAAGTTAAACATGAAGATAAACTACGAGGCAGGACAGTGGTGCAACTGGTTAGGCCTCACAGTTCTGAAGTCCAGGATCCAAATCCCAGCCCCACGTGTGTGGAGTTTGCATGTTCGCTCTGTGCCTGCGTGGGTTTTCTCCGGGCATTCCGGTTTCATCCCACATCCCCAAAAACAAGCATTAATTAGGGACTCTAATTTGGCCTTCAGTGTGATTGTGAGTGTGACTGTTTTCTGTCTCTATGTGCCCAGTGATTGGCTGGCAACCAGTTTAGAGTGTACCCCACCTCTTGCCCGATTATACCTGGGATTGGCTCCAGCACCACTGCGACCCTGGTGAGGATAAGCGGCTCAGAAAATGAATGAATGAAAAAAGATGAAGATGCTTGTGTCAACAAGTTCTGTACAAAACCACTAGTAAAACATTACATTGCAACGCTGGTGTAATCCTTCACTCAGAAAAATATATTTCTCTGCTTGTACGTGCCCGAGAGCTATGTACCCCACCATGATTGGTTGGCTTTGCACAGAACACTGTAAAAGTGCCATTCATGGAAAACTCGAGGGCCGCACTAACTTTCATATTAAGGTGGGGACCACAAAACATTATCTTGCGGGCCATTTCCACCAGTTTGAGACCACAGTCATATGGGGACCAAACAGCCCATATGGAGTTAGGTACCCCATACTCCCAAACTACCCACCACAGGATTCCCCGAGGGACATGGTTGAATGCCTTCTTCAAGTCCACGAAACATGCAGACCTGATGGGCAAACTCCCATGCACCCTCGAAGACCCCAACGGAGGGTGTAGAGCTGGTCTACAGATCCACGGCCAGGACGAAAACCACACAGCTCCACCTGTACCTGAGATTCAACTTCTTGACGGACCCTCCTGAGGAGTGTGATCCCCCTGTAGTTGGAACATCCTCCAGTCCCCCTTCATATAAAGGGAGACCACCACCCCAGTTTGCCAATCCAGAAGAACTGACTCCAAAGTTCATGCGATGGCCAACATCTAGACACTTTATGAACACCGGACGGATCTCATCCATCCCGGGGACCTTCCCACTGAGGGACTATTTCACTACCTCGGTGACCTCAACCCCAGAGATAGGAGAGCCCGCCTCAGAGACCCTAGACCTGCCCGGTGTGCTGCCGCCCTGTCACCTGCGCCAACACCTCCGTCCAGTGCATTTCCTGCGACGAATGGCTACACCTCAAATGCTCGAACTTAAAATCCACCAAGGTCTCCTCAGACAATTTCCAAGGTCTATGCTGCGCCAATCCACCGGCCGCCGCCACATTGGTGCAACTAAATCGGACCCCTGCCTTGCTATGGATGATCCAACTTAACTGCACCTCCACCAAACTCAACGTCATCGTTCATGCCGCTCAAAAACACGACGTCTTCATCATCGCCCTGCAGGAAACGAAGCTATCGGACCGATCGAAACTGGCTCGATGCAACGATTTCACCATCAAACATCGTGATCGCCCACAAGATGGCGGAGGCAGCTTTGTTTTTTGTCATTCATAAGTCGATCCAATACGAGTTCTGGACACCCCGGGCAACGATCTGTATCTCGAGACACTTGGGATCGCCGTGCGCATCAGACGCGAAAACATCTACCTGATCGACACATACATTCCTCCCTCCTCCTCCTCGTGTCCACCTGGATACGTTCCAAACATCAGCCCACTCCTGGTCGGGGACGCCATGCTGGTCATGGGTGATCTAAATGCCCATAGCGATGTAAGGCACTCGATCATCGATAACGACGCCCGCAGTGAATCCGTGCTCGGGTCAATCTAACAAATGGACTTCGGGATCCTAAACAAGCCGTACGCAACCCGCATAACTGCCACGTGCCAGAGCTCGCCCGATGTCACCCTCGCCAGTCCCTCCCTCCTTGGGTCTACCTAATGGAGCATGATGGCCGCTCTTGGATCCGATCACCTAACCATCCTGTTCACCAAGGACCGTGAATATGTCAAATGGCCCGCGGAAGGACGCATGTTCATCAACTTCAAAAAGGCCAGGTTGGCCGACCTTACCACCTACATGGAAGATGTGGTAGAGAAGCTACCACCTCCCACCTCTGTCACAGAGGCCGAAAGAAATTTCCGAGCCATCACCAACACTGCATCGAAGCATTACATGCCCCGTGCCAGGATCAAAAACATCAGGCTTGCCTTTCCAATGTCGGCCGCCCGCCTTCCTCGCCAACGAAAGTGAGGAGCTGAGGCGAACCAATCCCACCAACCCACAGCTGCCTGAAATGAGTTGTGAAATCGCCAAACTGGTCAAACAACATCGAGAACCCAAGTGCCTCAACACAGTGTCCAAGTGCGACCTGAAAACCGGCGGCAAGCGCCTATGGCGAGTCATTAAAAGTCTCAGCAGCGCCTCTAAGCCACCCTAAAAACAAGGCGATATTTTTCCACGGCTCAGCGTGCCACAATAACACCAAGTGTGCCAACAAACTAGCCAAATAGTTCGTCAAGCAGCCTGCCCATCCCAGCCGACTACAACACAAAACGTCTTGCAAAGAACCTCCCGTTCTCCGCCGAACCGTCGTTCACATCCGAACAGGTTGGCACCGCTATACGGAATCTCAAGGCCTCCAAAGCGCTCAGCCCCGACCAAATATCAAACATGGAGCTCAAACACCTAGGGCCAATTGTACATGTCAGCAAGGTAAGCGCAGGCAATCTATCAATTTGGTCGAATTTGATCCCAGCCATTTGGAAAAGAGGGCGAACAGTGGCTCTACCGAAACCTGGCAGGCCACTAGACCGAGGCACGTCATACCACCCGATCACGTTACTATCCCAGGTAGCAAAACTACTGGAATCCCTCCTCCTGCATACTTTGGTGGAACACGTATCATTGGACGATCATCAACACAGATTCAGGAAAGTGCAGCACCGTCACTGCGCTCCATCAAATAACGTCGGCTACCATCAACAGCTTCAACTGCAAGAAACCGTGCAAAAGAACGGTGCTGGTGGCCCTTGACCTATCCAAGGCGTTCGACGTCGTCAATATCGGCCAACTCACCAATGAACTTCTCGGCATCACGCTACCAAACCATATCAAGCGATGGTTGTCATCATACCTACTCATGGAGTTCAGTAACTGTCGCCCACGCTCCCGGCGGATACAAATGGGCGTGCCTCAGGGTGGTGTTCTATCCCCACTCCTGTTCAATCTATATTTGTCAAAAATCCCAACGCCGCCCGCCGATGTCGCTTTCACGTCGTATGCCAACGACGTCTCGATCTACGCGCCCGACACCAACATCACTGCCGTCTGAGCTGATGAACAACTACCTCGACACCATACATCAATTCATGGTCGAATGTGAACTCTGTTAGTCGAAAAAAGTACGGCCACTCTGTTCACTACATTCTCTGACAAATTTCGGACAACCCTACCAATCAAAATCAATAACCTGCCGATCCCACCTGTCAACCACCCAAAAATCTTGGGCGCTGTACTGGACTCCATGCTCACTTTCAGTCCTCACGCCGAGTACACAGCCAAACGTGTCAACCAACGAACCAACGCACTCAAAGCCATCTCCCGCTCAAACTGGGGCCAGAGTCCAGAGACGCTCACCATGACTTACAAAGCCATCAGAAGGTCCGTCCTTAACTACGGCGCTCCAGTGTGGTCTCCCTCATTCAAGCCATCGCACTGGAAGAAGCTCTGGACTCGGCAGAACTTGCCCCTCTGAGTCACCACCGGCTGCCTGGCCATGGCTAATGAGGACCACCTGTATCGTGAGACCAAAATCCTACCGGTGAAGCAACACAATGAATTAATCGTCCGACAGTATCCACTACGCTGCTAACTACCCGCACACTCATGCCATCAGGTGTCAAACGAATCACCTCAATCGTGCCTACTTCGCCATGACGTCCATAATACCATCAAAACATCGACAAAGTCATCCCCACCGACACTGTGTTCGACGAACAAGCCTAACTACGTAGGCTTCATGGAACGGCGGTTGAAGATGTGGTGGCTGGCTGCAAACCGGTCATCATCCTTGGTGGCTACCCAATCCCCGAGGTGGACAAAACTGAAACTGATCTTCTGCGAGGCACAAGATCCGAACTGTGCCAGCTCCCCCCTCCCAAGGACGAAGCCGCATAGTCAATGACTATATGGCTCAAATCAACAATACTATCGTCAACCTCTGACCGAAATGCAGACAGGGCCCTCACGATACACAGCACATCTTCAACTGTGCAGCAGCTCCCACTACAGTCAGCGTAATGAACCTGTGGAAACGCCCGGAGGAAGTGGCTGCCTTCCTGGAACTAGAAGTCATTTGATCAATGCGACTGGCTGGCTACAACAATAACAACTGCTTCCCCGGGTAGTCTGTTGCTTTTGCCAGATAGTGGACCATCATTTCCTCAAAGATGGCCCAAAGTCTTTCTTCATGACATCACCAAATTTCCCCAATGCCCAAGTTTTTGTTTCAGCAACCACAAAAGCCGAATTCCGCTTAGACGCCAGGTGCCCATCAGCTGTGTGAATCCCCCCCCATAGGTGAAAAAGGCCCAATAGGACTCCTTCAGTTTGATGGCATCCCTTACAGTTTTCAGATACAAGACGGATGTCACACAGGCCAAAAACAAATACTTAGTAATAGACAAAACCCAGACTGGTTTGGAACCATTAAAAATACTACACAATTGTTATTTTCGATAGTAACTTGTGATCAGTTTGAAACTTCGTTCAGACTTAAGATACTTGTGACTTTAGCATGCAAGGCTTACTCCCACCTTGAGTAATTGGTGTCAAGAATGTGTTGAAACTGTCACTCACATTTGAAAAATGTACGGCGTGGTCAGTCATGCTTGCAGATAAAGTTGCGGGTGTGATTAGGGATGGAATCTCAAGACCTTAAAATAACTTACTGGATAAATATAACTAAATTAAAAATAAAAAATACATAACTAAAATAGAAAAAAAATTTCAAACTTTGAAATGATCATTTCCAATTTAAACTGATATTAGTAGAACATGATATAATACAGTATTTAAAAATTTTCATCAATAAAAATTCTTGATCTGACAAACTATCTTGAGAAAAGTTAAATGCACTGGCCTGTCAAGGAATAAACATGAACAGTCTATACCCACAATGTTTTGAAAATGCTGAAAGTTTAGTTCAACATAATAGGCGTTAGTGGCAACAAGCGAGCGATACATTGTAACAAACATTCCTGTCGGCAATTGTGATGTATTGTTGTGGGGGGGCACGCATTGCGGGACTGCTGTAAATAGGAGGCCGGTTTGCTACAACACGCCTTTATGTGCATGCGCTTGAAGTATTGGCAACGCCTGAAACAAGCGACGAGGTGGTTGATGGGCTATCATTTTTTTGGGGGGACGGTCACACTGCCTCCCGATCGACGCAATAAGAACCCTGGTGTAGCAGAATTTCCTTTGACATGGGTCATTATGTTGATGACCTTCGCCTTAAACGCGCTGGCAGTACGTGAAGCAGCTCTGAACATGTGCTTTTGGACTAACTTCTGTACATGCTCAGTTCGGTTAACTTGCATTTCCTATTTCCGGGTGAATTCCGATTGTTTTGTAGCAGGCTTGTTTGTAATGTCAAGACTCCACAAAATAAGTGACGTCTTAATATTTTCCTACTCAGAACAAAATTTTACGCACATGATTTTTCGGTCTCGACTGTGCAGATTTGTAACCACAGAGGCGCGCGGGCGCGAACGTGCTTGTCAAATGTGAGTGACTGGTTGAAGTGATAAAACCTTTGTCAGGGACCAGCTACATTTAGCCTGGGTTGTTCATTCAAGTTTCAGAGTGTCTTTGCTGCTTGTAATGTACACACGCAACTCAGGTGCATTTTTTTTTCTCTAAAATATATTAATCTGTAATCCACTTAATTTTAAGAATGATGTAGGATGACTTTGAACTAATATTCAAGTGTCTTGGGATCCCAATATGCTGAGTGTGTAACTACTTTCTGTCATGCTACCCTCCCAGTGGAGCATAATACAGTGGTACCTCTACTTACGAACGTCTCTCGTAACGAAAAATTCAGGTTACGAAACTTGTAGTTACGATGGTAATTCAGAATACGAAAGTAAAAAATAGGTGCGAGATTCTCAATTTCCGCCGAACATTAATAACCTGCATCTTGGTTTGTGCGGTGCAGTAGAGCTGCTCTCCATACATATTAAATCGAGATCAATGATGATGTTGTGCTACACACGCCTGACTTTGGTGCAGGCAGAGTGGGACCAATTTCCATTCCGTGGTGGTGTTGCTATGTGTCCTGCAACTGACTGGCGATCAGTTCAGTGTGTAGTCTGCCTTTCGCCAAATGTTGGCTGGGATAGACTCAAGCACTCCGGAGGCACTCCTTGTGAGAATTAGCGGCCTGGAAAATGGATATTAAATTGGGCAATTGCTGCAGCACTTCATTGCACGCCATGTGTGGGATTTAAATTGCAGTTTGACAAAATACTTGTTTCACATTGTCGTAAAACTTGCCTTGTGTGGGATTAACCTACCAATCTCTGAGATCCATCCAAATAATTCTTTGCTCGATTTTGGCAATGATCCACATAATCTGTAGGAGAGCTATTCTTCCTTTCTCTGGATTTGACGTATCTCTATTCATGTGACACAAATAAGATTACATCATTACATATGAAAAAAAGATTCTCTCTGAATCTGAATATGTTACCTTTGTCGCGTCATCTTGTGGAAGTTTCTTAAGTGAAAAACTGTGGTTTCTTTCATGATCATCTTTGTTATATGTAGATAGTTGTCTGTGGCTAGACTCGTTGGACTTGTGGTACTCTTCATGTTTTTGTCGGCTTCTGGAATCTTCCATACTCCTACAATTAAAATCTACTTCCTGAGGCAAGGCATGTCTAAAATCCTTTGAATAACTGTCTTGTGACTGCCAGTATTTCTTGCCATGAAGCTCATATCTATAATAGTAGTCATTGCAGCTGTCATCTGTGAACCTTTGTCTCTTTTTATCGTTACTGTCCAGGGAAGACAAGCGTCTCCTCACTGGGCTCCGCCTTTCCCCATCTCTGTCTCGGTCCAGGGAGTCTTTAGAGTACAACTTTTGAGGTGAGTCACTGTAGTCTGTACCTCTGTTGTTTCTTTCTGCTCTACCAGGCCCAAAATCATCATGCTGATTATAGGAAACCCACTGTACATCTCTATGGTGGTCATCCGTATTTCCCCATCTATCATTGTAATCATCCCTCCATCTTCGGTCTCTGTCACCATGGTGCCGCTTTTGGCCACGCTCAGGCCATTCTGAATGCATCTTCACGCGACAACTGTAGCATGTGATGCAATAGCAAAACCTACAGGGAAAGAAGCGTTAACTGGCATTAAAAGTGTAGTTTTAAAGAAGAAACAAATGCCCTTCTTTCTACACCGTTCACTGTTGATGTGTTTACATGAAAGAATTTAACCATCTAATGGGACGTGAAGTACATAGTCAATTGACGATATGTTGGAAAGATTTTGATTTGGATTGGTCGGGCCAAAACTCAGCAAGTAATATGAATTAAAGACACAGTTCTGCTTTTATAATCGCAGGTAGTCGGTCAGTAAATCATCTTAAACGGTAAATACAGTATTTAAATTTAATTGAGAGACCGGATTGACTAGCGTTAGCTATCAATAGACGTTTTAGCATTTCACACATTAACTGGGATTGCAAAATAGTTACCTTTTCGTCCAAGAACGTTTGGATTCTAACTGCAGCCGAATATTTCTGTGTCACTGTACAACCGGACAAACAAAGGATTTGCATACAAATTTCAAGGTTATGTTGGTATCAGCGACGCTCCGTCGAACATTCGCCCAGAGAAGGAAGCACAAGTCTGTGAACATTCTGCCTCTGTCGCCGCCTACTGGATGGAGTGTTGTCGTAACATTTAATTTTCGAGTCGTAAACTTGTTCTTTTTAAAAAAAGAAGTCTATCAAAAGGGTGGCAGGGTGACTCAGCTGGAAAGCGTTACCATCACACTTCTGAGGTCCCGGGGCTGGGTTGAGTTCTCATGTTCTCCCCGTGCCTGCGTGGGTTTTCTCCGGGCACTCAAGTTTAAACCCCTACATCCCCAAAACATGCATTAAATGGATACTCAAAATTGCGCCAAGGTGTGATTGTGAGAGCGGCTGTTTGTCTCCATGTGCACTGTGATTGGCTGGCTACTAGTTCAGGGCGTGCCCCGCCTCCTCCCGGTTGATTGCTGGGAAAGGTAAGCACTCCCGCGACTTTCGTGAAGATGAGCGGCTGAGAAAATGGATGGATGGAAGTCTATCAAAAGATTGTCCCGCATAAATTAAAATTGAGGTTCAAATTAAAAATCTCACTCTACACATATCACGAAGAGGCACTTGAAAACCTTAAATATTTTATAGTTTTATCCTTTATATCCGTGGTAATTTCTTAAAGCAATTAAGCAAAATAACACGTTTTATAATTCTGACATAGATATTTAATTTTTTTTTGCACAAAATATAGTGGGAAGCATTCCAACAGTATAGATCTCAAATGGACAACCAATAACCCGAACTTGGGGATGAAAAATGGACAAATGACAAAAGATAAAAAAGTGATTGAAATGATGAGATGAACCCCCTGATTATTCTGGAAAAAATATATATGCAAGGGTGTAGATCACTGAAATGTCAACTATTGTCTTTAGTTTGTCAGAATTAAGTTAACTTTAGGGAAACGCTGAAACTTCTTAAAACCAAACGAGCCTTGATTGTCTATAACGTTTTATTTTCTGATTAGAGCTATGACTAGGATTAACTTTTTTTTGTCTTTCCTGTGTACTGTTTCGTATTTGCCCTGGCGATGCTCAACATTTAGATGTTTGATATTGCAACATTTATGGAATTGTATGCTAGAGTTTGATTAACATCTCATGAGCTCACCACCTTTAGGGGTTGGTTGCTTCGTGAGCTGGCTGGTGGCCGAAGAAGAGGACCGTGTCGGTCCAATAACCGGCTGCAGAAGCTGGCTCTCAGGAGAGTGAATTTCACCTCTCTGACAAGGAAAGAAGCCTGAGCTGGTGTGCGAGGTTGAGAAATCCGGACTAGGTATAGTCAGACTCACTTCCACACAGAGCTGAGGCTCGGGGACTAATCTTTTTGAGAGGGATTTGGCCTCTACCTTCAAACCAATGTTCCCTCTCAATTTTTTAATGTTTGAACAAAAACACTGAGACCCTGATAAGACCCTTTGACCAGACGTGTCATCCATTCAAGTCACATGGCTCATGAAAAGATTCAGATCACAGAATTTACATTCCCATCAGAACACTTTTTTTAAATGAACTTCTTATTCTTCTTTTCCTTTTGGCTTGTCCCGTTAGGGGTCACCCCAGCGTGTCATCTTTTGCCATCTTAGCCTTTTCTTCCTCATCTTCCTCTCTAACCCCAACTACCCTCATGTCTTCCCTCATAACATCCATCAACCTTCTCTTTGGTCTTCTCTCGCTCTTTTGCCTGCCAGCTCCATCCTCAGGACCCTTCTACCAATATACTCACTCTCTCGCCTCTGAACATGTCCAAACCATTGAAGTCTGCTCTTTCAAATGTTGTCTCCAAAACATCCAGCTTTGGCCGTCCCTCGAATGAGCTCATTTCTAATCCTATCCAACCTGGTCACTCCGAGCGAGAACCTCAACATCTTCATTTCTGCCACCTCCAGTTCAGCTTCCTGTTGTTTCTTCAGTGCCACCGTCTGTAATCCGTACATCATGGCCGGCCTCACCACTGTTTTCTAAACTTTGCCCTTCATCCTAGCAGAGACTCTTCTATCACATAACATACCACACAACTTCCATCAGCGATTCCAACCTGCTTGGACCAGTTTCTTCACTTCTTTACCACACCCACCATTGCTCTGGATTGTTGACCCAAAGTATTTGAAGTCATCCACCCTCACTATCTCTTCTCCCTGGGGCCTCATTCTTCCCCCTCCTCCCCTCTCATTCACGGACATACAGTATGTTCTGTTTTACTTCAGTTAATCTTCATTCCTCTCCTTTCCAATGCATGCCTCCATCTTTCTAATTGTTCCTCCACCTGCTCCCTGCTTTCACTGCATATCACGATATCATCTGCGATCATTATGGTCCAAGGGGATTCCAGTCTAACCTCATCTGTCAGCGTTCATCAAACGAATTCTATAACTGATAGGTCGTGGCCCGGGCTAACTACGCCCACCCCCGGCACTGTTAATCTGCAAGGCGTAGGTAGAAATTCAGGTAATGTAGGTAAAAGACAAAAATGAGGCGGAAATCGGCTTAGTCAGCAGAAGAATAAGAGGCATGCACAGACCCTGCAACTGTGTGTAGGGACTTTGAATGTTGGGACTATGACAGGAAAAGCTCAGGAGTTAGTTGGCATGATGATAAGGAGAAAGGTTGATGTAATTTGCATTCAAGAGAGCAAGTGTAAAGGGAGTAAGGCTAGAAGCTTGGGAGCAGCGTTTAAAATATATTACCATGGAGTAGATGACAAGAGAAATGGAGTAAGGGGTATTTTAAAGGAAGAGCTGGCTAAGAATGTCTTGGAGGTGAAAAGACTATCAGATCGAGTGACGAGGTTGAAATTTGAAATTGAGGGTATTGTGCCTAATGTGAATAGCGGCTATGCCCCACAGGTAGGATGTGACCTCGACTTGAAAGAGAAATTCTAGAAGGAACTAGACGATGTAGTCCTGAGCATCACAGAGAGAGAGAGAGGGGAGAGAGAGAGAGAGAGAGAGGAGAGAGAGAGAGCGAGAGAGAGAGAGAGAGAGAGCGAGAGCTGTGATTGGTGCAGATTTCAATGGACATGTTAGGAAAGGAAACAGGAGCAATGAAGAAGTGGTGGGTAAGAACAACATTCAGCAAAGGAACTTAGAGGGTCAGATGGTGGTGGACTTCGCAAAAAGGATGGAATTGGCAGTGTTGAACACTTATTTCCAGAAGAGACAGGAACATAAAGTGACCTACAAGAGCGGAGGTAGAAGCATACAGGTAGATTATATTTTGTGCAGACGATGTAATCTTAAGGAGGTTACTGATTGTAAGGTAGTGGTGGGGGAGAATGTAGATCGACAGCATAGGATGGTGGTGTGTAGGATGACTCTGGTAGCGGGTAGGAAGATTAAGAAGATAAAGGTAGAGCAGAGAAGCATGTGGTGGAAGCTGAGAATGGAAGAATATTCAGTGGCGTTTCAAAAAGAGGTGGGACAGGTTCTCGGTGGACAGGAGAAGCTCCCGGAAGACTGGACTACTTCAGCCAGGATGATCAAAGAAACAGGCAGGAGAGTACTTGGTGTGCCTTCTGGTAGGAAAGGGGAGAGGGAGACTTGGTGGTGGAACCCCAAAATACAGGAAGTCATCCAAGGAAAGAGATTAGCGAAGAAGAAGTGGGACATGGAGAGGACAGAGGAGAGGTGGAAGGAATACATTGAGATGCGACATAGGGCAAAAGTAGAGGTGGCAAAGGCTAAACAAGAGGCATATGACGACATGTACACCAGGTTGGATACGAAAGAGGGGAAAAAGAATCTCTACAGGTTGGCCAGACAGAGGGATCGAGATGGGAAGGATGTGCAGCAAGTAAAGGTGATTAAGGATAGCGATGGAAATATGTTGACTGGTGCCAGGAGTGTGCTAAGTAGATAGAAAAAGTAGTTTGAGAAGTTAATGAAAGAAGAAAATGGGAGAGAAGGTAGGCTTGAAGAGGCAAGCATGAATGACCAGGAAGTGGCAATGATTAGTAAGAGGGGAGTTGCAAAGGCACTGAACAGAATGAAAAATGGAAGACAGTTGGTCCTGATGACATACCAGTGGAGGTATGGAAGCAATTTGGAGAGGTGGCTGTGGAGTTTTTGACCACCTTATTTAATAGAATACTAGCGGGACAGAAGATGCCAGAAGAATGGAGGAAAAGTGTGGGAGTCCCCATTTTCAAGAAGAAAGGCGATGTTCAGAGTTGTGGACACTACAGAGGAATAAAGATGATGAGGCACACAATGAAGTTATGGATAAGAGTAGTCGAGGCTAGACTCAGAACAGAAGTACGTATCTGCGAGCAACAGTATGGTTTCCTGCCTAGAAAGAGTACCACAGATGCATTGTTTGCCTTGAGGATGCTCGTGGAAAAGTACAGAGAAGGTCAGAAGGAGCTACATTGTGTTTTTGTAGACCCAGAGAAAGCCTATGACAGAGTACCAAAAGAAAAATTGTGGTACTGCATGCGGAAGTCTGGTGTGGTGGAGAAATAGAATAGTACAGGACATGTACAGTGAAGAAAATAAGTATTTGAACACCCAGCTATATTGAGAATTCTCGCACTTAAAAAGGAGGCGTCTGAAATTTTCATCGTAGGTGCATGTCCACTGTGAGAGAGATAATGTAAAAAGAAAAATCCAAAAAATCACAATGTATGATTTTTTAACGATTTGTGTGATACAGCTGCAAATAAGTATTTGAACACCTGAGAAAACCAGTCAATATTTTGTACAGTAGCCTTTGTTTGCAATTACAGAGGTCAAACGTTTCCTGTAGTTGTTCACCAGGTTTGCACACACTGCAGGAGGGATTTTGGCCCACTCCTCCACACAGATCCCCTCTAGATCAGACAGGTTTCTGGGCTGTCACTGAGTTTCAGCTCCCTCCAAAGATTTTCTATTGGGTTTAGGCCTGAAGACTGGCTCGACCACGCTAGAACCTTGATATGCTTCTTATGGAGCCACTCCTTGGTTTTCCTGGCTGTGTGTTTCGGGAGGAGGGATGCCATCAAGCTAAAAAAGGCCTGTGGGACACCGGAGGCAGGGTACCGGTTGACCAAGCAGAACACAGCTTTGGTGGTCATGGGGGCAAAATAATTGAGCTTGAGAGGGCTTCGGTGAGGCCTTCAAGGGTGGCTTTGAGGAAATATAGGTCCCCCACCTGGTGTCTCAGGAGGGAGAATCAGTACAGTGGCAACACTTTGTATAGTGGGGACAACGCGGTGCTGACCTTGACTTGGTATGTTGTGACTCAGTGGACCGAATACTTGGAAGTCCTCCTCAATTCCACTGATATGCCTTACCATGAGGAAGCAGAGTCTGTGGACCCTGAGGTGGGTTCTTCAATCTCTGGGGATGAGGTCACAGAAGTGGTTAAAAAGCTCCTTGCTGGCTGGGTTCCAGGGGCGGATGAGATCCGCCATGAGTTCATAAAGGCTCTGGATGTTGTGGGGTTGTACTGATTGACATGCCTCTGCAACATTGTGTGGAAATCAGGGACAGTGCCTGTGGATTGGCAGACTGGGGTGGTGGTCCCCTTTTTTAAGAGGAGAATCGAAGGCTGAGTTGCAACTATAGGGGAATCACACTCTTCAGCATCCCTGGGAAGGTCTACTGAGGGATTCTGGAGATGAGGGTCTGTCAAGAAGTTGAAGTGTGGTGTGCTTTTCATCCTGGCCATGGAACTGTGGACCCGCATTATACCCATGTACCCATGAATGTGTCACAGTATGTTTTTTACCTACGGTCAAAGCCAATACCATTCTGCCCCCCACCCCCGAGCTCTTCTGAAACTCATTCACCTTCACCTGAACACAAATATTCTCAAATGGGAGATGTACAAGTGAATATATGGTATGTTAATGAGCTTGGATAGACATGGTACAGTAGGTTTCATTTCCTCCTTCCACTGTTGTCGTTGAAATTATAAAAAAACGATAAAAATTTCCCCATTATTGGACAAAGGAAGGGCATCTTACCTTATTTCATGTCATCAATTTGTTTCATTTTGCTCTGTTTTACAGTTATTTTTTGTTTCCAGGTTACTTCTTTCTCATAACACACCCAATGTTTAGCTCGAACCATTAATTCAGCAATAATACAATAGTAATAATATAATACAAAATGGCATTTTGTTTTACTTTGCAATAGTTTTTCCTCCCATCCTTGTCCTGCTTGCTGCCTAACTGATTTCCTTGAATTCGTTTGGCTTGAGTCACTGATGGTGTAGTGGTATACTTGCTTGACTTTGGTGCAGGCAGCATCGGATCGATTCCCGCTCAGTGATGGGATCAATATCTGCCCCGCGACTAACTGGTGATCAGTTCATGGTGTTTTCTGCCTTTTACCTGAAGCTAGTTGGGATAAGCTCCGGCTCTCCCATGACCCTTGTGAGGATAAGCGGCTTGGATAATGGATGGATGGATTAATTTGCTTGGCTGACTATGTTGCTATTACAACATAGAACACAAACAGGTCACATTCCAAAGTCTTTATTTCATATTCTCCATGTAACCATTACATGACAACACGTTCTTTTCCAACAAATCCACACTTTGAAGCTACTCCATACAATACTGAAGTGCAAAACCACTGCTACACTACTGCATGTGCCATCTACAGCATTATTACGACTACAGAAGTCATTGTTCTTGGGTTAAACTGATGATCAGATGTCTTGTAGACATTTAGGGTCATATTTTCGTGGACAGTGGATCTGTGGGAGAACACGATTGCTGGCGTAGAGATTTTTGTGCAAGATTTGTGCACAAGCAAGCGCAGGATTAGTGCACATTTGCCAATTTGCCCCTCACAAATAAGGTGTATGATGTGTATCACGGGTAAAGATAAATGCTCCTCTTAGCCAATGGGATGGCAGGAAGATGCTATGGCGATAGCCAATGGGAGAGCAGCTCTATCAGACCACACAAACCAAGATACAAGATCATTACATTCGGTGGAATTTGGGGTCTGTGAATCTACCAGCTATTTTTTCCTTTCAAATACTGAATTTTCCTTTCTAACTAGACATTATTTTTCCTAGCAGGCATTATGTAACCTGAAATTTTTCATTCTTAGAGATGTTCGTAAGTAGAGGCACCACTGTTTTAGTAGCAGCCGTATTAGTAGTGGTAGTACTATTATCATCATCATATATTTGAAATCATGTGGCAGGCTAGGACGGCTATGGGGGGGCGGGCACACGAATCATTGGGGGTGGTAATAGTACATGAGCTCCACAAACATATTTAAATCTACAGCAGTTAGCACCAACTTATTTTGTTTTTAATAAGGGTACCCACTCACATTGTCTATTGCCACACCGACCAAAAGCCGTGACAATGCTTCAATCATGCATGAATTACTGCGATTAGGCATTCATTGTTCTCCTCCACACAGAGATCTCTATCAGTGAGTATGTGAGTCTGCCGCATTTAAAGGGAATGAAAGTAGCCACTTTAATTGGACATGAGCGAAATCTGCTGTGATCGCACCCACAGCAGCACAGACCTTCACTCTTTTAAACATGCCTTTTTACTATTACCGTGAAATTAACAAAACGGGGAGGATGGGACCACCTCGAAGAAGTTTAACAGCAAAAGCTATGCTGCCTCTACAGAGTCTTGAACTGCCCACAGTGCTGGATTTACACCAGTCATGAAACAAACCCCTTTGTCCTAATTATTCATATAATGGTATCAGCGATGTGTGCAGTGAGGTAAAGGCATATTGGAGGATAACTGTTCCAAGAGTCCTTCTGTGGCATTTATTGCCATTCTCTGTTTACAAGGAACAATCTGTTGAGACTACTGTATGAAAAAACAGTTGATCATCATACAGGAGTTTCATGTACATGGGGCAAATAAGCCACTGAAACCACAAACTCTGACCTTTCAACTTGACTAAACTGTTCCAACTTGAAATAACCATTCATTCATTCAGTGTTCTTTATGTTCTTTACTGTTGTCATTCATAAATAACTAAATGTCCACAGTTAATTGATTAAGATAAGATTCTATTTTTAAGTACTATAAGGTAAGTTGTTGAACCACAGCAATTTTCAAACCAACCAGTTCTCCCAAATGTCACTGATAGAACTTGATCTCTGTGTCCACACAATCAAAAAATAAGTTTCCCAGTTCATCGCCAGGTTTCTCTCCACTCAACATGGCTGAAATCTCACTCAGACATTGTGACTCGAGGTCCCTCAGAATCTTATAGTTAGCTAAGACCTTGTCCTGCAGGGAGAAAGAAAAGAGATATACAACAATCTGGAAAAATTGTGAAATTCAATTATGATTACCCTGCCAACAGTGTATCTTGGTTTGTTTGTTATCAGGAATATGCATCCTGGTGAAGAAAGCCTGGTGAAGAAAATGTATTTTCTGATCTATAATACAGTATATATAAAAAAACACTGCATGTTGCAAGTACCCTATGTCAAATACTGGAGCTGAACCTTCTATGAAATTGTACATTATTTTTCTGTTTCGTGTACAGTTGAACCATGCCTTTTATGCATAAAGTAAACCTATTTGATTTGTTTTCCATCCTTACTGGAAGGCTGATTCAGTGTAACTTTGTGCAGTACTTTTTTTCAAATCCTCTGTAAGCCATTGACCTACCGGGTCAGTCTTCATTGTGTTCAGTGACTCCTGGTGAGCCTTGTAAAGGTCATGTCTGCGGTCCACCTGGTCCTGAAAGCGCGGCTGCTTCTTTGCAGGATCATCGGGGCCAAAGTGAGGGGAGATTACCATGGGCACAGGGGTGTAGTTCTCAGAGAATATATAAGGCTTGAATATGGACCTTTAAGACCAAAGAAGAATGGCGGAGAGAGAAATGACTAGAAGGAGTAAGAAAAAACAAAAAACACTCACTAATGCAACAGCATATTCAAGACTAAGGCTGACTGTGTCTAAAATACACACTATTTTCTGTTCCTTTAGTATCATTGATGGGAACAAATGATTCTGTTGCTTGGATTTTTGTCCACCTCCATAACCCAGCAGCAAGAAAACCTTAAATAAGATAACTCTTGAAATGAGGTAGAAAATGGACATTTTCTTCATGCTCGGTGGCTTGAACTAAAGAAGCAGTTTCAACTTGAAAATTTCAGCAATATACTACACATAGTACGGTACAATACATTATTGGAGCTGGGGTTTTGTATAACAAACAATTCTGAGAGCTGCTGTTTGTCATAACTTCACATGTTTCTAGTTTTAAAAAGTGTTTCACTTTCTTTCCCTCATTCAGCATTCTTGTTTTGCTAGCAAAGTAAACTCTTTTCAAAGCAATATTTGGAAGGCTTTCATCTTAATTCCCCAAAACATCATTTACATTCTAAGAGATTTTCGTAACTTTTTTTTTTTTAACTTCTCAGCCTGAGTCTGTTTTGGCATCCAGTTCCATTGTATCCTGTTATAGAATGTTTAGAATATGCAATAAGGTAATTCTCTGGTTTTGTCATTGACAAACCGGGAGGGGTCTGGAGTTGCAGTGAAGAAGTGGATGCAGGGCAGGTTCGTATCTCTGGGCAGAATAGACACCATACTGCCTGTGGTGCAAAAACCACCAGAATCCATGCAGATGCCGCTGGACTTGTCCCTCAGAATAGACATTATCACTTCTGCTGTCACAGAGCCTAAAACACACAGTAAGACAGTTTTGTTAACAGCAGAATCGTCCACAATTTCCAAAAACAATTTGAAATGTGGACTTGCTGCACAACAGAAGATTTTTTTCACTTTGCAACAGTCCATCTGACATGAGTTCGGGCCCAGAGAAGCCGGGAGTCTAGCACTCTGTCACTACAAAGCCACGCTGTTGTAACAGGTGGAGAATGTGGTTTGGCATTGTCTTGCTGAAATAAGCCAAGGCATCTATGAAAAAATGTTGCCTGGATGGGGGCATGTTTCTCTAAAACCTGAATGTACCTTTCAGCATTACAGATATGTATGTAAGTTACTCGTGCCATTAGCACAAACACAGCCCCACACTATCACAGATGCTGGCTTTTAAACTTTGCATCTATAACAGTCCAGATGGTTCTCTTCCTCTTTGGCCTAGAGGACACAATGTCCACAATTTCCAAAAACAATTTGAAACATGGACTCGTTAGACCACAGAACACTTTTTCACTTTGCAAAATCCATCTTACGCGAGTTCGGGGCCAGAGAAGCCGGAAGCGTTTCTGTGTGTTGTTGATAAATCGCTTTGCATAGTAGAACTTTAAGTTCCATTTACTGATGGAGCGCTGAACTGTACTTACTGACATTGGTTTTCTGAAGTGTTCCTAAGATCATTTGGTGAGATCTTTTACATATTGATGTCAGTTTTTGATGCAGGGATCGAAGGTCACAGGTATTCAATGTTGGTTTTCAGCCTCGCGGCTTACATGTAGTAATTTCTCCAGATTCTCAGAACCTTTTTAAAGACATCATGAACTGTAGATGATGAAATTCGTAAATTCCTTGCAATTGTACAAGGAGGAACATTGTCCTTAAACTGTCCAACAATTTCGTCATGAAATTGTTCACAAAGTGGTGAACCTCGCCCCATCTTTGTTCGTGAATGACGAAGCAATTTAGTGAAGCTCCTTCACCTGGGTTCAACCTCAGCCCTCCCTGTGTGGGGTTTGCATGTTCTACCCGTGCCTGTGTGGGTTTTCTCCGAGCACTTCAATTTCCTCCCACATCCCAAAAACATGCAACATTAATTGGACACTCTAAATTGCCCCTAGGTGTGATTGTGAGTGTGGCTATTCATCTCTAGGTGCTCTGCGATTGGCTGACAACCAGTTCAGGGTGTACCCCACCTCCTGCCCGTTGACAGCTGGGATAGGCTTCAGTACTCCTGCAACCCTTGTGAGGAAAAGTGGCAAAGAAAATGGATGGATGGATATCATGATGACAATATTGCAAGCATTTTTGTGCTACCAAACATGAACAATAGTTGAAAAACCCATCAACCTTGATTTCTGATTACAAAACTAGTTCACAAATTTCATGTGTAATAATGAGCTGATTAAAGATTTTTATGGTGTAACAGCGCTCTGAGGGAAACTGTAACGACAATATGCCCCGTGACAAAAAATGACTTTGACACCCCTGCTTCAAATGTATGCATTTTGTTAAATACAGTGTGTAAATTTTTTTAGATAAGTTTTAATTAAAATAGTTATATAGTATTTCGAGGTTGGGAACAGATGAAACTCATTTACCTTATTTCCCACAGAAAAAAATGTTTCAGGGGTTAGACAAATCAGACTTTGAACACTTTACAAGAAGGAATTATGTTCAAACTCCGAGGTTCCACAATATTTGGAAAATTGAGGATGACAAAGTCACCCATGGACACATCTGTGTTTCCTGGACTTATGTCATCCTTGGAGCTTCCTGTGGTACATCATCAAGTGCAACAGGGACATAACTCTGTGAGCTTCTATTATTTTCTTTTGAGTTGCTTTCTTTTTTAGGTTTCCTTCTTTGTGATCTTGCTTTTTCCCTGCCAGTTTCTTTTGTCTCTCCTTATATATTCGTTTTGTCATAGGAGTGTCCAAAAAAGGCCCCTATGATGACTACATCTGTTTGACCTAGCTTTGTATCTGCTTTGTCCACATTTGGGTAAGACCGCCCCCTTTCCTTTGATTGGTTGCCTTTGTGTCATTGTGCGACCTGTGAGAGGACACGTCGGTTATGTTGACAACAATAATTAAGACTAAGAGGTCTGTTTTCGTAACCTCGAGAGCAGAGAGATAGGGGGACATCATCGTGAGTGACATAGATAAGCTCCAGAAATTCAAATGATCTGATTTCAGACCTCTCGGCAGAAAAAGATCTAGAACTCAATGCATGGACCATTTGAATTCATATTTCACATGTTTATTGAGGCACTGTAGACCCAATATTACATTCCAAATGCTAAAGAAAGTTGTCTTGGAAAAAATATGGCACCTTTAAGCCACAGGACTTTTCCGGAGCTGCAGGATTTGAATCCTTTGTGACTGTGGTCACAGCTCTCCTCATATCATCAACCAGGCCCCCAGGTCATTGACCAGATGTAGTTTTGGGCTGACCCCTAACAGTTCAAGATCACTGATACCCCACAAGGTGAGATCTTCCATGAAGCCCCAACTCAAGGGAAAATTGTTAGTCAACTTGTATTTCTGTAATCTTTTAATAATTGGGCCAACAGTTGATCTCTTCTCACTGGCTATTATAGAGGAGATCATCACAGCCTTCTGCAGGTCTGCAATTGTGTCCTTAGTGTGCTTGGACAGCTATTTGTCTTAGCCATTGTGGAGAGGTTGGAGTCTGACAAATTGAGGGTGTTGACATATATAGAGTTCAAACAGGTGCCATTAATACAGGTAACGTGTGGTGGACAGAAGAGCCTCTTAGAGATGAAGTAACAGGTCTGAGAGCCAGAATTCTTGTTGGTTATTTAGGTGTCCAGACGAGGCCCTGTAGCTCAGTGGTTAGAGCACTGGTTTGATAAACCAGGGGTTGTGGGTTCGTATCCCACTGGGGCCTCCACTCCCTGAGAAGGGTTGCGTCAGGAAGGGCATCCGGCGTAAAAATTGTGCCAAACATATGTGCGTTCATCTGAGATGACACGCTGTGGCGACCCCGAAAGGGACAAGCCGAAAGAAACTTACTTATTTAGGTGTCCAGACATTTATTTTTTGCAAAAATATACAAATAAGTGAGCTAAAAATCATACAATGTCATTTCTTCGATTACTTTTTCCACATCCTGCCTTTCACAGTTGAAGTGTGGCTATGATGAAAATTACATACAGTACCTGTCTTAAGTGGGACAGATGCACAATTGGTGACTGTCCAAATACCCAACACACACTCACACACACACACACACACACACTGTATACCGCTGGTCCTCGTTAAAATTATGGGTGAGTTGGACCGTTTCTCACCTGATTCTGGATGACAGTGTAGTTACACACAACTGTTCAACAGGAAATCGCAGGGAGAAAATGGAAATTTAATACAGGAATGCTGGAGGCAAGGTAGACATCATAAACATGAGACCTGTAAGGCAGAGGTGCTAACCACCATAGCACCTTCATACCGCATTGTTTTAGATATTTAGAAAAAAAAATGGATGCTCAATAATTGTACTGTTCTAAAAAATTAAAACCAAAACTACAATTAATAGAAAATTTAACTGATTAAATGATTTTTTGTTTGTTTGTGGAAGCAGCCTACATCGCTCACCGTCTTGTTGCTGTAGTAGCTCTGCACCCCCCTTATAGCGCTTCTTGGCAAGCTCCATCCTGACGGGTTGTTTCACAGGGCTGAACACTTTTGAGAAGTTGAACTCTCCTACACCATCCCACCAGCCCTGTGCCTGGGCCACGCTCCGCAGCTCCGGATGCTCTGTGGTAATCTCAGTCCCAATGGTCAATTGGTTAGAGATGTTCGTCACTCCCTCTGAGAAATAAAAATTGTCTTTTACACATACAATATTGTTGGTATCGTTTCATTAAAGAAAGAAAATACAACAACCGACATTAAAATAAATCAAAACTGACAAATGTAAAATTTGTAAAAACTCACTGAAAATGAAATCAGGATTTGCTTTGGAATTGTGGTATAACCAGAGGTGGATAGAGTAGCCAACTGGTGAACTCAAGTAAGAATATTGTTAATTTAGAATGAAATGACTCAAGTCAAAGTAGAAGCACTATGTGAAGAAAAAAAACATTACTTTGTAACTGATTTATTATTTTTCTTTAATCAGAGAATCAACATCAGAGAAAATAAAATAAAATATGCATGTGAAAATTCAGACATCAAAATCAGAATCTGCTTTATTGGCCAAATATGCAAACAACACAAGGAATTTGCCCTTAGTATTTGTTACCGCCATAGTAGGACATACGCGTTGAGTACAACAGCAGACATATAGTCAATTAACAGACTTTTTTTTTTTTTTAAACTCACAGTTGTGCAAAGGACACAGGGTCTTCTATCATTTAGAGCAGTTAAAATGCCCCTTGGAGCAATAGTCCAGTGCAATTACCATTGTGCAAAGAGTGTCAAGACTTCAGGGAGTCTATTGGAGTTTAAAGAGACTTGCGTCATACTCTGAGACCATGTCAATAATAATGTAATCTATAATCTAATCTATAATATATAATACTAATTGGCCCATCACAATGTGACTACAAGCTCGAGGCAGAAAATTGGCATCATATTGCAATGGAATTATACGTTAGCTGTTCAAGAATTTAATTGCAAGAGGTATTGGAATGCGTGCTAGTTTTGGTTTGGATTGTCCTGTGTAATGGAAAGAGCTGGAAAAGATGGTGGCTAGGATGTGGAGGGTCCAATATATTTGCTTTAATAGGGTTTCTGTGAGAGGACAAACATTACACAAACATTCTTAACGTTTTCCAATGCTGTAAGGGTGTGTAAAATATTAAATTTCAACATTTCCATCAACGGAGATTTGTGTCATAGCCTGTAACACACGTTTCTATCAGCAGGGCGGGATGCTTGACAGTGGCTGTTGTAAACAAACCGGCGGCTATGTGATGGGGCATGGATCCCAAGGGGGAAAAGAGAAAAATAACTTGGGAGAACAGAGGATTCAACGTTTCTTTTCAATGTAACTGCAGAAGGATTGCCTGAATGTTTGCTTTGTAGCGAGAAGTTGTCAAATAACAAAAACTAATGTGGATAGACATTTCCAGGGAAGGCATGCTACATTTGCAGCAGAGTACCCAGTTGGGAAAGAGAGAATAAGTGTGATTGCATTACATTTAGAATTACAATTAGAGGAGAAAAATAAATTTAAGACGTGGATTGCATCTCAAACTCCACTACTGCTGCAAGTTTTGTTGCAACCTGGGAGATAATAAAGCGTGGAAAACTTTTCACAGATGGAAGGAGCTGACCAGTGATGTCCGAAAACAAAAGTCATGGGCAAGAACACAATCCTGGCATAGGCATATATTCAGTAAGAAAGATCTGTTTTCAAAAGCTGCTGTTTAATTTTTAGAAATGCACGCTGCGTTTTATTTGACTATGTTTAGTGCCCAGACAAGGGGCACGTTATGCACATTCTTTTTTGTAGTTTTTTCGAATCCTCAAAATAAAAATGACATCAAAAATCAGATTTCTTTAATTTCATAAAAAGCAATGAAACAAATCATTAATATTGTAAATGAAGTTAAACTTGAGGCGGATTCGTACAACAGAGCAGTCACGTAGTATGTCGTTCTCTACAGAATGCACTGCAAGGAAAATAAACATTTAATCATGAATGCTCATTATGTATTTGTAACCAACTTTGTCATTTTGATAGTAGGCTAATACAGCTAATATAGATACATATAGCATGTGTTACCTTCATTATAAGGCTTATATAAGGCTTTTGTTTTTTTGCGGCTCCAAACATATTTGTCTTTTTTTTTTTTTTTTGGTCCAATATGGCTTTTTCAACATTTTGGGTTGCTGATCCCTGGGGGAGGGATTGACAGTGGAGGTCTTCAGGCAGGATAGGACTGCAGACTATGTCAGTGACAGGTCAAAAATCCTGGTAAAGATTCCAGCAAGCTCATCCGAACACTTTTTTAATACCCGCTCTGGATGCTGTTGGGGCCTGTTGCTTTTCGTGTGTTGACCCCTTCAGAGTGGGCCTCACTTCATGCAACCCCAGAGTGAGGCCGGGACTCCTCGTGGTTGCTGGTGGCAATGTAGCTGCTTCTGGTGGTTCAGTCTTGAAGCAAGCAAAGCTCAAAATGGCGCCTACCAGTGTAGCTGCCTTTGGTATGTGCTCCCTGGTATTGAGCTGGGAGAGAGCGTCACTTGTAATTCGTGAGCGATTGTAATCAGTGCCAGACTGATTTGGAGTCATTAGCACCAAGATGTTTTTCCAGTTTGGCTGCACAATTCCTCTTTGCAATGTTAATTTCTTTAGTCAGCTAGTTTCTAGTACGATTGAAACCTTTTTAGCTTGGCAGAGTGGCCTAAGTTTGGCTGTAAACCACGACTTGTTGTTTTTGAACGTGTGAAAGTTTTTTGCTGGTACACACACCTCCTCACAGAAACTGACACACACACAGGAACAATATCCATGAATTCATCAGGGCTGCTGGCTGTATTTTCAAAGACACTCAGGTCTGTTCGGTCAAAGGAGCTTTGAAGTTCTAATTTTGCCTTGTTGGACCACTTTTTAACTAATGCAGCCCCATGGAGGATCAAGCCACTGCAATCTGGAGTCCGGTCCCAAGGCTGGATAAATGCAGAGGGTTGTGTCAGGACGGGCATCCGTCTTAAAAATTTGCCAAACATATATGAGCGTTGAAGTGTGTCTTTTGCTCATATTTAGTCAGGACTGTATAACTGTTTGAAGCATGCCAATCAGTTAACCTTAAGTGAATCTTGCTGAAATGTTTAATAGAGACCAGGACGTAAGAATGTGCCCGTTATTACCAGATAGATTTGGTTTAGTCATTATGATGCAGATATTTTGTGATGCTCTTCATTTCATGATGCGATTCTCTTGTGATGCTCTTTATTTTCCTTTCATACTTTTGTGATGCGGACCCTTCTGATAGTATAAGAGTGCTGCAAGTCCTCTGTATCTTTGCAGTTGTGATCTGCTACAGCCATTGTCTGTCACTCATTTGTGCCCAAAATATTCTGTAATAAAAGCTTCGAAGAAACTGTTCATCGTCTCCAGCCTGTATTTGGATAACCAACATTCTCATCAGAAAAGCTGATGTATTGTGATAGACCAGGTGGAAGGGTAGTAAAACTAGAAGTTGAGGGGCAGTGTTTAGTTTACCATGGAGTAGATGGGAGGAGAAATAGAGTAGGGGTTACTTTCGAGAAAGAGCTGGTGAAGAATGAAACTCGAAATTGAAGGTGTTATGTATAATGTAATTTGCAGCGATGCCCACAGGTAGGATGTGACAGAGAGTTAAAGAATGTTGCGTGGCCTTTCAAAAAGAGGTGAGACAGGCTCTTGGTGGACTGGAGAAGCTCCCGGAAGACTGGACTACTACAGCCAGGATGATCAGAGAAACAGCCAGGAGAGTACTTGGTGTGTCTTCTGGTACGAAAGTGGAGAAGGAGACTTGGTGGTGGAACCACAAAATACAGGAGGTCAGACAAAAAAAAGAGGCTAGCGGAGAAGTAGGACACTGAGAGGACTGAGGAGAGGCGAAAGGAATGCATTGATACAACAAGAAGCTTATGACATGTGAACCAGGTTGCACACAAAAGAAAGCCAAAAAGATCTCTACAGGTTAGCCAAACAGGGGGATAGAGATGGGAAGGATGTGCGACAGGTAAGGGTGATTAAGGATAGAGATGAAAATATATTGACTGCTACCAGTAGTGTGCTAAATAGATGGAAACAGTACTTCGAGAAGGTAATGAATGAAGAAAATGAGAGAGAAGGAAGAGTATAAGACACAAGTGTGATGGACCAGGAAGTGGCAATGATTAGCAAGGGGGAGTTAGAAATGTACTAAAGAGGATGAAAAATGGAAAGGCAGTTGGTACTGATGACATACCTGTGGAGGTATGGAAGCAATTTGGAGAGGTGGCTGTTGAGTTTTTGACAAACTTATTTGACAGAATACTAGCAGGAGAGAAGATGCCAGAAAATTAGAGGAAAAGTGTGCTAGTTCCCATTTTGAAGAACAAAGGTGATTTGCAGAGCTGTGGGAACTCTAGAGGAATAAAGCTGATGAGCCACATAATGAAGTTATGGGAAAGAGCAGTGGAGGCTAGATTTAGGACAGAAGTAAGTATCTGCAAGCAATTGTATGGCTTCATGCCGAGAAAGAGCACCAGACATACACTGAAGAAAATAAGTTTTTCAACACCCTGGTATATTGCAAGTTCTCCCACTAAGAAATCATGGAGGGTCTGAAATTTTCATCGTCGGTGCATGTCCACTGTTAGAGAGATAATCTAAAAAGAAAAATCCAGAAATTACAATGTATGATTTTTTTAACAATTACGATTATTCTTCACTATACATTACTTGCGTTGAGGATGCTAGTGGAAAAGTACAGAGATGGTCAGAAGGAGCTACATTGTGTCATTGTGGATCTGGAGAAAGCCGATGACAGCCGAGTACCAAGGGAGGAACTGTGTTCCAACATGCATATGTCTTATACAGCTGAGAAATATGTGAGAATAGTACAGGATATGGATGAGGGCAGCAGAACAGTGGTGATGTGTGGGTGTGACAGAAGAATTTAAGGTGGAGGTGGGACTGCATGAGGGATCAGCTCTGAGTCCTCTTGGAGGACACTTTTTCCTCCGTGTGTTTGTTTAATTTCGGATAGTGAGAATGTTGGTTATCCAAATACAGGCTGGAGACGATGAAGTTTCTTCGAAGCTTTTACTTACAGAATATTCTGGCCACACATGAGTGACAGACAATGGCTGTAGCAGATCACAAGTGCCAAGATACACAGCACTTACAGCATTCCCCTACTATCAGCAGGGTCCGCATCACAAACGTATGAAAGGAAAATAAAAGAGCATCACAAAGAGCATCACAAGAGAACCGCATCATAAAATAAGAGCATCACAAACTATCTTCATCATAATGACTAAACCAGTTCCAGCTGGTAATAACTGGCACATTCCTACGCCCTGGTCTCTCCAGTAAGGTTAACTGATGATTTGGCATGTGTGAGCAAAAGATACGCATCAATAAAGAGATACACATCAATAAAGATACACTTCAATCCCCCTTTCGGACTCAAAAGAGTCCGACACCTGAAATAAACAGAATTAAAGGAAAGTTCCAGCGGCGTCATCGTCCGGAGCAGACAACGGACGGGCCTGAACGAGGAAGCAATTCAGCCATCATATAGGGTGGAGGAACATAAATGTCCTTTTTCTCAATGGTGGCAGTAATCAATCGCTGACACAAGGAATACAACAACAACCACACAAAGCCAAGAGAGCTGGAAAAAACAGCAACAGAGATAAGAACCAAAATTAACCAAGGCCTTGGACTTGCCGAAGACACTAAGAGCATAAAGAGGTGTCTACCCCTGAGTGGGATTTCATCTCACTCGACAAAGACCGCAATTTTTGCAAAGTGATGGTCAGGGATCCATCAGGGGCTGTGTTATTCGGAATAACTGTACAACATTGATCTCCGAACATGGAACAAACACCTCCTTTCTCTGCGAGGATCATGGCCACTGGCATGTTGGTCTGGAGTGTCATCAAAGAGGTGGCAGCCAATTGTTCATGGACAGCCTCGAAGCCGTCCCTGGTGTAATTTGCCAGACGCTGATAAATAATTAATGCGGTCAACGTTCTTATTGGGGGTGACGGGAAAAATGGCAGAAAGCAAGGGAAGGCTTTCAAATCCTGCAGCTATCTGATTAGTAAGTTTATATTCATTCGGAACATCACGGGGTACACCTATAGCATCTATATAAACCGGGGAGTTAAACAAGGGTTAGGGTTCGGGTCATATATAGAACGGCGGTGACGTGTTGTAACGGCCTGGTTTGTTACTTCGAGGAGACTAGCACGAGCATCTAGTGGAGCGACAAAGGTTGGATAAATAGCAGACACCAGAGCGCATCGGCCTGTCCAACGAGAAGGGAGAACATTGAATAGGGTGACTCCACCACAGCACCACCACACGTCCGCCCGTCCGCGAGTCAAGGCTTCTGATCCATCAGACCTGTTGGTCACCTGAACAATCTGGCAGTGTTGTTGGGGAATCATTCCAACTTTCGCTTCATGTGGGAGAGTGGACAAATGTTTAAAAAAGCAGGTAGAAATCAGGGACACTTTACCGGCATAGAAAATCGGCACAAGGGCAGTTTCCGGACACAAGGGATGAATTGTATCCCATCCTTTGCAAGGTTCTGGTGGAATGTCTTGAGACATGACTGGAAGAATACATGACGCGTTTGCTGGCGCATCTAAGGGTGGGATATCAGGAACATAACGGGACGTGCCAACATACAGACTAGGCAGTCAGCTGGAAGGTACACTGCACTGGCTGCCACTGCTCTCTCCATCCAGGAATTGCTACCAATCGTTCTCACCCCTGACGCTACCCCCAAGGCGTCTGCTACAGACATTTCTTGAGTGAACTGAGCACGGACTCCCGCACCTTGGCCTTCAACCAACTACCCTGGTCTATGCTCTTGAGCAGGCTGTAGGAATCTATGACCAACACGAACAGGGGTAAAGTCCACATTCGAAGCATGTGGGGTCAGCAAGAAATCTATACAACCTGAGGTGGTGGGGATATGACGGGGGCCGGCGTGCGGAGTCGCAGTTCTCAAGAGAGAAGAGATGTTCAGTGAGCGAAGATCCACTGATAAACTCAAATGAGGATGTACTGCACCAAGGGAGCCTACTCGTACTAAACTGAGGCGCTCAGCTATCTGCACACATCCGATAGGGTGGGGATGATAGACACAGGATATCTGCCAATCAGACCCAGAGTACGCTACAGTGGTATAGTACAACCAAGATACAGAAAAAAAGATAATACTGATAATTCGGAGCCGAAGAACAAGGTTAAAATTTGCATGCATTGAATTCGAACGTAACTCGAGCATTTCCTGGAACCATTAGCATTCTCCTTTGCTGGTCACAGTGGTGGTGGACATGACATAGAACCCCCTGTTATATGCTGTGTGCAAATAGGGAGGACATTCTGGTCAGGTGATTTCAATGGATTTTACTGACATGATTAAAACAGTGTCAGGTTACTGGTATTTACTAGTTATAGAAGATTCCTTTTCAGGATGGCCAGAAGCATATCCCTACAAATCTGAAGCAGCGAGTGTAGTGGTAAAACATTTGGTTAATCATTACATTCAAAGGCACGGGTTCCCTAGTAAAATTAGATCAGACAATGGAACTCATTTCAAAAACAAACATCTCCAGGCTGTAGAAAAAAAAAAAAAACATTCGGTTTGAAACATCATTTTGGTTCTGTGTATCATCCACAATCGCAAGATCAGGTTGAGCGCATGAACAGGTACATTAAAGAAAAGATAGCTAAGGCTTTAGCTTCATCCACACTCAATTGGTTGCAAGCTCTTCCATTGGCATTGATGAACACGCTGTGGCGACCACTAACGGGGCAAGACGAAAGGAAAAAAAAGGGGCACTTTTCAACTGGTTTTGGACTGGCTTCGCACACTTAAGTGCTTGCCTGGGGGAGCACAGGGGGGGTGCGTGATATGAGTTTTATTTGTAAGTATAGCAGTGGTCTAGAGTGTTATTTTTACTTGTCGGACATTTTACGCTTGTTACGCTGAAAATTTCACCAGATCTTGGGAACAACCCAAGTAAACCATACATATAGAGAAAGTAGAACAAATAAACTCGGAAATTCATTTGTGTTATAATTTGAAAAGAGACGGAAAATGAATTGACCACACAAACTGGTATGATTTTGGCCCATTCCTCCACACAAGTGGTCTTCAAATCTTGAAGGTTCTGTGATTTTCCTTTGTGAACCTTGAGTTTCAATTGTTTCCATAGATGTTTGATAGGATTCAGGTTGGGTTTATTTATTTTTTCAAACCAGTTGAGAGTTTCTTTGGCAGTATGTTCAGGATCATTATCTTCGTGATATTTCCACCCTTGTTTAATTTTCATCATCCTCGTAGATGGGAGGGGATTTTCGTCAAGATTGTCTCAGTACATTTGCCTATTCAGCCTTCCTTCAATAATGTGAAGTTTACTAGTGCCATTTTCTGAAAAGCAGACCCTCACCATCTCGTTCCCACGTCTGACTGTTGGTGTGGGTTTTTTTTGTTTTTTTTTTTAGGTGTGCAGTGCAATTTCTCCAAACATGTTGCACATTATGGCATTCAAACAGTTCAATTTTACTCTGACCTAACCACATGATATACTCCCAGTAATTAACTGCCTTGTCAAAATGTTATTCAGCAAACTTTAAAGAAGCTTTGACATCTTTTTTTTTTCCACAGGAGTGGGGTCTTGCGTGGTGAGAATGGAAACAGGCCATGGCGGCCGAGTACATTACTCACTGTTTTCCTTGTGACAACACTATCTGCTCATTCCAGGTCTTTTTGAAGCTCTCCACATGTGGTCCTTGGCTCTTTGACAACTCTTATGATTATTCTTTGCACTCTTTTGCCAGACAACTTGCTAGGAGCAACTGATTGATACATATTTATGGAGGTATGATTGGCTTTCCACTTACATATAATGGGTGAACGATGCTCAGTGGAGCATTCAGATCCTTAGCTATACGCCTGTCGCCAGTGTTAAGTTCTGCAAAAACTAACTGCTATGGTCTTGAGACAGCTCTTGGTCTGACTCATGTTCCTTGGCAATAAGTCCTTTGTGTCAGCCATCAATTAGGACTGAATCAACTGATATTCATTTGCAGTGACAAAGGCCTGGATTTATTCGATTGGACGAGTTTAGGTGTTGTCTTGGTTTTCCATGCCGTTTTGCACCTCTCCTTTTTTCAAGAAGACTGATCAGAGATGCAGCCAAGAGGCCAATTATCACTCTGGATGAACTGCAGAGATCTACAGCTGAGGTGGGAGAGTCTGTCTATAGGACAACAATCAGTCGTACACTGCACAAATCTAGCCTTTATGGAAGAGTGGCAAGAAGAAAGCCATTTCTGTCACATCCCAGCGGTGTGAAGGTGGATCCAAATGCAGGACTCCCAGGCAGAGGCATAATCTTCAGTGGGTTTTATTCTTAACTAAAGAGATGCACAATTACACAGTCCAAGAAAGCAGGATCCAAAAAACGAGAAACAGGGTTCAATGACTATGAACCCGGGATACGATTAAGCATACTCACTAACACAAAGCAACGAACTGGCAAATGCCAGTGACAAACAGCTTTGACCGGCGACGGGTGTCAGAGATGACACCTGCTGGAGCGGTGGCCAGGCCACGTCCCCCTTGGCCGTGGTCCAGCCTTGCTCATGACAATTTTTCAAAAGATATCCAGAAAAAGTCTCGTTTAAAGTTTGCCAAAAGCCACCTGGGAAATACATCAAACATGTGGATGAAGGTGTTCTGCTGAGATGAAACCAAAATCGAACTTTTTGGGCACAGTGCAAAACGGTGTGTTTGCGTAAAAGCCACACAGCTCATCATCCTGAACACACCATTCCCACTGTCAAACATGGCAGCCTCATGGTTTGGGCCTGCTTTTCTTCAGCAGGGACAGAGAAGCTGGTTAAAATTGATGGGTTAGATCAGCCAATTGCGGCCCGTGGACAAATTTTTACCGGCCCGCGGCCTCTATCATGAAATCAATAATATGCGGCCCGCCAGCACTGTTGACCACAGTATAAAATACATGTGTACAAAAAGCTATTTTTCATATTTTTCATTTCACCAGAAGATGGCAGTAGCCCTGTGGCCGCACTCTGGCCGCCGTGACCCTTGACCTTGCGTGATCGTTTCAGCCCAGCCCATTTCTAACATGGCGTCTGTAAACAAAAAAAGGAAAGTTGACCGCGAGGGCCGCCGCTTCCAGGACAAGTGGAAATTTGAGTATTTTTTCCACTGAAATACGAAACAACTGTGTCTGCCTAATTTGCCAAGAGACTTTGGCTGTTTTCAAGGAATTCAACATCAAGAGGCACTACCAGACGAAACATGCTAGCTACGACAAGCTAACTGGGAACAAACGCGGTGAAAAAGTGAAGCAACTGGAAGCTGTTTTAACGGCACAGCAAAGCTTTTTCACAAGAGTCCGTGAGTCAAATGAAAATGCCACAAAGGCAAGCTACGAAGTGGCAACGCTGATTGCAAAGCACTGCAAACCTTTCACTGAGGGTGAATTTATTAAAGACTGTGTAATGAAAATGGTTGAGAAAATTTGTCCCGCGAAGAAGCAAGAGTTTGCCAATATTTGCCTGGCTCGTAATACTGTGGTACGGAGAATTGAAGACGTTTCATTAGATATTAAGAGACAGTTAGAGGCAAAAGGAACTGAGTTTGACTTTTTCTCGTTAGCGTGCGATGAAAGCACGGATGCGTCCGACACCGCTCAGTTACTGATCTTTTTAAGAGGAGTGGACAATGACATGAACGTGAGTGAAGAGCTTCTGGACCTCCAGAGTCTGAAGGGCCAAACAAGAGGAACGGATTTATTTGTTTCTGTTTGTTCCACCGTAGATGACATGAAACTACAGTGGAATAAAGTCACCGGGATTATTACGGACGGCGCACCTGCCATGGCTGGCGAGCGGAGTGGATTATCAAGCCTTGTCTGTAACAAAGTCAGCGAAGAAGGAGGCAGCGCTATTAAACTCCACTGTATTATTCATCAAGAAGTTCTCTGTGCCAAATATATGAAATATGATAATGTTATGAAACCGGTGATAAAGACTATTAATTATATTCGCTCCAAAGCGCTGTGCCACCGCCAGTTTCAACAGTTTCTTCTCGACATCCAGGCTGAATACGGAGATGTTTTGTATCACACCGACGTAAGGTGGCTCAGTCGGGTGTCTGCGCTGCAGCGCTTCTTCTCTCTCAAGGAGGAAATTGGACAATTCTTGACTAAAAAGGGACAACCCATGCCACAATTAAATGATCCTGTTTGGCTGGCTGATTTGGGATTTTTAGTTGACATAACGCGACATCTGAATGCGCTGAACACAAGCCTTCAAGGGCAAAATGCAGTGGTAAGCCAACTGTATTCACACATCAAAGCCTTTCGGACCAAGCTGCTACTTTTCCAAAGACACCTGTCACAGGCGCAGCCCAATACCGCACATTTCCCGTCGCTGCAGGAAATTGTGACCAGTTTCCCACAGATCAATATCAGTGCGCAAATGACAAAGTATGCAGCAGACATCTCATCTCTGGTTGAGGAGTTTCAGCAGCGCTTTCGGGACTTTGCAGCTATTGAAAAGGAGATCACGCTTTTTTCCTCTCCTTTCTCCGTGGACCCTGATGACGCTCCAGACCACCTGCAACTGGAGCTCATTGAGCTGCAGTGTGACGCCGAGCATCGCAGTCGGCACCAACAGCTCCCTCTTGTCAACTTCTACCGCCAGCTGGATGAAGGCAGGTTCCAAGCAATTCGGACATTTGCTAAGAAAATGCTGAGCTTGTTTGGCTCCACATACATGTGCGAGAAGACATTCTCCGTTATGAACATTAACAAGAGCCGCATGAGGACGAGACTGAGTGACTCTCACCTGCGTGACGTCTTGCGCATCAAAACCACTGCTCTTGAGCCAGACATGGACTACATACTGCAGTCAAGATCCCAGTATCACCCTTCACATTAGTGCAGGCAAGACCTTTGTTAAGTCCTCTGAGTTGAATAAATTCTTAAATCTCAGTTAATTAATTTTTTTGTGATGGTCAAAATCACAGTTTGAATATGCAGTGATCATTGTTTTGTTTTCAGCACTTTTCCTACAGTGAGCATATAATAGTGAATAATATGTAATGTTTCACATGAACTTAGATATCCTTTATAGTTTTCTTAATTTTTTGTGGTTTGTGATTTCGGTAAAAACCTAAATGTAAAAAAAAATGTAAAAGTAAAAGTATGCCATTTGTAATTAAATACAAAAAAATCCCAAAAAGTTAATTTGTATTTAATGTTAATGGTTCAAAGAATGTCAGGCTAAATAGTCGGCCCCTACAGATTTTCACCTTACCAAATCTGGCCCTCTTTGCAAAAAGTTTGGACACCCCTGGGTTAGATGAAGATGAAAGGAGCTAAATACAGGACCATTCTGGAAGAAAACCTGTTGGAGTAGGCAAATAACCTGAGAGTGGGATGGAGATTTATCTTGAACAGGGCAATGATCCAAAACATAAAGCCAGATCTATACTGGAATGGTTCACAAATAAACAAATCCAGGTGTTAGAATGGCCAAGTCACAGTCCAGACCTGAATCCAATCGAGAATCTGTGGGCAGAGCTGAAGACTGCTGTTCACAAACGCGAGCTGTTTTACAAGGAAGAATGGGCAAGAATTTCAGTCTCTTGATGTGTAAAACTGAGAGAGACATACCCGAAGCGACTTACAGCTGTAATTGCAGCAATGCAAGGGGGCCAAATAATACTGCACGCCCCACTTTTCAGGTTTTTGTTTTAAAAAAAGTATAAAATAACCACTAAATTTCTTTCTACTTCACGACTGTGCCCCACTTGTTGTTGATTCTTGACAAAAAAAAAAAATAAATATATATATATATATATATATATATATATTATATATATATATATTTTTTTTTTTTTTTTTTTAAAGTTGAAAAGTTCAAGGGGGACGAATACTTTCACAAGGCACTTTAAGAATGTTATTGGAGTGGTCCAGTTCTGGTGACTGGTGCATGGGTGTTTATGTTAGTGTCTGGAGGAATGAAGGTTGTGATGCAGTTGCCGGAAGATAGTGTGTATCGAGGATTACAGGAAGTAAGACCAATGGAGCAAAAAATAAAAATTTAAAATGGCATCATACATTAGTACAGTACTGTAGTGGGAAGCCACATTGATGGGGTGTAATGCGGCATCCCCAGCAAGACATGGTCCAATGAAGCAAAATAAATAAATAGGGCAGCACGGTGGATCAGATGGTAAAAGCATTGGCCTCACAGTTCTGAGGTCCCCGGTTCAATCCCAGACCCACCTGTGTGGAGTTTGCATGTTCTGGGCATTCCGGTTTCCTCCCACATCCCAAAAACATTAATTGGACACTCTAAATTGCCCCTAGGTGTGATTGTGAGTGCAGTTGTTTGTCTCGATGTGCCCTGCGATTGGCTGGCAAACAGTTCAGGGTGTACCTCACCTCCTGCCCATTGACAGCTGGGATAGGCTCCAGCACTCCCCGCGACCCTCGTGAGGAGAAGCGGCAAAGAAAATGCATGGATGGATAAATAAATAAATAAACGCCAGCATACAGTAATTAGTACAGTACTGTAGCGGGAAACCACATTGATAGGGTATAATGTGGCATGCCCAGCAAGACAACAAGGACCTATGAAGCAAAAAAAAAAAAAAAAAAAAAAAAAAAAAACCGCCATTTTGCCCTGCTTCGCGGTTTTTCACTTTTCGCGGGTGGATCTGGTACCAATTAACCGCAAAAAATGAGGGATTACAGGATACGCTTTTTCGGTTGTGTGTTTTAATTACAAGTAGCGACACACAAGTACACACATGTTTGAGTACCTGTGTTTTATGAGTGTTTTACACAACATTAATCCTAGAGAACCCATGGGGTTACATATGACCCAGTGTAATGAAGAGCCCACTGTCTAAACACAACGCACCGCAGTTACTCTTTTTACCCTGAAAGCCCAACGTCTTACATGTGTCTGCATTTAATGCATTGCTTTTTGGCAGTTAAGGGCCACTGAGTCACTGGCCCATTATCTAAACCGGAAGTAAATTAGTACATTTTTCTAAATGTGATGTTTCTGTATTCCTTTGATGCTTTTTGATTAATTTAGTTGGGACATAACATTTTAAAACAGGATTTGGATGGTTTCTCTAGGGTTAAGCAACGCAAGATGCTGTATCACAATCTTTATGTTAGTGACCTAATAAATAATGATAATAAATAATAAAATAAAATAAAAATATTGTGTCAAATGATGACCCTCATCGATATTAACTGGCTCTCTCAAGTATGTATTTCTAGAACAAGACGTGCTCAGGACTCATTTTGTATTCTAACCATCCATTTTCTTAGTAGCTTATCCTCACAAGGGTTGGGGGAGTGGTGGAGCCTATCCCAGCTGTCAACGAGCAGGAGGCGAGGGACACCCTGGACTGGTTGCCAGCATTTTATATGATATGATAGCAATCACCTGAGATCTTTTGTGCAACCCATAGTCTTCCAGCTGTTTCCAGGACCCAAGCTTCATTTCGATCCACCAAAAGGAAGGTGTTGTGGTAGCTTAAAGGTTCTGGATCCTCCCTGCATTGACCCCCTTGTCCATGCCGCTCCAGCAGGCCAGTGATGACAGTGACCGCTCCCAATGCACTGTCACCACGCTCCAAGCCTAGCCTGAGGGAACAGAAATAATAGTTTTGTTCAGCATGTTAGTTTTGAAATAAAACTGATACTGTTCGACAAGGTTAACGTTATAAAGGAATGATACTTTACATCAGTAGAACACCCAGGACTCACGGTTATTAATAGTAATAAATATATGAATTTTGTGGCAAACTGTAGAGAAATATACTTGCAGTCTAGAGATTTGCATGGTGAAGTTGATGGAGTGGCCGGCTAGGATTAACAAAATGCTTCAATTGTCATATCATTGCGGAAAATACAGGAAACCGGAGTTGCTCCAGAGGCTGAGTTGTCAGTGTGTTCAGTAGGTGCTCACCTCACAAGATCCATTCCCAGCAAAGCCTCTCCTGAAGTGACAGCCTCTCGAGTCCAGACTGCCTCATTCCCTATACAAACTCCCTGATCGTTTGCTCCCATTTCAGCTCCCCACATCCAAGCTGGTTTACTAAGGATGACAGCATGTGTCTGCTCTACCTGAGGGATCTCTATATAAGTACACTACGGATGAAAAAGAACAACACAGTAAACAGATAAATTTAGAATTAGATTGAGACTGCTAGATTTTTGTGATGTATCGTAACACCTTTCTACTGTATCAAATTTGCTTCCTCTGTGAAATATGTTTTCATCTATAAGTAATCAGCTAGCACAATTATTATTATATAAATTAATCCTATGATTACTTTTCCGACTGCCGCAGACATTCTTTGTTGTTGCATACTTGGTCATTAAATCTGATTCCGACATCTACAGTTTATTTCTATGAGCATGGAATTTTATTTGATATTGTACCAACAACGACTTGATGTGCCCTACATAGCTTATATCAATATTTGTCTCATAATTATACATCAAGCTGCTTTGGGGGTTATCACTTGGGGCTGACTTTGCTTTTGTTGGCATCTTATTTCATTTGTGTGCAGCACATCAGCAAAATCCTGCTTCACCGTGTTCTATTTGGACTCTGTGCTCCAGTATCTGACCAGGGTCTGTAGATTTCAGAACTCTACTCACTTTATACTCCATTAGCATATCTGTCGGGAACAAAGTGATTTATAGAACAGTACCAGAACTTCACAGAAAATTTTGTAGCTGGAGGGGAACCAATAAAAACACTTTATAAATAGAGTACTATAATGTGTTTTGAGTTTTTTGTTCTGGTCAGAACCAGAGCTGTGGTGTTCTGAATGGCTGGAGTTATTTAAATATTTTTGGGAGCGCTCCAGTCAGAACGTCTATACTAGAAAGGAAAGCATGGATGGGCTTCTCCTGGTCTGCTTGGAATATGCAACTGTTCACTCTGGATGATGGCTGTCACAATGAAATACTTTAGAATCGATTATCCTTGAGGTGGCCACACTTTGACACACGTTGAGAACTCCTGTACCTTTTAAAGGGGAAGTCCACTCATTGCAAATAACAATGTATCAGATGGGTCATGCCATTGGTACTGTAACTTTAAAATAAAGATTTTCATCAGATATCATTAAAGGTTGTTAATATCGGCAATTTTGAATGTTCGGTTACTTTCCTACACAGTTATTGTCAGCGCTGATTTCTCAGATTTATCCTCATTTGATGGAGAAATAGAAGCATCAGTTGATCAGGAAGATGGAGGAATACTCCATACAGATTTGAACCTGTGGCTGTCAATAATGTTGGATATTCGGATGGTTCTTCAGACGGGAATGACGCAGAGTCTGACTACTCTGAGGCCTATGCGCGGGACAAAAGTGCGTAAACAAAGGCCCCCGGAGCTCCAGCAGCCGGCCGCAAGCGAGTATGAAAATCTGATGATGAAAATCTTTATTTTAAAGATACAGTACCAATGACATGACCTATCTGATACATGTTATTTTCAATGAGTGGACTTCCCCTTTAAACAACCAAATCCAAATTGTTTTGAGTCGCAAAATAGTTTTCGTTTTAGAGGGACTTTGAAGACTAAAATTACATGATCGATTGGTATGATGCAGAGCCTCACTGTCAAACACAGAGTAACCCAGGTCAAGATGAATAATAGTTCTCGTTTAATAAATGCAGCATGTTAGCTATCCCCATGAGTGCATGAGTAATCATATACCAGGTAAATACAGTATAATAAACACTGCTGCTCTTCTCTTTAACCACTGCCCCATGTCACCAAAAATAGATAACTCCTGTGGTTTTACCTCCAGCATGATCCCCAGAGGGTGAGAGGTTGGTGGGTAGTGGACCACCTCCTGCACCTCATCTCGGGGACGGTCAGAGTTCTTCCCAAAAATGACGTGGTCATCAAGAGAGCCAGGGGGCAATGAAACAAAACAGTCACACGACATGGGATCTTCTGCCATCCTAAAACAAAAAGATTGCAAACTTCCCAAGTTCTTAGAAATGAAAACTGAATACAGTCCTCTCAATGACTCCAAAATATTGGCTGTTGACCAATATAAATGTTTCTTATTACTGTATTATTATTATGGAGTCATATTTGTATGACACAAATCAGTGGTTCAAAATGCAGGTTTAGACACTTAAGGATCAACATATAGTATGTTTGTGTAGACATTGCAACATACTGAGAGCCCAAATGGTGTGCATCTTGATATTTGCGCCACTGCAAGGCTTACCGTGCATTTACCTGTTTGCCAGACTGGTACAGCACGGGTGTGTCAGTTGGCTTCCTCCCAGAGCATGTATTAGTGAAGAAAGAAGTGAGTTGCTAATGAGAGTATGAGAATGATTGTCTGGCAACCAGTTCAGGTTGTACCCTGCCTCCTGCCTGTTGACAGCTTTGATAGGCTCCAGCAACTCCTGTGACCCTCGTGAGGATAAGCAGCTAAGAAAATGGATGGATGGATTTCAAACTCCCCTGCTACACCACAAAACAGTTCCAGTATAAATGGTATACAGATCCAACATTCTGCATGGCCATGCAGCTGAACAGGACAGGTTAAAAAAAAAGTAATAATAATAATCCATCACTTTTCTTGACTGCTTATCCACAGTAAGGTGGCAGGGAGGTTGGAGCCTATCCCAGCTATCTTCGGGCGAGAGGCAGGGTACATCCTAAACTGGTTGCCAGCCACATAGAAACAATCATTCACACTCACATTTGTTCCTACGGGCAATATAGTCTTCAATAAACCGACCATGCATGATTTATTTTTTTTAGGTGGGTAATGTGGCAGGAAACCGGAGTGCCTGGGGAAACCCATGCTGGCATGGGGCGAACATGTAAGTACACACAGGCGGGACAGGGATATGAACCCTCAGAACTGTGAGAGATATGTACAAACCACTTGATCACCAAATTATTCTAACTATTTTAGCCCATTAATTGCACAATTTCTCTGCAATGCAAGATATCCGCAAAATTTGACCCCGAAGAAAACCGTGGCCTTTCATTCATTGCCAACTACTACAGGAATCAGAATGAGGGGAAAAAACGCGTATTTTTAACGATTTCACCAAAATCCTTGGTCAGGAACTTGTAGACGGTCCCTTGCAAATCTCAAGCGAATATCAAACGTTCTCTCGCGAGACCTCTCGGCCAACAGTTTCCCAACCCAGCATGGTTTAGACTGCGTGCTACTTCAATCGGGTTTGGCCAAGTCGCTCAGTGTACGTTTGCCTTCTTATTGATTGAATGCAATTACCCAACTGATTTGAGGACCTTCATCAAAAACACCAGTTAGAAGTCACATTATCATCATACCGCTTTACAGAAATAATGCGGATACTCAAAATAAATTAGCCGTCGTTTCTCCCTGTTAAACCGTAATTGTGAATACAATGTGACGTTGGGTGGTAAGCAGGTACCCGGATCTCATCACGTGAATATAAACGTCTATTCATATTATTATTTCCCGCTACTAGTGGGGTGCGTACACTCCAAATGTGCTTTTCTGTGCAAAAAGCATCCAGTGTGTGTTGCGCCCCGAACAAGCTAATCAGGGACAACTCGGGATTAGGAGACAGTCAGTCTTTCAGAGAGCACACTTTATTGACTGTAATCTGCTCAAATCCGCTTCATAGCGAAACGTCGCCAATTTGGCATTCGCGTCAAACGGGCAGCGTTTGATTTGGGAACTCAATATCGCAAATGCGAAACAGTAAACCTGTGGCGGAAATGTTGGCGTGCATTGTTTACCAGCGCAAAAACTGTTAAAATTCCGTTTACCTTTGGGATTTGGTGAGTGCTGACGGGCGGCTGCAAGAGGACAGGTTGAAGACCCAGGACTCACGTGACCAAAAACTCCCAAAGCTGTATTTAAAGGAGGACTCTGTCCATAATTCACATGTACAATACACCCTCCAGTCTGAAGTAATATTATTATTTTGTACATTAATTGAAAAAAAATAAATAAAATAAAGAACATTTTTAAATCCAAGCAAAATCTGGATATGTGACAGCTATTTTTTTTTTCTTAGTTATCTGGACACATCGAATTTACGGAGAACGTATGAACAACAACTGACTCTTGGAGGACTCCGTAATAAGGAGAATGATTATTTTATTTGCGTTGATGAAATTTTATTTTGATATGGGATCAAAACACTGGGAGATACTCTTGTCTTTGAGTCACATAAATTGTATCATTATTAGCTTGTCGACTTTACGCAGGCACCTGTGGTCTTTGCGTTTGTTCAGGAGGAAAGCCAATTCAGATCAGCTCGATGCAGCAATGTTTGTCCAGAACCAGTTGGACAGATATGGCATGCTCCATGGATAGAAGATGATGCATTTAAAATGCATTCAGGCTGGCGACGTGGTGACTCAAGAGACGAGTCGGAGACTGATGAAAATACTGGACCCGCATGTTGTGCAACTGAGGTACCAGAATCCCGGCCCAAAATTTTGGGGCATGTTGGCTCCTATGAAAAACTCAAACCACATGGCATCTACATCAAATGTGCAATAGATGGGTTTTCACGCATTGTGATGTGGCTACACGCTTACTCAACAAACAGTGATCCTGTAGCGCCGGAGAAAAGGAGTTGGAGGCGGAGTGTCGGACAAAGGAAAAGAACTTGCTTTATTGTTCGACATCACCAAACTAATCGCATAACGGCGGGAACTCTCTTAACCTTTTTCTCCGGAAGCGCAACAACAAAAACAGTCCGTGCGGAACCCCGCACCCCAACTCGAGGTCCCGCGGGTGAATTATGTAAACACCACACAAGCCCCCCCAGAATTCACCCATAGTCAAAATCCTTGTGCCGTGGAGGGATGATGACCCGACCCCGGCGGGTGTGCACTGTAGGGGCCGAGGGGGGCGGGGCCGCACTGTCCATTGAGTCACGGGACAAGGGCTCAGGCGGGGTCAAGGGTACCCCGGCAGGCGCAGGGGCACAGGGCAAAGGGGGACAACCCCGGCGCGGGGGGAGGGCCAACCCCAAAGGCTGGGCAATGTCCAGGTGCGCGGGTTTGACCCTGTCCACGGAAACAGTCTCGGGTCTGCCGCCAATGTCCACGAGCAGGCTCTTATCCCCGTGCTCCAGGACCCTGAACGGCCCGTCGTATGGGGGGCGGAGAGGTCCACGGTGGGCGTCATGACGAACAAACACAAAATCCGCAGAGCGCAGGTGACGGGGCAGCCGGGCAGCTGGGGTGCCATGTTGCGACGTGGGAACCGGCGCAAACCCTTTTGCGGCCTCCAGCAGGGAGGACCGTTGCCTGGCTGCGGACCAGGGCTCTGTGGCGTCCGGGATGAATTCGCCGGGGACCCGCAGTGGCTGGCCGTAGACGAGTTCGGCGGATGAGGACAACAGGTCCTCCTTGGGGGCGCACCTGAGGCCGAGCATGACCCACGGGAGCTTATCCACCCAGTTGCCGTCCGTCAAGCCGGCACGCAGGGCTGCTTTCATGGAGCGGTGGAACCGCTCGCAAAGACCGTTCGCCTGGGGGTGATAGGCGGTAGTGCGGTGCAGCTTGACCCCCAAACTCTCGGCGACTGCGTTCCAGAGTTCAGAGGTAAACTGAGGGCCACGATCTGAGGAAAGGTCGCACGGTGTCCCGAAGCGTGCAACCCACGTGCCGATGAACGCCCGGGCCACGTCTGACGACGTTGTCGAGGAGAGGGGAGCGGCTTCGGGCCAGCGGGCCGTCCTCTCCACCATGGTAGGTGAAACCGTGCGAGGGAGGAAGTGGACCTACCAAGTCGACGTTGACGTGGTCAAACCTCCTCTCGGGGACAGCGAAGGGCTCCAAGGGGGCTTTTGTGTGGCGATGCACCTTAGCCCGCTGACAGGCCACGCATGAGTCGACCCAGGCCTGCACATCTTTCTTGAGACCGCGCCACACGAACTTCTGGGCCACCAGCCTCACGGACGGTTTCCTTCCGGGGTGGGAGAGGTTGTGGACCGCCTCGAAAACAGCTCTTCGCCAGTTTGCAGGGACCAGCGGCCGAGGCTGGTCAGCTGAGAGGTCGCACAGCAACCTGACGCCCGAGTCACCAACCGCGACTTCCTCCAGGCGCAAACCCGTGTCAGAAGTCTTGAGGGCCTGCACCCCGTGGTCCGAGGCCTGGTCTGCGCTCATGCGGGAGTAGTCGAGACCCAGATGCACAGTGCCGACGATCGCCCTGGAGAGGCAGTCCGCGACCACATTGGATTTGCCGGCGATGTGTTGGATGTCCGTAGTGTACTCAGAGATGAACGACAGTTGGCGTTGCTGGCGGGCGGACCACGGCTCGGCCACCTTGGACATGGCGAAAGTGAGGGGTTTATGGTCCACATATGCCGTGAACTCACGGCCTTCCAATAGGGAGCGGAAGTGGCGGATCGCCAGCCAGAGGCCGAGGAGCTCTCGATCGAACGTGCTGTATTTGCGCTCCCTGGGGACCAGCTGACGGCTGAAAAAGGCAAGCGGTTGCCAGGCGCCGCCAACCCACTGTTCGAATACGGCTCCAACAGCGTAGTCCGATGCATCGGTAGTGAGAGCGACAGGGGCCCCGTGGGTCGGGTGAGCCAGCATAGCGGCTGACTCAGTGCGGCCTTCGTAGCCTCGAAGGCTTCCATCCTCTCGGCCGTCCATTCAACGTCCCGGTTGGGGGCCTTGTCTTTAAGAGCCTCATAGAGCGGGCGCAAGATGTGGGCCACCCGGCGGATGAACCGGTGGTAGAAAGTCACCATCCCCAGGAACTTCCGGAGGCCCCGAGCCGAGCGAGGTCGGGGAAAAGCGGAGACGGCCTCCACCTTTGCCGGAAGGGGGGCGGCGCCGTTCTTGTCTATGAGGTGCCCGAGGAACTGGATAGAGGGCACCCCGAAAACACACTTCGCCGGGTTGATGATCAGGCCATGCTGCTCAAGTCTTGCGAAGAGGTCGCGGAGGTGCATCAGATGTTCATCCTCCGAGGAGCTGGCGACGAGGATGTCATCCAAATAGACGAACACAAATGGCAAGTCCCTGAGCACAGAATCCATTAAACGCTGGAAAGATTGTGCCGCGTTTTTAAGACCAAACGGCATCCTCAGAAACTCGAACAGTACAAACGGAGTGATTACAGCTGTCTTGGGAACGTCTGAGGGGTGCACGGGAACCTGGTGATACCCGCGCACCAGGTCGACCTTGGAGAACAAGATTTTGCCTGCCAGGTGGGCTGAGAAGTCCTGAATGTGTGGAACAGGGTAGCGGTCGGGCGTAATGGCGTCGTTAATGCGGCGGTAGTCACCACACGGTCGCCACCCACCACTCGGTTTAGGGACGATGTGTAGTGGCAAGGCCCACGGGCTATCCGAGCGGCGGACGATGCCCAGACGCTCCATGTTGGCAAACTCGGACTTAGCGACTGCTAGCTTCTCGGGATCAAGCCGTCGGGCCCTCGCGTGGATCGGGGGGCCCTTGGTCTCAATGTGGTGCTCGACCCCATGTTTAGTCGTGGCAGAGGAGAAAGTGGGCCGTGTCAAGCCAGGGAACTCACCAAGGAGGAGTTGGTACTTGGTGCCGTCCGATAGCGAACTGGAGAGACCACCATAAGTCGCCTCATTGCGGACGCAGGCGACCGTGGAAAAAGTCAGTGCATCCACCAGACGGCCCCTCTTAACGTCCACCAGCAGCCCGTGGGCACAAAAAAAATCAGCGCCGAGGAGAGGGAATGAGACATCCGCAGTGACAAAGTCCCATGTGAAGCGCTGACTCCCGAAACACAAGTCCACAGTCCTCATGCCATAAGAGCGGATAGGGGAGCCATTAGCGGACAGTAGGGGTGGCCCATGAGTCCCGCCAGCAGCGTCCTCCGCAGTGGCCGTCAGGACGCTCCTCTGGGCGCCGGTGTCGCAAAGGAATTTGCGCCCGGAAAGGTTGTCCTTGACGAACAGCAGCCGGCTCTTCGCGCCCACGCTCACGGCCGCTGCGAAGCGTGGGCTTTGGCGTTTCCCGACGCGTCGTAGTTGCAAGGGGCGCGGCACCTCTTCGCTTTCGCACCGAAACGGGCATGGAAGTAGCACAAGCCTGTGCCAGCACGGCCGTCGGTGCCGAAGGGGCCCCTGCTGGATGCCACCCCCGCGCCCGAAGGTGAGTAACTGCGCGTCGCGGCCAGCGTCTCAGGGGAGAAGCGCTGGGTTGCCAGGAAGAAACGGTCGGCCTCCTCGGCCAGGGCCCGGGGCTCAGTGACAGTACTGTTCGCGAGCGCCGTCTGAACATGCGGTGGCATATGCCTGAGAAACAGTTCCATGAAAATGAAATTGGGCTCTTCCGTGCCCAGCAGGTTTAGCATCATTTCCATGAGTTCGGAAGGTTTGCTGTCCCCCAGTCCATCAATAGCCAACAGACGTCGGGCACGTTCCGGCCGTGAAAGCTCAAAAACCTTGAGAAGGTGAGCCTTGATCCCACCATACTTATCTCGGGCCGGGGGAGAGTTGATGAAGTTCACTGCTCTGGCCGCCGTTGAGCTCCCGAGTGCTGAGACAACGTGGTAGTAATGCGTGGAATCATCTGAGATCCCGCGGAGGGCGAACTGAGCCTCTGTCTGTGCGAACCACGCTGCCGCGGACGTCTCCCAAAACTCCGGCAATTTGAGGATGGCGGTTGCCATGTTCGTTTCAGTCTCGAAAACGCCGGGACTGACGTCGGGGTCACCAGTGTAGCGCCGGAGAAAAGGAGTCGGAGGCGGAGTGTCGGACACAGGAAAAGAACTTGCTGTATTGTTCGACATCACCAAACTAATCGCATAACGGCGGGAACTCTCTTAACCTTTTTCTCCGGAAGCGCAACAACAAAAACAGTCCGTGCGGAACCCCGCACCCCAACTCGAGGTCCCGCGGGTGAATTATGTAAACACCACAATCCAATCTTTGCTGGATACTTTATTAACGAGGTGTCATCAAGGAATGGGACTTCTGTCCGTATTTGTTTCACACAGTTGTTGTTGTTCCTGGACAAAAGTATTCAATTCACATGTCTTGAATTAACAGATGTAAGGACTGCAACCACATCCTCCCAATTGTCTTCACAAAAAGTAGAATAGCAACCTGTGGGTTAGTTTCAGTGTGGTACAAATAGATGGACATGAGGGTCAAGAGCTCACTCTAAGTTATATTCTAATCCTTAAGATGACAGTATTATCATCTTAATATAATTACTTAAATGAAAATTGTAAAATTAAATTAAGTTTGTCTTGTTTTAATCAATAGTTAAGCCTAGAATTGCACAGATGTGTAAACTGGTGCTGATTTGTACTACATATTGGCTAATAAAGGAATATAAGAGTTTGATCTTAAAATAGTTCATTAGATGTTGATGCATCCTGTGTATGAAAGTGTGAGACTGTAAAGTGCTGAGTGTGTGACTGGTGGAACGAAACAGGGTATGTGGTGCAAGAATGTGCAAGAAGGGAATGTTTTAGAACAGACGGTGCTAACTGCAAGGATGGTGCGGAGACGAGAGGACTCAGAGGCAGTTGGTGGAAAAACTACTGTCAGGAAACCACCACCAGGAGGAGCCAGCACGCGATTCTGCAGGGGAGGAGTCGGGCCAACATCCGACGGACCAAAGGAGACCAATGAGAGAGCGCCAAGGATACCTGAAGGAGACACAGAACCAATAGTGAATCAGTAGATTGTACTTTAAAATTGTTCTGGGAAACTTGGATGTAGAGTACGTCTGCTGGTGGCAACAGAGACGTACAGGGTTGTAATGAGAGGGACCCGAGACCCAGGTGTGTGTTGAAGGACTAAATCCACTCGTGTGTGAAAATGTCGGCTTCCTGATACCTTTCTATTGCAGAAGAGCGCACATATTGTTGGATGAGTGGCAGTTGGGTAAGGTCACAAATTGGAGTCAGATTACTAACTTAAGTTTATGATGGTTTAGAAATAAAATTACAACAATGTATGGTGACCCCGACGTGATGCAAGAGAGGTAAAAGAAGTCCGGGACTTCGAGAAAAACCACAAGAGTCTGGAACACGGGTCAGGGACCCACGTCCACACCAGGTGACGACCTGACAAAGGAGCCACGTGTCCGACCGTCTTTCCTCTTGGGCCCACAGTGAAACAAGGTAAGCAGACTCCTTTTCAAATTCTGCACATTGGCAACGCTAAATTATAAGAGGAAGGAGGAGGCATCGCGGAAGTTGTTTGAAGGACAAAGGGTGCAGAGTGAGGAAAGAGAGATGTTAGAGGAAGTGATGACGGGGACACGGAAACATGGGCAGGCAATGCCCAGCGACGCTGATCACCGCGAGGAGGAAATGGAAAGTGATGAGGAAGACGAGGTGGTGTTACATGAACAGCGGCAGATGCTCAGAGCGTTGAGTGAAGGAGAGAGGCTGGGCGATAGTGAGGAGAGCATGTCCAGGGTGGAGCGAGGCTATAATACGCGTAGTAAAGGGAAAATGATGGCACAGCAGGAGCAGCCTCAAACAATGGCACCCCTAGTGGTGACTCATGCTGGCCGTCACTATGAGCCTTTGGTGCTTCGGGATGTGGCTGCATTGGTGGAAAAATTGCCCCCCCCCCCCCCCTGCATAAAGGGGCACGAGCCTGGATTACTAAATTCTTAGCTGCCATGTCAGGACAGGGAGTAGCATTGGGGTATTTTAGACAAGCCATTTTGGGATCATGTTCCCTGATTCAATTACAGAATATTGAGGGGGCAGCTGGCACCCGCCAGTTGGGGAGAGAAACGTCCCTGGCTGAGCTCTCGGAGGCGTTGTTTCGGGAGCTGAGGGCGGCCTTTCCCTCCCCAGGGTATGTGGTGCCAACAATTTTCAATTATGGAAAAGATGTGACTCCCGAGCAACATTATGCTCAGGCATTGGAGCTGTGGATTGAGACCACAGGTAAACACCCAGGCAGCTACCCTGAAGCTGAGATGATGTTCACGACGGCGATGCTGAACGGCCTCCCAAATGAGGTGCAAGCGATTATGAGAATTGATCCGGACATTTTGGTCTGTCCGGAACAGAGATTTAAGAGGCATTTGATACACCATTGCCGCATCTACATGGAAAAAGCAAATAAAGATCAAAAGGAAACTGATGCTCTGGCGACTAGTTTGGTTAAACTACAGTTGGCAAAGTTGCATGGTGAGGCAAAACAAGAAAAGGTTAAACAAAAACAGATGTATCAAACTCCAGTGGGGGCTGGACGGGGCCGAGGCCAAGGGTTCCGTGGTGGATACAGAGGGCGTGGTTGTGGCGTCCCCCCAGGTCGGGGGCGGAATGGGTTCGCTCCAGGGACTTGCTTCAACTGCGGGTCCCCTGATCACTGGGCACGTTATTGTCATGGCAACCCACCACCACCAGGGGTGGAGCAGCACAACCAGCAAGCAGAGCCACCACACCAAGGGGGACCGCAGCAGCCCCGCCCGTGGCCACAGCCAAATCCGCGGGGTCAGTATTACCAAGCCGACCCGTGGTACGGCCCGGACGAATAGGGGGGCCTGGGAAGCTCGGAAAGCACTGGCCAGGCAGAGCCAATGCTTCAGTTGACAGTGGTGGACACTCCGGTCCAGATGTTGGTGGACACTGGAGCAACACATTCATCAATCAACATGCCACTGCCAAGTACAGCGTTGTCGAGACGAGTTACAACGTTGGTCGGCTTCTCGGGACGTCCTCAGACTCTGCCCTTTACCCGGCCATTGAAAACGGAAATCACAAACACTGGACAGAAACTATATCATTCATATGTTCATGCAATGGACACACCCATCAATTTAATGGGCAGAGACATGTTGTCAGCATTGAGAGCCCAGATATTGTGTGGCGAGAAGGGACTTACAGTGACATTTCCTGGCGAACAGGTTCTGGAATGCTCCCAGCCTGTGACACCTAGGGGTCAGTGGTTGATGGCACCACTCCCCACAGTACCTGAAACGGCACCGATCTACTGGGCTAGATTGAATCCTGAGACTCCACTTGGGGGAGGTGTCTACTCCACTTCCCTCCTGTGGAAACCGTGGATCCAGGCATTGGCACCGTACCACCCCCCAGTGGACCCATTGCATTGCACTCTATATTACGATAGGGATTCGGATGAAGTATATAGAGATGCGTTTGAAGAAATCGAGGGAGTTGATTGGACACTACAGTCACCATGCATCTTTGTAGGCCCAGAGGGAGTGGCAGCGAATGTGCAGTTGTCGCCAGAGCAAGAACAATGGTTCAAAATGGGTGAGGAAGGTCTGCCCCATGTAACACTGGCTGTGTCGCCAGGCCATGAGCCCCGCCAATTGGGGCCCATGGTGAAACGATTAACACAACAACATGACTGGATGATGACTGAGATTCCAGATGTGTGGCATTCGGCCACAACCAAAAGTTACAGGATAATGGCAAAAATGGTAGATGAGTCAGACCTTGAATTGGTCTTCCTGGACCGCCATCATGGGCGGGAACTGACGCACCATGAGTCTGCACTGGCGATGCTGGATCAAATGCCACAGACCTTGTGGTCACATGGTCCATTTGATGTTGGTTTTTGTCATACGGTTCAACCGATCCAATTGGAAGTTGATTGCTCCATTCAGGTCCGCCGTCCTCAATATCGATGGCCGAAGGAAGCAGACAAAGGTATGGAGGACACAGTGGCAGGATTGTGGGATGCGGGGGTGTTGGAAACGTCGGCGTTCTCTTGGAACACACCTCTGAGGCCGGTCCAGAAGGCTGATGGGGTGACATGGAGGATGGCCCACGATTTGCGGCCACTGAATGATATAACTATAACTCCAGTTTTTCCAGTTCCTGACCCCCATCGCATCCTGTCCTCCCTGGATCCTCAGAAACAGTGGTATACGGTAATTGATTTGGCGAATGCATATTTCTGTTTACCACTGGCTGAGTCAATACGACACGTGTTTGCAATTTCTTACAAAGGGGTGAAATTGCAGTACAAACGACTCCCACAGGGCTTCAAGAATTCGCCGGGAATCTTTAATCAGGTATTGAAGGACTTCTTATTTTCATGTGAACTATCCCAAGGCTCAGTGCTCCTGCAGTATGTGGACGATCTCCTCATTGCGGCCGAAACATCCAACCAGTGTGTGGAAGCCACACGAGCAGTGCTGTTGAAGCTTGCGGACCTGGGCTTCAAAGTGTCAAGGAAAAAGTTACAGTGCTGTCGTAAGTCTGTGGTTTTTCTGGGGCGTGTCATCACACCAGCCGGTTTGGCTATGTCCCCTAATCACCGCAGCTCCATCTTGCGACACCCACGTCCAGAAACAGTGCTGGACATGCTGTCTTTCTTGGGATTGTGTGGCTACAGCCGAGCCTAAATCCCATGTTATGTGGATAAAACAGCAGGCCTGCGGGCCCTGGTCAAACAACAAGCGGTCTGAAATTTGAAGGCCACATTGCAGTGGACCCCTGAGGATGATGCATTGTTTGTGCAACTAATTCAGGAATTGGCATCAGCAGCAGCTTTGGCTACCCCAGATTACACTAAGGTGTTTCATTTACATGTAGCCATTAGTGAGAAGACTGAATGCGGCATTGTACCAAAGACATGGGACAAACAGGGCAGTTTTATTGTATTGTAGTGTCCCATTAGACGGAATTGAACAGAAACAAGCAGACTGCGTTAGGTACGCAGCGGGCCTAGCAAAGGTCCTACAGAAAACGGCACATGTGGTCATGGGGTATCCCGTCCAGGTTTTAACAGACCATGCGGTGTCAGCTTTTGTCGCATCGGTGGCATTTACGTTGACACCCCTAAGACAAACACGGATAATGAAGACATTGACGGCACCAAATGTTACGTATCTGCATGATGGTGTGAACATGGCTAATCACCTCCTGGAAGGGGCACGAGTGTGCTCTGAAAGTACAGAAAGATCAAAAGGTCCGTGAGGACTTGTATGCGGAACCATTGGAAGGTGGACGGGTTATGTTCGCGGATGGGTGTTGTTGGCGTGCCAAGGATGGGACACTCCACGCGCCAGTGGTGGAGTGGAAAGGTTCTTTCTTCCTCCCGGTGACAGCTCAGAAGTTGACAATAAAACCCTCCGCCCAGGCGGCTAAGGTGTTGGCTCTGGTGTTGGCCTTGGAACAGTGTCCAGGACAGCAATTAACTGTATACACTGATTCGGCATATGCAGCGTCGGCTGCCCTGATTGACCTAAAGGGGTGGCTGCACAATGGCTGGCTAACAGCGAAAGGCAAAGAAATTGCTCATAAAACTTTGATGGAGCGATTGTATGAAGCAATTAAGGGTCCCCACAAATTGGCGATTGTAAAGGTCCCGGGACACTCAAAGGCCAACACCATGGTGGCAAAAGGTAATGAGAGGGCGGAAGAAGTGGCTGGGTACACCCCTCAGGACGAGATGATGTTAGCAACCACGGCTGTGGTCTGGGATGGGGAACCCCTGGATCTTCCAGTGGCACCCGAGGTTACACTGGAGGACATTATGGAAGCACAAGGTAAGTCGTCGCCGGAACAAAAATCTATGTGGATTGCATCAAAGGCGGTCAGGCGATCGGATGGTCTTTGGGTGGGTCCCAGAGGCCAGCCGGTCCTCCCTGAAGGACGACTCATGACCTCGGTGTTGACTGAGGCCCATACAGTGGCACATGTGGGGCCTCAGGCAATGCTTCCAAAACTTCGTCAGCGGTGGCATCCAAGGTTGCAGTAGGTGGTCTGGCAGTTTGTGGCGGCTTGTGAATTATGTCAAACATTTAATGCACGACCGACATTGAAACCCAAGCCAGGGGCATTCTCCCCTGTGGCCTGGCCTGGAGCAGAAATTGTAATTGACTTCACGGACATGATTGACAGGGTCAACGGGAAGCGGTTCCTTCTGGTCATTGTGGATTCTTATTCACGCTGGCCGGAGGCGTAGCCGTGTGCAAGGGAAGACACCACGTCAGTCATTAAAGCTTCGGTGAATCATTATATTCCGACACATGGTTTTCCTGGTTTAATCAGATCTGATAATGGGACACATTTTAACAACAAAGCAATGGCTAAAGTGGAGGCGCTGTTAGGGCTGAAGCATCGCTTTGGGTGTGTGTACCACCCCCAGAGCCAAGGCAAAGTTGAAAGGTTTAACAGGAATTTGAAAGAAAAATTGGCTAAGATCATGGCTCAAACAAAAATGACGTGGTTGCAAGCTTTGCCCCTAGCCCTGTTGGTCGTCCACCAAACTGTTCACAAAATAACAGGTTTTGCGCCATTTGAACTGTTAACTGGTCTCCTAATGCCAGGGCCTGCCTCCATTTTGGTCCCGCCAGTTGACGTACCGACACCTGATTTATCACACAATGCATACTGGAAGTAACTTCATTCACTTGTATCCAGTGTGTCTGCGCAGGTCACAGACAAGGCGGTTGGAGATTCGTCATCAGCATCACCGGAGTCGGACATCACTCCGTATGTCTACCTCCGGGTGCTTTCCCGGAAGTCGACTGAATCTTGCTGGAAAGGACCGTTTAGGGTTCTGGCTAGAACTTCACACGCCGTCCAATTGGAGACTAAAGGACAAAAGTGGTACCATTACTCACAGTTGCGCCCGGCCCCAGACTTTGTGCCTGCCACTGATGAGCTTAAAGGTTGACCCCCCGGACGGGCAGGTCAAGAGAGGGAATGTGAAGATGGCGAGAATTGGATCAAAGTCGGACTCGAAAGTGTCTCAACAAAGACGACGACGATGCAAATTGTCATGATCCTGCCGCTTAAGCATGAGCTGTGCAGGTGCCCGCGCGGCTGCGCTGATTGGGAGGCGCACACCTGCTCCTCATGCGGGCTGATCATCCCCCGTATATATAGGACCCGGTGACGACTGGTCCTGGGCCAGTTCGTTGAGCTTTATGTCCCGTTCCAGCACTCTCGTATTCCTGACTGAACCTGTGTGTACCGACCTCCGTCCGTTCTCTGACCAACCTTGTAAGCCTGACTCCTTGACACTTCTGTCTGCGTTGATTGTTTCCCCGTGTACCGACTACTGCCTGCCCACTCATCTGCTCTCTTCGCCCGACGCCCCAACAACCGCTGCTGCACCGGACTGCCTGCTCGATCCCCGAACTCTGCATACAATAAACGTGTCTCTTCTTGAACTACCTTGCGTCTTCAGAGTTCCTGCATTTGGGTCCTACCTCTCGTTCCGATGGGACGTGACACAAATGTTTAACTTTATTGACTATTTTGCTTGCTGGCTTCTCCTTTGTGTGGACTATGTTGGCGTTTGAATGAATATATGGTGCGGGATGACAGAAGTGATGGAGCGAAAGGAGAACGAGTGATGGTGTACCATTCCTGTAATGGAACGGTATGGTATGAAGCAGAGCAAGATGGTGGTAAGACGCTGACACAGACACAACAACTCCTGCTAAATCTGAAGTGTAAACAACCGACACAGGTGAACGCTTGGGTGACAATTTTCAACTGGACTCAACAATGGCTTGATTTGTTAGATAAATTGGACAATTATCAACCACAGTACCAGGACTGGCCCTTGGTACGCCCACAGGAACCTAGAAGGAGAAGAGAGGTAAAGTCAGAAAATGAGTGGGAGAAAAAGGGCTACCAGCCTTGGATAATAGGCTGGGCATACAATAATTCGGTGAGAGTAACAGTGGCTCCTAATGCAACTACCCAAGTAAATATACCAATAAAGGCATTGGAGGGTCTACGCACGCTAAGTAACAAAATGAAGGAGCACTCAGGTGTGGACACCAGTTGGTACTCTGACTGGTTAAACGTCTTTGGCAAATACAAAAGCTTGATTGCATCAGTACTGATTTATATCGATGTGTTTGCTGCTATTATGGTGTTATGCGGATGTTGCTGTATTCCATGTATCAGATCATTAACTGTTAAGACAATTAAACGCACGTTGGGGCCACTCCCTCCGGGTGGCCAGTACATGATGATCCCTCAGAAGGACCCCCAGGAGGCGGAGACTGCTGTGGCCCTCCGGGAGTCTGGGATGTGAGTATGTGAAGGTGGCCTCAGGGACCTGAGGCCATGAGGAGGGAATGAAATTTTCTACTGATTTTCTACTAGAATGGCTCGGCTCGGCTCTGTGATAAGCCACCTTGGCGCCGAAAATGACCGACCCTGGGCGACAAGGCCGGCAGCCGTGGTGGCTCGTCACGGCACCGGGCCGCGATGGCTCATCTCCGCCACGGAAGTGGATCGGACGCGGAGGCGGTTTGGCTGTGATCACATATCATCTGAATATGGCACGAAACAACAGGGTAATATTGCCCCGGTAACTTCACTCAGTTGTGTGATGTTCTCTTCTTCGTAAAGAGCTTCCATGTCAGAAGGGGCGTGTTCGTCTCCCATAGTAGGGTCCACCGCGTTTTGAATGCCAAATGTCCGGGGTGACGTCACAGACAGGGGATGCAGCCAATATAGCGACCATTTGGATGTCGTTGAATGACACTTCCACATCTTTGCGCATGGATGACGCGCTCTCCACTCATATTTTATTTTTCGTATAGACATTGAAGTAAATAATGTTAGAGATATTTTTAATTACAATATCTATTTTAGAATAATTATAGGGATGACACTTGACCTTTAAGTGCAACATATGTACTCCAATTGTTTTATGAAATGTGCGAGCAGATTTCATCACTTTTTAATTTGAGAGAACTGCAGGAAGTTGTTCACCTCTGCATTCACAGAATTTTCACAAGCAGAAATGCTGCATCTCCAGGTAGGCGCCCAGTGATGATGTACACCTTACCTGAACGTTTTGGAGGCAGAGTACTTGAAAGAGGTATCTCAAGAAAAGATCTGTAGAGGGGAATGCCTTCAGAGAGGACTGTACCCCTGTGACGATAGTGCTTCACATCTGTTATCTTGCCATGACAGAAAACAGCCTTCATCCACCTACCTCTGCAGAGGAAGCCATCGAGCTTTACATGTTCTTGCATGCTTTCATACAAATGCAATTTCATTATCACAATCTGCTCTACAGGATCAAATGTCATACTCATGGAACCCTCCAAAAATGGTCGAGCTCAGTAGTGAATATTCTCCAAATGGACATCTCCACGTTGTCCCCCGTGTATCTTTCTGTTCCAGAAAAGTAAACTTTCAATGTGTGCATGAAAAAAAACATGTAAAATCTTGGGTGCATTGTCTATCATTTATAATTAAAACTTTCAAAAACATTGTGTCTGGTAGTATGTAATGTATCTTCTTTTAGCTTTTCCCATTAGGGTTCACCACAGAATGCCATTTCAGATGAAACACTCATATTTGTTAAGCAGAGTTTTTAATGCCAGATGTCCTTCCTGACACAACCCCTCAGGTGGAGTGGAGACCACAGTGAGATATGAACTCAAGACCCATGGTTTACCAAACCAACGCGGTAACCACTGAGCTATGGGGCCTCCTGGTGGTACATAATCTAATGATTGTAATACCGTGTATGCTCAAATGTAGCTCATACTATATATCCTGATACCGAGCAGTGAAACCTTTTTCTGTTTTGATACTATGTTTTTATTATAGCACTAAGGAATGATACCTTCCTAATTTTTAGGAGGCGGGGTTCTCCTGTGGATTGACTGTCTGTGTAATCTGCAGCAAAACAATTAGATGTAACAACATTTTGTGGATATTAGTATTTGCTTATTATGTCATCGATCTACCAAACAAATCAGGTCAACTATTGTATTTGCACTGCAGAAATTTGAATGCCATTTCACTTTACATTAATGGTAAAATGCAGTAGTCATCAAACGTTCAACAAATGAAGCATACTCATGAATCTTTTAATATGGCAAGTTCTTTATTGGAGTTTGCACAAAGATACCTGTAACTCTTGTCAATGCAAGCACACATGCAACGCAGCTGGAAACATCGTCTCACAGAGCACGACCCTTTAACTACAGGACACACAATGTGTTTGGGAAACAAAACAAAAAAACGACCTTGTACCAGACTCACAAACACTGTCTTATTAGGTAGAGATTCAAATTCCATTCAAATTTAAGAGTAAAAACACAATGGTGTTTATAACACAAACATTCCCATCCCAAATTGAATTGTTAACTGTTGATAGGGTAGACAAAAATTTTCACAATCACCCTGTGCTTGTGTGAGTTATTGTTTCTTCGACTACTCATACAGCACCTACACCAAGAAAATCTCCCATGGCCCACATTCACAGTTCAAACAATTATCACTAACTGAATAGAGAACAAACCTCTTTGTTTTTCCATTGAGAAACACCTTGCAGCAATCCTGTCACCACAGGCTGGAATGGAAAAGGCCAAAGCAGCATCATCCATTTCTCCAATAATCGAGGTGTCAATCTACATTAAAAAAGACAACATAAGACAAGATGAAACAAACTATTATCTCCAAGATTATTTACATCTGTGTTTCATACATGGACAACAAATTACAAATCCCAGATGCTGATGATAATGGACAGTGTAAAACAATAAAAATAAGATTTTGAAGCTGGCAATAATGTTACTTTGCTTATGTAACATCCATGAAAAATATGTTGTTCACTCCAGATAGTCAAGTCTACAACAGTTTGCAGAGGTTCGCTTTTTTTTTTTTTTTTTTTTTGCAAGTTCACTTATTTCATTTCTGCTGCACCATCTATCAGCACCTGAGTCAAGCCAATGTTGTACATGGATAGAGAAATCTTTCTCAAAGTTAAAATTTGTTAATTTCAGGGCTGCAACTATTGAGTAATACCATGCAGATTGAGCAATCATTGTCCTCGAGTTAGTTCAATATGATATACTGAAAGGCGGCACGGTGGCTCAGCTAGGAAGCATTGGCATCACAGTCCTAAAGTCCTGGCTTGGATCCCGGCCCCGCCTGTGTGGAGTTTACGTGTTCTTCCCGTGCCTGCGTGGGTTTTCTCCGGGCACTGCTGTTTTCTCCCACATCTCAAAAACATGCAACGTTAATTGGACACTCTAAATTGCCCCGAGGTGTGATTTTGAATGCAGCTGTTTGTCTCGATGTTCCCTGCGATTGGCTGGCAAACAGTTCAGGGTGTACCCTGCCTCCTGCCCGTTGACAGCTGAAGGTAGGCTGGCTCCAGCACTCCTGCGTCCCTTGTGAGGATAAGCGGCTAAGAAAATGGATTGTTACGCATTTCTATATCCTGCAAAAATGTGAAGAATAATAAACTCTTAATTTGATACTATAGAGCATTTCAAATACATAATTTTACTTCAGTTGGTCATATACATGTTTGCATTATAATTGGTCACAGTGATTGTACTTTCAGGCACAAAAATATAAGTGACAGGTATTTCAAACTGAAAAATTCAGTTATTTTCAAAACCCTTATCCTCGTTAGGGCACTGGAGCCTATCTCAGCTGACTTGGAGCAAAAGCTAGACTAGAACTTGGACTGGTAACTAGTCAGTCGTAGCGCTCACATTGACACTGTCACTGAATGGGAAATTAAACTATACTGCTTGCACCAAAGTCAGGGGAGTGTACCATGACACCATGAAAAATACATACTGGTATTTCAGTTAAAAAAATAAATCACCTAATGAAGAGTTTGGAAATGACCACTCCTTTTTTTAGATAAGCATAATAATTTAAATTATTAATTAATTAATTAATTAGATTATACTTAGTCCCCGCCTCCACAATGTCTTCTGTATTTTTCTTTTTGAAATTCAACATGCGAGCCCAAATGTAGTACCCAAGTGGTCAAGTTTTAGCCCACCGGCTAAGTGTTTAACACCCTTGGTCAAAAATGTATAGGTAAAAGTAAAATCAAATATTTACCCATCCTTTTCTTATCCACTTAGCCTCACTAAGGTAGCTAGACTAGAACTTGGACTGGTAACTAGTCAGTCGTAGCGCTCACATTGACACTGTCACTGAATGGGAAATTAAACTATACTGCTTGCACCAAAGTCAGGGGAGTGTACCATGACACCATGAAAAATACATACTGACTAAGGTCGCGGAAGTGCTGGACCCCAGCTGTTGCCAGCCAGTCGCAGAGCACATGGAGACAGACAACAGTGGCACTCACAATCACACCTAGGGGCAATTTAGAGTGTCCAATTCATGTCGCGTGTTTTTGGGATGTGGGAGGAAAGTGGAGTGCCTGGAGTAAATCTGCGCAGGCACGTGGAGAACATGCAAACTCCACACAGGCAGGGCCGGGACTGAACCCTGGACCTCAGAACTGTGAGGCCAATGCTTTACAGCTGCGTCACCGTGCCACCCTCAAATATTCTTTTGAATGTAAAATATGAGGAAATAATTTTAAAATCAATATACAGTATACCAGCAGGAAGAAATTCCCTGTTACTTACATGACCTTGCTTCATTTTCTACTTTCCTCATGGACACCTCTGTTGCTTGGAAATTCCCACTTGGCACAGGCAAGGGATTGAGGATGTAGCCATTACAATGCTGGCAATGAAAAAATGTAGGGAAAATGCATCATCTATACGTGTACGTGTCATCAAACATTTAATGTGCTTGTGGTGTTTACATAATTCACCTGCGGGACCACAAGTTGGGTTGGGGGGTTCCACACGGACTGTTTTGGTTGGTTACACTTCCGGTGTCAGAGTTAGTGGAGACTTCCCGCCGTAATGCGTTTAGTCTGTTGATGTCTGCCATTTAAACGAGGTTTGTTCCTGTGTTCGACACTCCACCTCAGACTCCTTTTCTACGGCGCTACATGCTCACATAAATCACCACTGTAGGGATTTGCGAGTTAGGACCCGACGCGTGTTCACGAGTTGAGGAAGATATGACTAATGATTAGAAAACGTTAACAGCAAATGGATTTATCAGGTTTGAGAATCTTCCGCCGATCGGCGAATTTCCGACTTTTTCAGACCAAAATGACCATTTTCGAGATAAGCGCAAATCCGTTGAGAAAATTTCAGGGGGGTAGGGTATCGTGCGCCTGCCTCTCGGTGGTGGGCTCCGAGTTGCAAGTTCAGCTTAATGCTAGCACAAGCACGACTATCTTATGCCGTTCTAACTTGCACGGTAGTGTAAATATTTGCATATTGCGGCAGATTACTCGATCGGACAACAGAGTTATACAGTATAACGAGCCAATCGTGTTAGTGGTTAATCGAGTTTCACCATTGCCATGTACATGTGTTCTCGGTTCTCAGAAATCGCAGTGTAACTTGTTAGCCAACTGATAGCACAAACTGAGCGACGGTGTGTTCATAGTTTTACGATGGCGAAAGTGTTGGGAAAAAAAGGATGACGATCGAGCGAGGGAAATTGACAAGGATGCTGGAATCAAAAACTTTCACACGGGCATGGCTTGGAAAAAGTGTAACCGTGCAGATAGGAGCAAAAACGGTATCAACATGTCTAACAGAACACAAACAAAAAGTGGACATTCCCGGCAAAGTGCTGTGCACTCTGTGTTCCGATACGAGCTCAACCTCCCCATCGACAGACATTTTTAGTGTTTTTCCAAATTGGTCATTCTCATCCCTGATTTATTACAAAGGAATGTGCAGTACAGACGCCCGGGTCTTATCTAGGTATCTGCCGCACACGGGACGTGTGTCTTCTGGCAGGATAGCCAAAGAAGAAGACAAAAGCTGCCCAGTAACACGAGGTTTTTATATGTATGGGTCCATGGTAAAGGTGGCTGCTGCCCCCCCCCCCCCCCACCGTCAGTCTGGTCCTGGGCCGGGATGGTAACTTTCCGCTCCTTATCAGGTGTCGTTTGTCTCCACGGCAACGCCTGAGAGAGGAGGATGGCACCAGCCGTTTTCTGCGTACAAAGATCAAGGAAAACCACCTGCTCCACAACACATCCTTGTCTGGTTAGCAAATGGGCAACACTTTATCTGTTGATTAAATGTATAAGGTCATATTTAAGCAAATAATGAAAGTGCAATAAAAGTAAAATACTCTTCACCACTAAAGGTTTTGCTGTGTTCTTGTGTGATGAAAGTCTTGACTGCTTATTCGTACACAATAACATTACTGACTCTAATAGTGCAGAAAACGAAACCTCAATGTGGGCTTTTATAAATTTTGTTGTTAATAGTATTTAGTCTGCTGGCAACGTCCCGTTTTATTTACAAGCTTACCTGGCCCATGTTAAACTAACACGCCTTTTGTGTTTGTGTGCTTGTAAACTAATGTTACAACGAATGTCTCGTTCTCCTTATGGAAGTGTAGTGCCATTGTATACATGTTATGATGAAACGCACGTTGTCAAGTCATGGATGAGTTATGAAAAGCATCAGTGAAACATAGTAACTGTTACATACATACCGATGGGACGTTGGAGTTCGTCTACTACTTACTTGTATGCAGTCCACAACCAAACTACAGTAGATGGAGTACCATAAAGTGTCAATAATTGTGTAGCTTGGCTGAATTGGACCCCTGAGCTAAACGCGTCGGTTGAAGGCGGAAGTACTCCGCCAGGAGTCACTTGTCGTTCACAGGTTCTCGCGTGAGTTCGATGTGCCCCGATAACTCGGGAAAAAAAATTGTCCGAAAAGCAGAAAAAAAAATAGCCCGAAAAGCAGAGGGAAAAATATGAGCCCGGAAAACGAGATTTTTTTTTTCATGTGACAGCAATACGCTTCCGTATCATTCACTCGTAAATAAGAAAACTTACAAAAAAATACTCCTTTAGATGACATTTCTTTAACGACCCTCTGCTCATGTGTCATTGTAGTTAACTCCTCAATTCACTAACAAACTCCTCTTCGTGTATAACCACATTCTTGGACCTGCGCACTAAGTAATTTTTTGAACTATTGTGCATGAAGTGCTGCCTAAAATGAATGATTTTTTTTTTTTTTCCCCTCTGCTTCCAAAGTAAAAGCTTTGGTCAAGTTGTCGTGAGATATAATGTTGTATTTGG